>NW_028129474.1:14355000-14367500 GCF_055761805.1 Camellia sinensis
GGCGTCGCCCAACATGCCATGCCACGGCCTCGGCCCGCATGCCATGCCACGGCCTCGGCCCGCATGCCATGCCACGGCCTCGGCCCGCATGACATGCCACGGCCTCGGCCCGCATGCCAGGCCACGGCCTCGGCCCGCATGCCATGCCACGGCCTCGGCCCGCATGCCTTGCCACGGCGTTGCCCAACATGCCACGCCACGGCCTCGGCCCGCATGCCATGCCATGCCACGGCCCGCATGTCTTGCCACGGCGTTGCGAAACATGCCATGCCACGGCCTCGGCCCGCATGCCATGCCACGGCGTCGCCCAACATGCCATGCCACGGCCACGGCCCGCATGCCATGCCACGGCCTCGGCCCGCATGCCTTGCTACGGCGTTGCCCAACATGCCATGCCACGGCCTCGGCCCGCATGCCTTGCCACCGCGTTGCCCAGCATGCCATGCCACCGCGTTGCCCGTGGTGCCATGCCTTAGCCTTGGCCAACATGTCGAGCCACGGCCTTGGCCAACATGTCGAGCCACGGCCTCGGCCCGCATGCCTTGCTACGGCGTCGCCCAACATGCCATGCCACGGCCTCGGCCCGCATGCCTTGCTACGGCGTCGCCCAACATGCCATGCCACGGCCTCGGCCCGCATGCCATGCCACGTCCTCGGCCCGCATGCCATGCCACGGCCTCGGCCCGCATGCCATGCCCCGGCTTCGGCCCGCATGCCATGCCACGGCCTCGGCCCGCATGACATGCCACGGCCTCGGCCCGCATGCCATGCCACGGCCTCGGCCCGCATGCCTTGCTACGGCCACGGCCTCGGCCCGCATGCCATGACATGCCACGGCCCGCATGTCTTGCCACGGCGTTGCCAAACATGCCATGCCACGGCCTCGGCCCGCATGCCATGCCACGGCGTCGCCCAACATGCCATGCCACGGCCTCGGCCCGCATGCCTTGCCACCGCGTTGCCCAGCATGCATTGCCACCGCGTTGCCCGGCTTGCCATGCCTTAGCCTTGGCCAACATGTCGAGCCACGGCCTCGGCCCGCATGCCTTGCTACGGCGTTGCCCAACATGCCATGCCACGGCCTCGGCCCGCATGCCTTGCCACCGCGTTGCCCAGCATGCCATGCCACCGCGTCGCCCGGCGTGCCATGCCTTAGCCTTGGCCAACATGTCGAGGCACGGCCTCGGCCTGCATGCCTTGCTACGGCGTCGCCCAACATGCCATGCCACGGCCTCGGCCCGCATGCCATGCCACGGCAGCGGCCCGCATGCCTTGCCACGGCGTTGCCCAACATGCCATGCCACGGCCTCGGCCCGCATGTCTTGCCACGGCGTTGCCAAACATGCCATGCCACGGCCTCGGCCCGCATGCCATGCCACGGCGTCGCCCAACATGCCATGCCCCGGCCACGGCCCGCATGCCATGCCACGGCCTCGGCCCGCATGCATTGCTACGGCGTTGCCCAACATGCCATGCCACGGCCTCGGCCCGCATGCCTTGCCACCGCGTTGCCCAGCATGCCATGCCACCGCGTTGCCCGGCGTGCCATGCCTTAGCCTTGGCCAACATGTCGAGCCACGGCCTCGGCCCGCATGCCTTGCTACGGCGTCGCCCAACATGCCATGCCACGGCCTCGCCCCGCATGCCATGCCACGGCCTCGCCCCGCATGCCATGCCACGGCCTCGGCCCGCATGACATGCCACGGCCTCGGCCCGCATGCCATGCCACGGCCTCGGCCCGCATGCCTTGCCACGGCGTTGCCCAACATGCCACGCCACGGCCTCGGCCCGCATGCCATGCCATGCCACGGCCCGCATGTCATGCCACGGCGTTGCCAAACATGCCATGCCACGGCCCCGGCCCGCATGCCTTGCTACGGCGTCGTCCAACATGCCATGCCACGGCCTCGGCCCGCATGCCATGCCACGGCCTCGGCCCGCATGCCATGCCACGGCCTCGGCCCGCATGCCATGCCACGGCCTCGGCCCGCATGACATGCCACGGCCTCGGCCCGCATGCCATGCTACGGCCTCGGCCCGCATGCCTTGCCACGGCGTTGCCCAACATGCCATGCCACGGCCCGCATGTCTTGCCACGGCGTTGCCAAACATGCCATGCCACGGCCTCGGCCCGCATGCCATGCCACGGCGTCGCCCAACATGCCATGCCGCGGCCTCGGCCTGCATGCCATGCCATGCCACGGCCCGCATGTCTTGCCACGGCGTTGCGAAACATGCCATGCCACGGCCTCGGCCCGCATGCCATGCCACGGCGTCGCCCAACATGCCATGCCACGGCCACGGCCCGCATGCCATGCCACGGCCTCGGCCCGCATGCCTTGCTACGGCGTTGCCCAACATGCCATGCCACGGCCTCGGCCCGCATGCCTTGCCACCGCGTTGCCCAGCATGCCATGCCACCGCGTTGCCCGTGGTGCCATGCCTTAGCCTTGGCCAACATGTCGAGCCACGGCCTTGGCCAACATGTCGAGCCACGGCCTCGGCCCGCATGCCTTGCTACGGCGTCGCCCAACATGCCATGCCACGGCCTCGGCCCGCATGCCTTGCTACGGCGTTGCCCAACATGGCATGCCACGGCCTCGGCCCGCATGCCATGCCACGGCCTCGGCCCGCATGTCTTGCCACGGCGTTGCCAAACATGCCATGCCACGGCCTCGGCCCGCATGCCATGCCACGGCGTCGCCCAACATGCCATGCCACGGCCACGGCCACGGCCCGCATGCCATGCCACGGCCTCGGCCCGCATGCCTTGCTACGGCGTTGCCCGACATGCCATGCCACGGCCTCGGCCCGCATGCCTTGCCACCGCGTTGCCCAGCATGCCATGCCACCGCGTTGCCCGGCGTGCCATGCCTTAGCCTTGGCCAACATGTCAAGCCACGGCCTCGGCCCGCATGCCTTGCTACGGCGTCGCCCAACATGCCATGCCACGGCCTCGGCCCGCATGCCATGCCACGGCCTCGGCCCGCATGCCTTGGTACGGCGTCGCCCAACATGCCATGCCACGGCCTCGACCCGCATTACATGCCACGGCCTCGGCCCGCATTACATGCCACGGCCTCGGCCCGCATGACATGCCACGGCCTCGGCCCGCATGCCATGCCACGGCCTCGGCCCGCATGCCATGCCATGCCACGGCCCGCATGTCTTGCCACGGCGTTGCCAAACATGCCATGCCACGGCCTCGGCCCGCATGCCATGCCACGGCGTCGCCCAACATGCCATGCCACGGCCACGGCCCGCATGCCATGCCACGGCCTCGGCCCGCATGCCTTGCTACGGCGTTGCCCAACATGCCATGCCACGGCCTCGGCCCGCATGCCTTGCCACCGCGTTGCCCAGCATGCCATGCCACCGCGTTGACCGGCGTGCCATGCCTTAGCCTTGGCCAACATGTCGAGCCACGGCCTGGGCCAAACTTGCCATGACACGGCCTCGGCCCGCATGCCATGCCACGGCCTCGGCCCGCATCACATGCCACGGCCTCGGCCCGCATGCCTTGCTACGGCGTCGCCCAACATTCCATGCCACGGCCTCGGCCCGCATGCCAAGCCACGACCTCGGCCCGCATGACATGCCACGGCCTCGGCCCGCATGCCTTGCCACGACGTCGCCCAACTTCCCATGCCACGGCCTCGGCCCGCATGCCATGCCACGGCCTCGGCTCGCATGACATGCCACGGCCTCGGCCCGCATGCCTTGCTACGGCGTCGCCCAACATGCCATGCCACGGCCTCGGCCCGCATGCCATGCCACGGCCTCGGCCCGCATGACATGCCACGGCCTCGGACCGCATGCCTTGCTACGGCGTCGCCCAACATGCCATGCCACGGCCCCGGCCCGCATGCCTTGCCACCGCGTTGCCCGGCATGCCATGCCACCGCGTTGCCCGGCGTGCCATGCCTTAGCCTTGGCCAACATGTCGTGCCACGGCCTCGGCCCGCATGCCATGCCATGCCACGGCCCGCATGTCTTGCCACGGCGTTGCAAACATGCCATGCCACGGCCTCGGCCCGCATGCCTTGCTACGGCGTCGCCCAACATGCCATGCCACGGCCTCGGTCAGCATGCCATGCCATGGCACCGCCTTGTCCAGCACGCCGTGCCGCAGCGTTGGCCAGCATGCCTTGGCCGGCATGCCATGCCAATGCCTTGGGCCAACATGGCGTGCCACGGGCTGGGCCATGCCGGTCCGTTGCCCGGCATGCCACGGCCGTGGCGGCATGGCAAGCCACGGCCACGGCCAGCATGCCATGCCCCGGCCTCGCCCAGCATGCCATGGCACGGTCTTGGTCAGCATGCCATGCCATGGCACCGCCTTGTGCAACGTTGGCCAGCATGCCTTGGCCGGCATGCCATGCCAATGCCTTGGGCCAACATGGCGTGCCACGGGCTGGGCGAGCATGGCATGCCACGGGCTGGGCGAGCATGCCACGCCACGGCCTTGGCTAGCAGCAAGGCATGCCATGGCCTCGGCGAGCATGCCATGCCATGCCAAGGCCAAGGCCAAGGCCAAAGCCAAGGCCAAGGCCAAGGCCAAGGCAGTGGGCAAGGCCAAGTCCCTGTGCAAGGCATGGCCAAGGCCAAGGCCATGGCATGCCACCGCCTCGATCGATCTTTTTGAACATGATTCTTTTATAATCTTACCCAAACCGTGCAACACAATTAAAAATGCACTACAATCAATTTTAAATGTCATTCCCTATTTTTTTGCAATTTTTCTGGAGCTTTTCGAATTTTTAAAGCCCTTATTTGGCATAAAAAAATCAAAATAAAATAAAAAAAATGAAAAAAATAATTTAATAATTTCTATAATTACTAGTGAATCATCCTTTAATTATGGGAATTTTTCCATAATTTTTTGACCATTTTTATTAATTTTTATTATTTTTTAAGTATTAATATCGAAATAAATTAAAATAAAATATTTTCGGTAAAAAAATATTTTTTTTAATTTTTTTTATGGTGTATTAAATTATTTCCTACAACTTTCATGTTGAAAGTTTTGGCAAAAAACCATTACTTTTTAAAAAAACCCCATTATGACTCCTCGAACATGCTTGATGTTTCCTCCTGCCAGACTGAAAAGGGCTTAACAGGCTATTATAAGGGGGGGGCACCTCCCTTGCCCAGGGCAAGGAAGTGGCAGGTACGCCCCATGTTGGGCGCGGCCTGGGCTGCGGCCTTGGGTTACATGCACTGCGGCTCGACCGCGGCCTGGGCTGCGGCCTGGGGCGGCTCGGCCGCGGCCTTGGGCGGCCTGGACCGCGGCCTTGGGCGGCCTTGCGCGGCCTGGGCGCGGCCTTGGGCGGCCTGGGCGCGGCCTTGCGCGGCCTGGGCGCGGCCTTGGGCGGCCTGGCCGCGGCCTTGCGCGGCCTGGGCGCGGCCTTGGGCAGCATGGCGTGGCATCCGCGCGGGCGTGGGCGGCCTGGCATGCGCGCGGCATGGGCAGCACGGCATGGCATGCGCACGGCCTGGGCGGCCTGGCATGCAGCCGGCCTGGCATGCCCGCGGCGTGGGCAGCACGGCATGGCATGCGCACGGCCTGGGCGGCCTGGCATGCAGCCGGCCTGGCATGCCCGCGGCGTGGGCAGCACGGCATGGCATGCGCACGGCCTGGGCGGCCTGGCATGCAGCTGGCCTGGGCAGCACGGCATGGCATGCGCACGGCCTGGGCGGCCTGGCATGCAGCCGGCCAGGGCAGCCTGGCCTGGCATGCCCGCGGCGTGGGCAGCGTGGCCTGTGCGAATACCGCGCGCGTGGTCTTTTGACCACGGTGCGCGTGTTGCGCGCATGGTCGCGCACGCCTTTGCACGCCTTCGCACGCAACGCACGTCTAGTGATAAGAACCGCAGCCAAGGCAGCCCAGCCCCAAGGCCATGGCCAGCAGCATGGCATGCCACGGCCAAGGCAGGCCAGCCAAAGCCAGCAGCATGCCATGCCAAGGCCAAGGCCAGCAGCATGCCATGCCACGGCCAAGGCAGCCCAGCCAAAGCCAGCAGCATGCCATGCCAAGGCCAAGGCCAGCAGCATGCCATGCCACGGCCAAGGCAGCCCAGCCAAAGCCAGCAGCTTGCCATGCCAAGGCCAAGGCCAGCAGCATGCCATGCCACGGCCAAGGCAGCCCAGCCAAAGCCAGCAGCATGCCATGCCAAGGCCAAGGCCAGCAGCATGCCATGCCACGGCCAAGGCAGCCCAGCCAAAGCCAGCAGCATGCCATGCCATGGCCTAGGCCAGCAGCATGCCATGCCACGGCCAAGGCAGGCCAGCCAAAGCCAGCAGCATGCCATGCCAAGGCCTAGGCCAGCAGCATGCCATGCCACGGCCAAGGCAGGCCAGCCAAAGCCAGCAACATGCCATGCCAAGGCCAAGGCCAGCAGCATGCCATGCCACGGCCAACGCAGCCCAGCCAAAGCCGGCGGCATGCCATGCCAAGGCCAAGGCCAGCAGCATGCCATGCCACGACCAAGGCTGCCAGCCAAAGCCAGCCGCATGCCATGCCAAGGCCTAGGCCAGCAGCATGCCATGCCACGGCCAAGGCAGCCCAGCCAAAGCCAGCAGCATGCCATGCCAAGGCCTAGGCCAGCAGCATGCCATGCCACGGCCAAGGCAGCCCAGCCAAGGCCAGCAGCATGCCATGCCACGGCCAAGGCAGCCCAGCCAAAGCCAGCAGCTTGCCATGCCAAGGCCAAGGCCAGCAGCATGCCATGCCACGGCCAAGGCAGCCCAGCCAAAGCCAGCAGCATGCCATGCCAAGGCCAAGGCCAGCAGCATGCCATGCCACGGCCAAGGCAGCCCAGCCAAAGCCAGCAGCATGCCATGCCAAGGCCAAGGCCAGCAGCATGCCATGCCACGGCCAAGGCAGCCCAGCCAAAGCCAGCAGCATGCCATGCCAAGGCCTAGGCCAGCAGCATGCCATGCCACGGCCAAGGCAGGCCTGCCAAAGCCAGCAGCATGCCATGCCAAGGCCAAGGCCAGCAGCATGCCATGCCACGGCCAAGGCAGCCCAGCCAAAGCCAGCAGCATGCCATGCCAAGGCCTAGGCCAGCAGCATGCCATGCCACGGCCAAGGCAGCCCAGGCAAAGCCAGCAGCATGCCATGCCAAGGCCAAGGCCAGCAGAATGCCATGCCACGGCCAAGGCAGGCCAGCCAAAGCCAGCAGCATGCCATGCCAAGGCCAAGGCCAGCAGCATGCCATGCCACGGCCAAGGCAGCCCAGGCAAAGCCAGCAGCATGCCATGCCAAGGCCTAGGCCAGCAGCATGCCATGCCACGGCCAAGGCAGGCCAGCCAAAGCCAGCAGCATGCCATGCCAAGGCCAAGGCCAGCAGCATGCCATGCCACGGCCAAGGCAGCCCAGCCAAAGCCAGCAGCATGCCAGGCCAAGGCCTTGGCCAGCAGCATGCCATGGCACGGCCAAGGCAGGCCTGCCAAAGCCAGCAGCATGCCATGCCAAGGCCAAGGCCAGCAGCATGCCATGCCACGGCCAAGGCAGCCCAGCCAAAGCCAGCAGCATGCCATGCCAAGGCCTAGGCCAGCAGCATGCCATGCCACGGCCAAGGCAGCCCAGCCAAAGCCAGCAGCATGCCATGCCAAGGCCAAGGCCAGCAGCATGCCATGCCACGGCCAAGGCAGCCCAGCCAAAGCCAGCAGCATGCCATGCCAAGGCCTAGGCCAGCAGCATGCCATGCCACGGCCAAGGCAGCCCAGCCAAAGCCAGCAGCATGCCATGCCAAGGCCAAGGCCAGCAGCATGCCATGCCACGGCCAAGGCAGCCCAGCCAAAGCCAGCAGCATGCCATGCCAAGGCCTAGGCCAGCAGCATGCCATGCCACGGCCAAGGCAGCCCAGCCAAAGCCAGCAGCATGCCATGCCAAGGCCAAGGCCAGCAGCATGCCATGCCACGGCCAAGGCAGCCCAGCCAAAGCCAGCAGCATGCCATGCCAAGGCCTAGGCCAGCAGCATGCCATTCCACGTCCAAGGCAGCCCAGCCAAAGCCAGCACCATGCCATGCCAAGGCCAAGGCCAGCAGCATGCCATGCCACGGCCAAGGCAGCCCAGCCAAAGCCAGCAGCATGCCATGCCAAGGCCTAGGCCAGCAGCATGCCATGCCACGGCCAAGGCAGGCCTGCCAAAGCCAGCAGCATGCCATGCCAAGGCCAAGGCCAGCAACATGCCATGCCACGGCCAAGGCAGCCCAGCCAAAGCCAGCAGCATGCCATGCCAAGGCCTAGGCCAGCAGCATGCCATGCCACGGCCAAGGCAGCCCAGCCAAAGCCAGCAGCATGCCATGCCAAGGCCTAGGCCAGCAGCATGCCATGCCACGGCCAAGGCAGCCCAGCCAAAGCCAGCAGCATGCCATGCCAAGGCCTAGGCCAGCAGCATGCCATGCCACGGCCAAGGCAGGCCTGCCAAAGCCAGCAGCATGCCATGTCAAGGCCAAGGCCAGCAGCATGCCATGCCACGGCCAAGGCAGCCCAGCCAAAGCCAGCAGCATGCCATGCCATGGCCTAGGCCAGCAGCATGCCATGCCACGGCCAACGCAGGCCAGCCAAAGCCAGCAGCATGCCATGCCAAGGCCTAGGCCAGCAGCATGCCATGCCACGGCCAAGGCAGGCCAGCCAAAGCCAGCAGCATGCCATGCCAAGGCCAAGGCCAGCAGCATGCCATGCCACGGCCAACGCAGCCCAGCCAAAGCCGGCGGCATGCCATGCCAAGGCCAAGGCCAGCAGCATGCCATGCCACGACCAAGGCTGCCAGCCAAAGCCAGCAGCATGCCATGCCAAGCCCTAGGCCAGCAGCATGCCATGCCACGGCCAAGGCAGCCCAGCCAAAGCCAGCAGCATGCCATGCCAAGGCCTAGGCCAGCAGCATGCCATGCCACGGCCAAGGCAGCCCAGCCAAAGCCAGCAGCATGCCATGCCAAGGCCAAGGCCAGCAGCATGGCATGCCACGGCCAAGGCAGCCCAGCCAAAGCCAGCAGCATGCCATGCCAAGGCCAAGGCCAGCAGCATGCCATGCCACGGCCAAGGCAGCCCAGCCAAAGCCGCCAGCATGCCATGCCAAGGCCAAGGCCAAGGCCAGCAGCATGCCATGCCACGGCCAAGGCCAAGGCCAAGGCAGCCCATCCGAAGCCAGCAACATTCCATGGCAAGGCCAACGCAGCCCAGCCAAAGCCGGCGGCATGCCATGCCAAGGCCAAGGCCAGCCGCATGTCTTGCCACGGCCTTGTCCCGCAGCGTGGCGTGCCTTTGCCTTGGGCTAGAACATCGCATGCCACGCCCTTGGCAAGCAATCCTGTCCCTCGTGTAATTGCCATTTGGTTTGGCTTTGACTTACGTATATGTTGCCCTGCGAAATGCTTGTCCCTCGGGTAATAGCCGTTTGGTTGCCTTTGACTTGCGAACCCGTTGCTAGTGCTTTCCCCAGTGGAAGCTTGTTGGGAAAAGTATGTCCCTCGGAAGTTGCCTGTTGCGTTTGTTATTTGCATTCGAGCTATCCGATGCTTGCTGGGTTTCTCTAAGAGTTTTTGCACGTTCGTCGGGCTTTTTAATTATTTATTTACTCATAAAAATTATAATAAAATAAATTAAAAATAAAAAAATAATTAAAAAAATTACTATAATTACTAGTGCCTCATCTTATAATTGTTGGAATTTTTCTAGAATTTTTTGAGTATTTTTAGTAATTTTTATTATTTTTTAAGTATTAAAATTGAAATAAATTAAAATAAAATATTCCGGTGGCCAAATATTTTTTTATAATTTTTTTTATGGTGTATTAAATTATTTCATACAACTTTCATGTTGAAAGTTTTGGCAAAAAACCATTACTTTTTAAAAAAACCCCATTATGACTCCTCGAACATGCTTGATGTTTCCTCCTGCCAGATTGAAAAGGGCTTAACAGGCTATTATAAGGGGGGGGCACCTCCCTTAAGGCTGGCCAGCATGGCCAGGCCACAGGCCACGCCTATGCCTAGGCGGGCGCTTGGCACATGCCATCGCTTGGCTTGTGGCATTGGCTTGTGGCATCGAAACTACATAGCCAAGCACGGGATGCGTCGAGTGGCTGCCCGCGGCGGTGGCGGTGGCACGTTGGCCTAGGCCAGCATGCCATGCCACAGCCTTGGCCAGCAACATGGCTTGCCAAAGCCTTGGCCAGCAGCATGCCATGCCTTGGCCTTGGCAAGCATGTCATGCCACGGCCTTGGCCAGCAGCATGCCATGCCACGGCCTTGGCCAGCAGCATGCCATGCCCCGGCCTTGGCCAGCAGCATGCCATGCCACGGCCTTGGCCAGCAGCATGCCATGCCACAGCCTTGGCCAGCAACATGGCATGCCAAAGCCTTGGCCAGCAGCATGCCATGCCTTGGCCTTGGCAAGCATGTCATGCCACGGCCTTGGCCAGCAGCATGCCATGCCACGGCCTTGGCCAGCAGCATGCCATGCCACAGCCTTGGCCAGCAACATGGCATGCCAAAGCCTTGGCCAGCAGCACGCCATGCCCCGGCCTTGGCAAGCTTGTCATGCCACGGCCATGGCCAGCAGCGTGCTATGCCCCGGCCTTGGCCAGCAGCTTGCCATGCCACGACCTTGGCCAGCAGCTTGCCATGCCCCGGCCTTGGCCAGCATGTCATGCCACGGCCTTGGCCAGCAGCATGCCATGCCACGGCCTTGGCCGGCAACATGGCATGCCGCGGCCTTGGCCGGCAGCATGGCATGCCGCGGCCTTGGCCGGCAGCATGCCATGCCGCGGCCTTTGCCGGCAGCATGCCATGCCGCGGCCTTTGCCAGCAGCATGGCAAGCCCAAGCCTTGGTCAGCAGCAGCATGCCATGCCAATGCCTTGGCCAGCAGCATGCCTTGCCACGGCCTCGTCCAGCAGCATGGCATGCCACGCCACGGCCTCGGCCATCAGCATGCCTTGCCACGGCCTCGGCCATCAGCATGCCTTGCCACGGCCTTGTCCAGCAGCATGGCATGCCCGGCCTTGGCCAGCAGCATGTCATGCCACGGCCTTGGCAAGCATGCCAAGCCATGGCCTTGGCAAGCATGCCATGTCCCTCGGGTAATTGTACAAGTTGCCTTGCGAAATGCATGTCCCTCGGTTAAATTGCCATTTGGTTGGCTTTGGCGTGCGAACGAGTTGCCTGTGCTTTCCTTGTGGAAGCTTGTTGCGAGAAGTATGTCCCTCGAAAGTTGCCTGTTGCGTTTGTTATTTGCATTCGCGCTAACCGGTGCTTGCTCGGCCTCTCTAAATGTTTTCGCGCGTTCGTCGGGCTTCTTGGTCCTTCGGGGGGTGATTCGTTTTGGGGGGCTGGTGCACAGTGTACGTCGTGGCGCGTGAGTTGTGTTCGGTTTGTGCGAGTTGGACGGATCCCTGCCTGTGCAGCGAACTCCACTGGTGCATTCCTCCATGTCCCTCGGGTTGTCTTCGACTCGCCTTCGGGTTGCTTGCGCTTCCCTAGTGGAAGGTGCCTTGCGAAAAGCGTGTCCCTCGGGTAATTGCCATTTGGTTGGCTTTGACGTTCGAACGAGTTGCCTATGCTTTCCTAGTGGAAGCTTGTTGCGAAAAGTATGTCCCTCGAAAGTTGCCTGTTGCGTTTGTTATTCGCATTCGCGCTAACCGGTGCTTGCTCGGCCTCTCTAAATGTTTTCGCGCGTTCGTCGGGCTTCTTAGTCCTTCGGGGGGTGATTCGTTTTGGGGGGCTGGTGCACAGTGTACGTCGTGGCGCGTGAGTTGTGTTCGGTTTGTGCGAGTTGGACGGATCCCTGCCTGTGCAGCGAACTCCACTGGTGCATTCCTCCATGTCCCTCGGGTTGTCTTCGACTCGCCTTCGGGTTGCCTGCGCTTCCCTAGTGGAAGGTGCCTTGCGAAAAGCGTGTCCCTCGGGTAATTGCCATTTGGTTGGCTTTGACGTTCGAACGAGTTGCCTATGCTTTCCTAGTGGAAGCTTGTTGCGAAAAGTATGTCCCTCGAAAGTTGCCTGTTGCGTTTGTTATTCGCATTCGCGCTAACCGGTGCTTGCTCGGCCTCTCTAAATGTTTTCGCGCGTTCGTCGGGCTTCTTAGTCCTTCGGGGGGTGATTCGTTTTGGGGGGCTGGTGCACAGTGTACGTCGTGGCGCGTGAGTTGTGTTCGGTTTGTGCGAGTTGGACGGATCCCTGCCTGTGCAGCGAACTCCACTGGTGCATTCCTCCATGTCCCTCGGGTTGTCTTCGACTCGCCTTCGGGTTGCCTGCGCTTCCCTAGTGGAAGGTGCCTTGCGAAAAGCGTGTCCCTCGGGTAATTGCCATTTGGTTGGCTTTGACGTTCGAACGAGTTGCCTATGCTTTCCTAGTGGAAGCTTGTTGCGAAAAGTATGTCCCTCGAAAGTTGCCTGTTGCGCTTGTTACTTGCATTCGCGCTAACCGGTGCTTGCTCGGCCTCTCTAAATGTTTTCGCGCGTTCGTCGGGCTTCTTAGTCCTTCGGGGGGTGA
>NW_028129474.1:14377500-14402500 GCF_055761805.1 Camellia sinensis
TCCAGCACGCCGTGCCGCAGCGTTGGCCAGCATGCCTTGGCCGGCATGCCATGCCAATGCCTTGGGCCAACATGGCGTGCCACGGGCTGGGCCATGCCGGTCCGTTGCCCGGCATGCCACGGCCGTGGCGGCATGGCAAGCCACGGCCTCGGCTAGCATGCCATGCCCCGGCCTCGCCCAGCATGCCATGGCACGGTCTTGGTCAGCATGCCATGCCATGGCACCGCCTTGTGCAACGTTGGCCAGCATGCCTTGGCCGGCATGCCATGCCAATGCCTTGGGCCAACATGGCGTGCCACGGGCTGGGCGAGCATGGAATGCCACGGGCTGGGCGAGCATGCCACGCCACGGCCTTGGCTAGCAGCAAGGCATGCCACGGCCTCGGCGAGCATGCCATGCCATGCCAAGGCCAAGGCCAAGGCCAAAGCCAAGGCCAAGGCAGTGGGCAAGGCCAAGTCCCTGTGCAAGGCATGGCCAAGGCCAAGGCCATGGCATGCCACCGCCTCGATCGATCTTTTTGAACATGATTCTTTTATAATCTTACCCAAACCGTGCAACACAATTAAAAATGCACTACAATCAATTTTAAATGTCATTCCCTATTTTTTTGCAATTTTTCTGGAGCTTTTCGAATTTTTAAAGCCCTTATTTGGCATAAAAAAATCAAAATAAAATAAAAAAAATGAAAAAAATAATTTAATAATTTCTATAATTACTAGTGAATCATCCTTTAATTATGGGAATTTTTCCATAATTTTTTGACCATTTTTATTAATTTTTATTATTTTTTAAGTATTAATATCGAAATAAATTAAAATAAAATATTTTCGGTAAAAAAATATTTTTTTTAATTTTTTTTATGGTGTATTAAATTATTTCCTACAACTTTCATGTTGAAAGTTTTGGCAAAAAACCATTACTTTTTAAAAAAACCCCATTATGACTCCTCGAACATGCTTGATGTTTCCTCCTGCCAGACTGAAAAGGGCTTAACAGGCTATTATAAGGGGGGGGCACCTCCCTTGCCCAGGGCAAGGCAGTGGCAGGTACGCCCCATGTTGGGCGCGGCCTGGGCTGCGGCCTTGGGTTACATGCACTGCGGCTCGACCGCGGCCTGGGCTGCGGCCTGGGGCGGCTCGGCCGCGGCCTTGGGCGGCCTGGACCGCGGCCTTGGGCGGCCTTGCGCGGCCTGGGCGCGGCCTTGGGCGGCCTGGGCGCGGCCTTGCGCGGCCTGGGCGCGGCCTTGGGCGGCCTGGCCGCGGCCTTGGGCAGCATGGCGTGGTATCCGCGCGGGCGTGGGCGGCCTGGCATGCGCGCGGCATGGGCAGCACGGCATGGCATGCGCACGGCCTGGGCGGCCTGGCGTGCAGCCGGCCTGGCATGCCCGCGGCGTGGGCAGCACGGCATGGCATGCGCACGGCCTGGGCGGCCTGGCATGCAGCCGGCCTGGCATGCCCGCGGCGTGGGCAGCACGGCATGGCATGCGCACGGCCTGGGCGGCCTGGCATGCAGCTGGCCTGGGCAGCACGGCATGGCATGCGCACGGCCTGGGCGGCCTGGCATGCAGCCGGCCAGGGCAGCCTGGCCTGGCATGCCCGCGGCGTGGGCAGCGTGGCCTGTGCGAATACCGCGCGCGTGGTCTTTTGACCACGGTGCGCGTGTTGCGCGCATGGTCGCGCACGCCTTTGCACGCCTTCGCACGCAACGCACGTCTAGTGATAAGAACCGCAGCCAAGGCAGCCCAGCCCCAAGGCCATGGCCAGCAGCATGGCATGCCACGGCCAAGGCAGGCCAGCCAAAGCCAGCAGCATGCCATGCCAAGGCCAAGGCCAGCAGCATGCCATGCCACGGCCAAGGCAGCCCAGCCAAAGCCAGCAGCATGCCATGCCAAGGCCAAGGCCAGCAGCATGCCATGCCACGGCCAAGGCAGCCCAGCCAAAGCCAGCAGCTTGCCATGCCAAGGCCAAGGCCAGCAGCATGCCATGCCACGGCCAAGGCAGCCCAGCCAAAGCCAGCAGCATGCCATGCCAAGGCCAAGGCCAGCAGCATGCCATGCCACGGCCAAGGCAGCCCAGCCAAAGCCAGCAGCATGCCATGCCAAGGCCTAGGCCAGCAGCATGCCATGCCACGGCCAAGGCAGGCCTGCCAAAGCCAGCAGCATGCCATGCCAAGGCCAAGGCCAGCAGCATGCCATGCCACGGCCAAGGCAGCCCAGCCAAAGCCAGCAGCATGCCATGTCAAGGCCTAGGCCAGCAGCATGCCATGCCACGGCCAAGGTAGCCCAGCCAAAGCCAGCAGCTTGCCATGCCAAGGCCAAGGCCAGCAGCATGCCATGCCACGGCCAAGGCAGCCCAGCCAAAGCCAGCAGCATGCCATGCCAAGGCCAAGGCCAGCAGCATGCCATGCCACGGCCAAGGCAGCCCAGCCAAGGCCAGCAGCATGCCATGCCACGGCCAAGGCAGCCCAGCCAAAGCCAGCAGCTTGCCATGCCAAGGCCAAGGCCAGCAGCATGCCATGCCACGGCCAAGGCAGCCCAGCCAAAGCCAGCAGCATGCCATGCCAAGGCCAAGGCCAGCAGCATGCCATGCCACGGCCAAGGCAGCCCAGCCAAAGCCAGCAGCATGCCATGCCAAGGCCAAGGCCAGCAGCATGCCATGCCACGGCCAAGGCAGCCCAGCCAAAGCCAGCAGCATGCCATGCCAAGGCCTAGGCCAGCAGCATGCCATGCCACGGCCAAGGCAGGCCTGCCAAAGCCAGCAGCATGCCATGCCAAGGCCAAGGCCAGCAGCATGCCATGCCACGGCCAAGGCAGCCCAGCCAAAGCCAGCAGCATGCCATGCCAAGGCCTAGGCCAGCAGCATGCCATGCCACGGCCAAGGCAGCCCAGCCAAAGCCAGCAGCATGCCATGCCAAGGCCAAGGCCAGCAGCATGCCATGCCACGGCCAAGGCAGCCCAGCCAAGGCCAGCAGCATGCCATGCCACGGCCAAGGCAGCCCAGCCAAAGCCAGCAGCTTGCCATGCCAAGGCCAAGGCCAGCAGCATGCCATGCCACGGCCAAGGCAGCCCAGCCAAAGCCAGCAGCATGCCATGCCAAGGCCAAGGCCAGCAGCATGCCATGCCACGGCCAAGGCAGCCCAGCCAAAGCCAGCAGCATGCCATGCCAAGGCCTAGGCCAGCAGCATGCCATGCCACGGCCAAGGCAGGCCTGCCAAAGCCAGCAGCATGCAATGCCAAGGCGAAGGCAGCCCAGCCAAAGCCAGCAGCATGCCATGCCAAGGCCAAGGCCAGCAGAATGCCATGCCACGGCCAAGGCAGGACAGCCAAAGCCAGCAGCATGCCATGCCAAGGCCAAGGCCAGCAGCATGCCATGCCACGGCCAAGGCAGCCCAGGCAAAGCCAGCAGCATGCCATGCCAAGGCCTAGGCCAGCAGCATGCCATGCCACGGCCAAGGCAGGCCAGCCAAAGCCAGCAGCATGCCATGCCAAGGCCAAGGCCAGCAGCATGCCATGCCACGGCCAAGGCAGCCCAGCCAAAGCCAGCAGCATGCCAGGCCAAGGCCTTGGCCAGCAGCATGCCATGCCACGGCCAAGGCAGGCCTGCCAAAGCCAGCAGCATGCCATGCCAAGGCCAAGGCCAGCAGCATGCCATGCCACGGCCAAGGCAGCCCAGCCAAAGCCAGCAGCATGCCATGCCAAGGCCTAGGCCAGCAGCATGCCATGCCACGGCCAAGGCAGCCCAGCCAAAGCCAGCAGCATGCCATGCCAAGGCCAAGGCCAGCAGCATGCCATGCCACGGCCAAGGCAGCCCAGCCAAAGCCAGCAGCATGCCATGCCAAGGCCTAGGCCAGCAGCATGCCATGCCACGGCCAAGGCAGCCCAGCCAAAGCCAGCAGCATGCCATGCCAAGGCCAAGGCCAGCAGCATGCCATGCCACGGCCAAGGCAGCCCAGCCAAAGCCAGCAGCATGCCATGCCAAGGCCTAGGCCAGCAGCATGCCATGCCACGGCCAAGGCAGCCCAGCCAAAGCCAGCAGCATGCCATGCCAAGGCCAAGGCCAGCAGCATGCCATGCCACGGCCAAGGCAGCCCAGCCAAAGCCAGCAGCATGCCATGCCAAGGCCTAGGCCAGCAGCATGCCATGCCACGGCCAAGGCAGCCCAGCCAAAGCCAGCAGCATGCCATGCCATGGCCTAGGCCAGCAGCATGCCATGCCACGGCCAAGGCAGGCCAGCCAAAGCCAGCAGCATGCCATGCCAAGGCCTAGGCCAGCAGCATGCCATGCCACGGCCAAGGCAGGCCAGCCAAAGCCAGCAACATGCCATGCCAAGGCCAAGGCCAGCAGCATGCCATGCCACGGCCAACGCAGCCCAGCCAAAGCCGGCGGCATGCCATGCCAAGGCCAAGGCCAGCAGCATGCCATGCCACGACCAAGGCTGCCAGCCAAAGCCAGCCGCATGCCATGCCAAGGCCTAGGCCAGCAGCATGCCATGCCACGGCCAAGGCAGCCCAGCCAAAGCCAGCAGCTTGCCATGCCAAGGCCTAGGCCAGCAGCATGCCATGCCACGGCCAAGGCAGCCCAGCCAAGGCCAGCAGCATGCCATGCCACGGCCAAGGCAGCCCAGCCAAAGCCAGCAGCTTGCCATGCCAAGGCCAAGGCCAGCAGCATGCCATGCCACGGCCAAGGCAGCCCAGCCAAAGCCAGCAGCATGCCATGCCAAGGCCAAGGCCAGCAGCATGCCATGCCACGGCCAAGGCAGCCCAGCCAAAGCCAGCAGCATGCCATGCCAAGGCCTAGGCCAGCAGCATGCCATGCCACGGCCAAGGCAGGCCTGCCAAAGCCAGCAGCATGCCATGCCAAGGCCAAGGCCAGCAGCATGCCATGCCACGGCCAAGGCAGCCCAGCCAAAGCCAGCAGCATGCCATGCCAAGGCCTAGGCCAGCAGCATGCCATGCCACGGCCAAGGCAGCCCAGGCAAAGCTAGCAGCATGCCATGCCAAGGCCAAGGCCAGCAGAATGCCATGCCACGGCCAAGGCAGGCCAGCCAAAGCCAGCAGCATGCCATGCCAAGGCCAAGGCCAGCAGCATGCCATGCCACGGCCAAGGCAGCCCAGGCAAAGCCAGCAGCATGCCATGCCAAGGCCTAGGCCAGCAGCATGCCATGCCACGGCCAAGGCAGGCCAGCCAAAGCCAGCAGCATGCCATGCCAAGGCCAAGGCCAGCAGCATGCCATGCCACGGCCAAGGCAGCCCAGCCAAAGCCAGCAGCATGCCAGGCCAAGGCCTTGGCCAGCAGCATGCCATGCCACGGCCAAGGCAGGCCTGCCAAAGCCAGCAGCATGCCATGCCAAGGCCAAGGCCAGCAGCATGCCATGCCACGGCCAAGGCAGCCCAGCCAAAGCCAGCAGCATGCCATGCCAAGGCCTAGGCCAGCAGCATGCCATGCCACGGCCAAGGCAGCCCAGCCAAAGCCAGCAGCATGCCATGCCAAGGCCAAGGCCAGCAGCATGCCATGCCACGGCCAAGGCAGCCCAGCCAAAGCCAGCAGCATGCCATGCCAAGGCCTAGGCCAGCAGCATGCCATGCCACGGCCAAGGCAGCCCAGCCAAAGCCAGCAGCATGCCATGCCAAGGCCAAGGCCAGCAGCATGCCATGCCACGGCCAAGGCAGCCCAGCCAAAGCCAGCAGCATGCCATGCCAAGGCCTAGGCCAGCAGCATGCCATGCCACGGCCAAGGCAGCCCAGCCAAAGCCAGCAGCATGCCATGCCAAGGCCAAGGCCAGCAGCATGCCATGCCACGGCCAAGGCAGCCCAGCCAAAGCCAGCAGCATGCCATGCCAAGGCCTAGGCCAGCAGCATGCCATGCCACGGCCAAGGCAGCCCAGCCAAAGCCAGCAACATGCCATGCCAAGGCCAAGGCCAGCAGCATGCCATGCCACGGCCAAGGCAGCCCAGCCAAAGCCAGCAGCATGCCATGCCAAGGCCTAGGCCAGCAGCATGCCATGCCACGGCCAAGGCAGGCCTGCCAAAGCCAGCAGCATGCCATGCCAAGGCCAAGGCCAGCAACATGCCATGCCACGGCCAAGGCAGCCCAGCCAAAGCCAGCAGCTTGCCATGCCAAGGCCTAGGCCAGCAGCATGCCATGCCACGGCCAAGGCAGCCCAGCCAAAGCCAGCAGCATGCCATGCCAAGGCCTAGGCCAGCAGCATGCCATGCCACGGCCAAGGCAGCCCAGCCAAAGCCAGCAGCATGCCATGCCAAGGCCAAGGCCAGCAGCATGCCATGCCACGGCCAAGGCAGCCCAGCCAAAGCCAGCAGCATGCCATGCCAAGGCCTAGGCCAGCAGCATGCCATGCCACGGCCAAGGCAGGCCTGCCAAAGCCAGCAGCATGCCATGTCAAGGCCAAGGCCAGCAGCATGCCATGCCACGGCCAAGGCAGCCCAGCCAAAGCCAGCAGCATGCCATGCCATGGCCTAGGCCAGCAGCATGCCATGCCACGGCCAACGCAGGCCAGCCAAAGCCAGCAGCATGCCATGCCAAGGCCTAGGCCAGCAGCATGCCATGCCACGGCCAAGGCAGGCCAGCCAAAGCCAGCAGCATGCCATGCCAAGGCCAAGGCCAGCAGCATGCCATGCCACGGCCAACGCAGCCCAGCCAAAGCCGGCGGCATGCCATGCCAAGGCCAAGGCCAGCAGCATGCCATGCCACGACCAAGGCTGCCAGCCAAAGCCAGCAGCATGCCATGCCAAGCCCTAGGCCAGCAGCATGCCATGCCACGGCCAAGGCAGCCCAGCCAAAGCCAGCAGCATGCCATGCCAAGGCCTAGGCCAGCAGCATGCCATGCCACGGCCAAGGCAGCCCAGCCAAAGCCAGCAGCATGCCATGCCAAGGCCAAGGCCAGCAGCATGGCATGCCACAGCCAAGGCAGCCCAGCCAAAGCCAGCAGCATGCCATGCCAAGGCCAAGGCCAGCAGCATGCCATGCCACGGCCAAGGCAGCCCAGCCAAAGCCGCCAGCATGCCATGCCAAGGCCAAGGCCAAGGCCAGCAGCATGCCATGCCACGGCCAAGGCCAAGGCCAAGGCAGCCCATCCGAAGCCAGCAACATTCCATGGCAAGGCCAACGCAGCCCAGCCAAAGCCGGCGGCATGCCATGCCCAGGCCAAGGCCAGCCGCATGTCTTGCAACGGCCTTGTCCCGCAGCGTGGCGTGCCTTTGCCTTGGGCTAGAACATCGCATGCCACGCCCTTGGCAAGCAATCCTGTCCCTCGTGTAATTGCCATTTGGTTTGGCTTTGACTTACGTATATGTTGCCCTGCGAAATGCTTGTCCCTCGGGTAATAGCCGTTTGGTTGCCTTTGACTTGCGAACCCGTTGCTAGTGCTTTCCCCAGTGGAAGCTTGTTGGGAAAAGTATGTCCCTCGGAAGTTGCCTGTTGCGTTTGTTATTTGCATTCGAGCTATCCGATGCTTGCTGGGTTTCTCTAAGAGTTTTTGCACGTTCGTCGGGCTTTTTAATTATTTATTTACTCATAAAAATTATAATAAAATAAATTAAAAATAAAAAAATAATTAAAAAAATTACTATAATTACTAGTGCCTCATCTTATAATTGTTGGAATTTTTCTAGAATTTTTTGAGTATTTTTAGTAATTTTTATTATTTTTTAAGTATTAAAATTGAAATAAATTAAAATAAAATATTCCGGTGGCCAAATATTTTTTTATAATTTTTTTTATGGTGTATTAAATTATTTCATACAACTTTCATGTTGAAAGTTTTGGCAAAAAACCATTACTTTTTAAAAAAACCCCATTATGACTCCTCGAACATGCTTGATGTTTCCTCCTGCCAGATTGAAAAGGGCTTAACAGGCTATTATAAGGGGGGGGCACCTCCCTTAAGGCTGGCCAGCATGGCCAGGCCACAGGCCACGCCTATGCCTAGGCGGGCGCTTGGCACATGCCATCGCTTGGCTTGTGGCATTGGCTTGTGGCATCGAAACTACATAGCCAAGCACGGGATGCGTCGAGTGGCTGCCCGCGGCGGTGGCGGTGGCACGTTGGCCTAGGCCAGCATGCCATGCCACAGCCTTGGCCAGCAACATGGCATGCCAAAGCCTTGGCCAGCAGCATGCCATGCCTTGGCCTTGGCAAGCATGTCATGCCACGGCCTTGGCCAGCAGCATGCCATGCCACGGCCTTGGCCAGCAGCATGCCATGCCCCGGCCTTGGCCAGCAGCATGCCATGCCACGGCCTTGGCCAGCAGCATGCCATGCCACAGCCTTGGCCAGCAGCATGCCATGCCACAGCCTTGGCCAGCAACATGGCATGCCAAAGCCTTGGCCAGCAGCATGCCATGCCTTGGCCTTGGCAAGCATGTCATGCCACGGCCTTGGCCAGCAGCATGCCATGCCACGGCCTTGGCCAGCAGCATGCCATGCCACGGCCTTGGCCAGCAGCATGCCATGCCACGGCCTTGGCCAGCAGCATGCCATGCCACGGCCTTGGCCAGCAACATGGCATGCCAAAGCCTTGGCCAGCAGCACGCCATGCCCCGGCCTTGGCAAGCTTGTCATGCCACGGCCATGGCCAGCAGCGTGCTATGCCCCGGCCTTGGCCAGCAGCTTGCCATGCCACGACCTTGGCCAGCAGCTTGCCATGCCCCGGCCTTGGCCAGCATGTCATGCCACGGCCTTGGCCAGCAGCATGCCATGCCACGGCCTTGGCCAGCAACATGGCATGCCGCGGCCTTGGCCGGCAGCATGGCATGCCGCGGCCTTGGCCGGCAGCATGCCATGCCGCGGCCTTTGCCGGCAGCATGCCATGCCGCGGCCTTTGCCAGCAGCATGGCAAGCCCAAGCCTTGGTCAGCAGCAGCATGCCATGCCAATGCCTTGGCCAGCAGCATGCCTTGCCACGGCCTCGTCCAGCAGCATGGCATGCCACGCCACGGCCTCGGCCATCAGCATGCCTTGCCACGGCCTCGGCCATCAGCATGCCTTGCCACGGCCTTGTCCAGCAGCATGGCATGCCCGGCCTTGGCCAGCAGCATGTCATGCCACGGCCTTGGCAAGCATGCCAAGCCATGGCCTTGGCAAGCATGCCATGTCCCTCGGGTAATTGTACAAGTTGTCTTGCGAAATGCATGTCCTTCGGTTAAATTGCCATTTGGTTGGCTTTGGCGTGCGAACGAGTTGCCTGTGCTTTCCTTGTGGAAGCTTGTTGCGAGAAGTATGTCCCTCGAAAGTTGCCTGTTGCGTTTGTTATTTGCATTCGCGCTAACCGGTGCTTGCTCGGCCTCTCTAAATGTTTTCGCGCGTTCGTCGGGCTTCTTGGTCCTTCGGGGGGTGATTCGTTTTGGGGGGCTGGTGCACAGTGTACGTCGTGGCGCGTGAGTTGTGTTCGGTTTGTGCGAGTTGGACGGATCCCTGCCTGTGACACCCCTGTTCCGTAGTATGTTAATTAGTCCTTAACATGATGTGATTATGTATTTTGATATGATTTTGTGTTCCACTATGTGAAAATATGTGGTTTGAAATTTTATCTGTTCACCGTAGGAATATCTGTTTGAGTAGTCTGTTTTGGAAATTTAATTGAGGGCCTTATCGGCCACGGAACCCGAAATTGATTACGCCATTGTGGTTGGCATAATTTTTAGGGCCTACGGTGAAATTTAATTGAAATTTGATTCTGGCCAATTTAAACTGATTAAATTGATAAATTAAGTACCCCATTATTTTATATTAAAATATTTATTAGTGGGGCTTGTTTTATATTTGCATTGCACTCCCCTTTAGCTCTCTTAAAACTCAAAATCTGAGTTAGACAATTGAGAGGGAGAGAGAGGCCGGCCATGGAGAGAAAAAGGGAGAGATTTGTGTAATTTGGGCTCAAGACTTGGGAATTTGAAGATCTAGCTCAAGATTTGGCTAGGGCTTGAGTGTTGAAGCTCTTAGGTAAGTGATTTCATGAAATCTTACTTGTAATCTGTAAGTTCAAGGGTTGTTTGTGATCAAGAACATGTAATGAGTTGATTTTTGTTGAGATTGAAGTCTTAGAACTCATGCATGTAAGAAATTACTTTGAATTTGCATGTTTGAGCTTGAAACACATGATTCATGTGGAGTTTTGGGTAAAGCTCATATTGTAGTCACCATTTGTACCATCTAAGTTGAGAATGATGAGCATCTCCCACATGCATGTACAAATCATGGGAGTATAAGTCTTGAATGTTGAATTTGAGCATGTTGATGATGGGTTTGAGACAATTTGGGACATGCATGTAGATAAATCATGTAATTGAGCTTCCTAATGTTGTAATCTGCATTAGTAGCATGTTAGCATGTGTAAATGTGTAATTTGAACCATTGCATGCAAGAAATGTAGATGGAAAACTGATTTGGAGCTCAAGAACACGATCTGGGAAACCCAGATTTTGAGGTCCGCTCGAGCGGAGTAATGGCCGCTCGAGCGGGAAAATCGTGCTCCCAGCATTTTTTTGCAGAGTTGGATGCCCGCTCGAGCGGGACATTTTACGCTCGAGCGTGGATTTTTGTAGACAGACCTTCAGCTCGAGCGCATCTTTTGTGCAACCAGTACCTTGCAGGCCTTAAGAGTCCGCTCGAGCGGAGAATATTACGCTCGAGCGGGGGCCCTGTTTCCTGGAATTTTGTTCATGCATTCTGTGATTCGTTTTCCGTTCTCTTTCACTTGTGAGCACTCCTAGGCATGTGTTAAGCATTGTAAATGAGTTAATGAGATAAGAACAAAGCCTAAAGAGGAATATGTGAATTAAAGAACGGATTGAACTGTTAGTGACCCTTTTGTATTCATGAAATGTGTAGGGTCAAGCTCCAGGGCGCATCCACAAGCCGATCACTGTGAGTAATATCAATATTTGAAAACTTGTCAATGCCCAATTGTTATTCCCCTATAAATATTATGAGTTGTTAATTGGGATTGTGGACAAAAGTCTGACAAGAATAAATGAATGAATGGGCCAAAGGCCGTTTGACGTGAATGAATGGGCCAAAGGCCGTTTGACATGAATGAATGGGCCAAAGGCCGTTTGATATGAATGAATGGGCCCAAGGCCGTTTGATATGAATGAATGGGCCAAAGGCCGTTTGATATGAATGAATGGGCCAAAGGCCGTTTGACGTGAATGAATGGGCCAAAGGCCGTTTGATATGAATGAATGGGCCAAAGGCCGTTTGACGTGAATGAATGGGCCAAAGGCCGTTTGATATGAATGAATGGGCCAAAGGCCGTTTGACATGAATGAATGGGCCAAAGGCCGTTTGACATGAATGAATGGGCCAAAGGCCGTTTGACATGAATGAATGGGCCGAAGGCCGTTTTGCCATGAATGGAAACCCGGATGGGCCAAAGGCCAGAATGTTTGGAACTACAGTTACTTGACTTGCATTTCGTATAGTTATGTATATATTTTGCTGTTAAACAGAAGTATGAATTGGGCCCAAGGCCGTTTGGAGCATGTTGATCTACATATTGTTATGTAACTGTTATACTGATATTATTCACTGGGCTATCGCTCACGCTCATTCATGTATTTGTAGGTGAGCCAAGGGAAGTCCAAACCCAGCCCCAGTGAAGTCTGCTAGGAACAACAGGAGTTTTGGGAGAGTCAGCCTTGTGCCTCGCGCATGAGACCATCCTTGCCCTTTTACTATGTACCTATGTTTTGTCTTGTTGGCAAGGGCCCAGTGCATGTCTGTACATAGTCTGTTATAGGTTGACTCGTTTTGGACGATCCTGTCTGTAATGAATTTTGTGAAGCTGTACTTTTGATGTGAGTTATTAGCGTATCTGAGTATGGTTTGTTTGATGTGCATATAAGCACGGCTCTATGGACAAAGTTTTTAATTTTGCTTCCGTTTGGCCCCCATTAACTCTGTTAAAATACGTTTAGAACAGTTTGAGGCCGTAGGTAATCTCATGATTACTGGCCGGTTACGTCCTTAACCCACGGGGGCGGGTTCAGGTCGTGACAGAGTGGTATCAGAGCACGAGTTAATAACTCACACACTTGTCCAAAAGGAGCAATAAGCGTCTAGATAAGATCTAGGATGCATTCATGTGATAAATACGAGTTTGGAAGCATTGATTATATGCTTAAATGTTTTGTTATGAATAATTATATGTGTAAGTTGTGAACTACTTGCATTACGAATTATCTGGAAATATGTGCTCCTTAGTGTATGTGTACTTGTGTACCTTTGGTATGGAATATAATGCAAGTTTAATTAGATGGTGAGAACCAGAGGTGATGAGTTAGAGGAATCCTCTGCTGCCAGACTGGACAGAATGGAAAGACTGATTCAGGAAATGGCCGAAGCTTTGAGACAGCAACAGGAGTGGCAACAACAGTGGCAGCAACCACATCCGCCACCTCCACCTCCACCTCCGGCACCACCTGTGCCAGATAATCAAAATGATGATCGGATAATCGCCCTCACCAAGGAATTCAAGAAAATGAAACCACCACAGTTCCATGGTGGACTAGATCCCTTAAAAGCCGAAGCTTGGGTACTTGGGATTGAAAAACTGTTTGAGGTGTTTCCGTGCTCGGATACACAGAAAGTGCTTCTAGCCACCTTTATGCTAGAAGATGAAGCGAGAAGATGGTGGATGTTGATGAGGGAAAACCACAGAGATATTGATTGGGCGAAATTTTTGGAAATCTTCTATGACAAGTACTTCCCGCAGTGTGTCCGGGACAGGAAAGTGGCAGAGTTCATGGAACTCAAACAAGACAGTATGACTGTAGCTGAGTATGAGGCCAAATTTACTGAGTTGGCCAGGTTTGCACCACACGTAATTGACACTGATTATAAGAAGGCAAGGCATTTTGAAGGTGGGCTCCGAAGTGACATCCTAGAGCGGGTGAATGTCCTGAAATTGGAGACCTACATTGGGGTGCTTGACCGGGCCATCATATCAGAGGCTAATATAGCTAGACAAGCTAAGCCAACAACCGAATGGAGAGGCAACAAAAGACAAGGCTTCTTTTTGAAGAAGAAATTTCTGAAAAAGCAAAACACGGGCTCCTCAACTACCTCAAGTTCTTCCCGAGACACGACTCCCATGTGCAACACTTGTAGCAAAAGGCACCGTGGAGTTTGTTACCGTGCATCGGGAGCCTGTTTTAAGTGTGGGAAACAAGGGCATATAGCCCGAGATTGTAATCAGAATAGTGGGAAGATAGCTGCTAGCTCCACTGCATCGATCCCGAAGCCGGGAAACACTTTGAGATCTGCTACTACTGGGGATACAGTGAGACAAGGGAGAGTCTTTGCACTCGTTCCGGGTGATACACGGAATGCCAATGCCGTTGTCTCAGGTACTATCTCGATATGTAATCAGGATGCTTTTGTGTTAATTGATTCTGGATCAACGCATTCATTTGTGACATATGCATTTGCATCTAGACTGAAAAGACCCCTAGAATTGTTGCCATATTTGTTATGTGTGTCTGCTCCATCGGGGGAATCTGTGTTATGTGACTATATATATCGGTTTTGTGACATGCATATTGAGGATGCTACCCTGTATGTAGATTTGTTGCCCTTAAACTTTAGACACTTTGATGTAATTTTGGGCATGGATTGGTTGACCAAATATTGTGCCACTATAGATTGTGTGACAAAGAGGGTTGTATTTAAACCACCAGAACAGAAAGAAATTGTGTTTGTGGGAAATGGGGTAGTGCCTCCACCATATTTGATATCTGCAATGAAAGCATGTAAATTGATCAGGAAGGGATGCCAGGGTTATTTGTGTTATGTATTGACTGAACAATCCGTGAATGTTGAATTGAATGATATTCCCATCGTTAGAGAATTCCCAGATGTGTTTCCAAATGAATTACCAGGGGAGTTGGTAGACAGGGAGATAGAGTTTACTATTGAAACTGTGCCAGGCACCCAACCTATTTCTAAAACTCCCTACAGGATGGCTACATCCGAAATGAAAGAATTAAAAGAACAGTTGCAAGACCTTCTTGATAAAGGGTTTATCCGGCCCAGTACTTCGCCTTGGGGCGCACCAGTGTTATTTGTAAAGAAAAAGGATGGTACCTTACGCCTATGTATTGATTACCGGGAATTGAACAAGGTAACGATAAAGAATAAATATCCCTTACCCCGTATTGATGACTTATTTGACCAGTTGCAGGGATCACAGGTGTTTTCTAAGATTGATTTGAGATCCGGGTATCATCAGCTGAAGGTTAAGGCAGAAGATGTTGAGAAAACCGCATTCAGAACGAGGTATGGTCATTTTGAGTTTCTTGTTATGCCATTTGGAGTGACTAATGCTCCGGCAGCATTTATGGACTTAATGAATAGAATTTTTAAAACCTACCTTGATGAGTTTGTTGTTGTCTTCATCGATGATATTTTAATATACTCTAAAGATAGACTTGAACACGAACATCATTTGAGGACTGTTTTACAAATACTTCGGGAAAGAAAACTATTTGCTAAGTTAAAGAAATGTGAATTTTGGTTGGATGAGGTTATTTTCTTAGGGCACGTGGTCAACAAGGAAGGAATTTCAGTGGACCCGCAGAAAATAGAAGCAATTGTGAATTGGCCTACACCAACTAATGTGACAGAAGTTCGCAGTTTCATGGGCTTAGCTGGGTACTACAGAAGGTTTGTAAAGGACTTTTCGAAATTAGCTGTGCCTCTTACCCAATTGACACGTAAAGGACAACCATTTGAGTGGAATAGTGAAAGAGAATCAGCCTTTCATGAATTGAAGACAAGATTGACCACTGCACCAATTTTGACACTACCTTCAGGTACGGAAAATTTTGTGATTTTCAGTGACGCATCTTATAAGGGTTTGGGTTGTGTGTTAATGCAGAACGGAAAGGTTATTGCTTACGCCTCCCGACAGTTGAGGCCGCATGAGAAGAATTATCCAACACATGACCTAGAATTGGCCGCAGTTGTTTTTGCTTTGAAAATCTGGCGGCATTATTTGTATGGGGCAAAGTGTGAAGTCTACACAGATCATAAAAGCCTAAAATACTTCTTCACGCAGAAAGAGTTGAATATGCGTCAGAGAAGATGGCTGGAATTGATAAAAGATTACGACCTAGAAATTCAGTATCACCCCGGAAAAGCTAATACAGTGGCTGATGCCTTGAGCAGGAAATCAACAGGGAGTATGGCTTGCTTGCTTACTGAACAAAGGGAGATTTTGCAAGACTTTGAAAAGTCTGAAATTGAAGTGGTAGTGTGCGAACAGGGCGGATTGATAGCCGCTATTACAGCCGAGCCGGCAATTGTTGATGAAATCAAGCAAAAACAGAAAAAGGATGAGTTCCTCAGAAAGGTAATTGATGAATTTGAAGTCAGCCCAAAAGCAGAGTTCAGTATCGAGAATGGAATGTTGAAATTTCGAAACCGAATATGTGTTCCAGTTATTCCGGAGCTAAAGAAGAGGGTCTTAGATGAAGCCCACAGATCCGTATTTGCCATGCATCCGGGTAACAATAAAATGTATCGGGATTTGAAACAAACCTATTGGTGGCCTAAAATGAAGAAAGAGATTGCAGAACATGTGTCCAAGTGCCTTCAGTGTCAGCAAGTTAAGGCTGAACATCAGAAACCAGGCGGTCTACTTCAACCTCTCCCCATTCCTGAGTGGAAGTGGGAACATGTGACCATGGATTTCGTTGTTGGCCTACCTCGGACTTCCCGCGGTATGGATTCTGTTTGGGTTGTAGTTGATAGACTGACTAAATCTGCACATTTTCTGCCTGTCAAAACTACATTTACTGCTTACAGGTTGGCTACTATTTATGTTGATGAAATTGTCCGCTTACATGGAGTTCCAGTATCCATTGTGTCGGATAGAGATCCGAAGTTTGTATCTAGATTGTGGAAGAGTTTGCAGGAAGCTATGGGAACAGAACTAAGGTTCAGCACTGCATTCCACCCACAGACAGATGGGCAGTCAGAACGAACAATACAGACTTTGGAAGACATGCTTCGCATGTGTGCTTTGGATTTTCAGGGGAGTTGGGAAGATTACCTGCCTCTTGCAGAATTTGCCTATAATAATAGCTTCCACTCCAGCATCGGTATGGCACCATACGAGGCTTTGTATGGTAGGAGGTGTAGATCACCTATTTGTTGGACAGAGGTCGGGGACAGAGCTTTGCTCGGGCCTGAAATTGTACAAGACACCTCTGAAAAGATCAAAACTATTCGGCAAAGGCTCAAAACAGCTCAAGACCGACAGAAGAGTTATGCAGATGTCCGGAGAAGACCTCTTGAGTATGAGGTCGGCGACCATGTGTTCATCCATGTTTCTCCAATGAAAGGCCAAGTCAGGTTTGGGAAAAAGGGCAAGTTGACGCCCCGTTATATTGGGCCGTTTCAAATTTTGGAGAAACTTGGTCCAGTTGCTTATAGAGTTGCTTTGCCACCGGGATTTGAGCAAATCCACAATGTGTTTCACGTGTCAATGTTGAGGGGTTACCTCCGAGACCCGTTGCATGTGATTGATTATCACCGGATTGCTATTGACGAAAATATGGAATATGCTGAATGGCCGGAAAGAATTGTTGACCGACAAGTGAAAGAATTGAGAAACAAATCCATTCCAATGGTGAAAGTGGAATGGAAGGAACACTATGGGACAGATGCTACATGGGAAAAAGAGGAGGAAATGCGTCTAAGCTATCCACATTTGTTTCCCGACGAAGGTAAGTTAAGTTTGGAGGACCAAACTTCCTAAAGGGGGGAAGACTGTGACACCCCTGTTCCGTAGTATGTTAATTAGTCCTTAACATGATGTGATTATGTATTTTGATATGATTTTGTGTTCCACTATGTGAAAATATGTGGTTTGAAATTTTATCTGTTCACCGTAGGAATATCTGTTTGAGTAGTCTGTTTTGGAAATTTAATTGAGGGCCTTATCGGCCACGGAACCCGAAATTGATTACGCCATTGTGGTTGGCATAATTTTTAGGGCCTACGGTGAAATTTAATTGAAATTTGATTCTGGCCAATTTAAACTGATTAAATTGATAAATTAAGTACCCCATTATTTTATATTAAAATATTTATTAGTGGGGCTTGTTTTATATTTGCATTGCACTCCCCTTTAGCTCTCTTAAAACTCAAAATCTGAGTTAGACAATTGAGAGGGAGAGAGAGGCCGGCCATGGAGAGAAAAAGGGAGAGATTTGTGTAATTTGGGCTCAAGACTTGGGAATTTGAAGATCTAGCTCAAGATTTGGCTAGGGCTTGAGTGTTGAAGCTCTTAGGTAAGTGATTTCATGAAATCTTACTTGTAATCTGTAAGTTCAAGGGTTGTTTGTGATCAAGAACATGTAATGAGTTGATTTTTGTTGAGATTGAAGTCTTAGAACTCATGCATGTAAGAAATTACTTTGAATTTGCATGTTTGAGCTTGAAACACATGATTCATGTGGAGTTTTGGGTAAAGCTCATATTGTAGTCACCATTTGTACCATCTAAGTTGAGAATGATGAGCATCTCCCACATGCATGTACAAATCATGGGAGTATAAGTCTTGAATGTTGAATTTGAGCATGTTGATGATGGGTTTGAGACAATTTGGGACATGCATGTAGATAAATCATGTAATTGAGCTTCCTAATGTTGTAATCTGCATTAGTAGCATGTTAGCATGTGTAAATGTGTAATTTGAACCATTGCATGCAAGAAATGTAGATGGAAAACTGATTTGGAGCTCAAGAACACGATCTGGGAAACCCAGATTTTGAGGTCCGCTCGAGCGGAGTAATGGCCGCTCGAGCGGGAAAATCGTGCTCCCAGCATTTTTTTGCAGAGTTGGATGCCCGCTCGAGCGGGACATTTCACGCTCGAGCGTGGATTTTTGTAGACAGACCTTCAGCTCGAGCGCATCTTTTGTGCAACCAGTACCTTGCAGGCCTTAAGAGTCCGCTCGAGCGGAGAATATTACGCTCGAGCGGGGGCCCTGTTTCCTGGAATTTTGTTCATGCATTCTGTGATTCGTTTTCCGTTCTCTTTCACTTGTGAGCACTCCTAGGCATGTGTTAAGCATTGTAAATGAGTTAATGAGATAAGAACAAAGCCTAAAGAGGAATATGTGAATTAAAGAACGGATTGAACTGTTAGTGACCCTTTTGTATTCATGAAATGTGTAGGGTCAAGCTCCAGGGCGCATCCACAAGCCGATCACTGTGAGTAATATCAATATTTGAAAACTTGTCAATGCCCAATTGTTATTCCCCTATAAATATTATGAGTTGTTAATTGGGATTGTGGACAAAAGTCTGACAAGAATAAATGAATGAATGGGCCAAAGGCCGTTTGACGTGAATGAATGGGCCAAAGGCCGTTTGACATGAATGAATGGGCCAAAGGCCGTTTGATATGAATGAATGGGCCCAAGGCCGTTTGATATGAATGAATGGGCCAAAGGCCGTTTGATATGAATGAATGGGCCAAAGGCCGTTTGACGTGAATGAATGGGCCAAAGGCCGTTTGATATGAATGAATGGGCCAAAGGCCGTTTGACGTGAATGAATGGGCCAAAGGCCGTTTGATATGAATGAATGGGCCAAAGGCCGTTTGACATGAATGAATGGGCCAAAGGCCGTTTGACATGAATGAATGGGCCAAAGGCCGTTTGACATGAATGAATGGGCCGAAGGCCGTTTTGCCATGAATGGAAACCCGGATGGGCCAAAGGCCAGAATGTTTGGAACTACAGTTACTTGACTTGCATTTCGTATAGTTATGTATATATTTTGCTGTTAAACAGAAGTATGAATTGGGCCCAAGGCCGTTTGGAGCATGTTGATCTACATATTGTTATGTAACTGTTATACTGATATTATTCACTGGGCTATCGCTCACGCTCATTCATGTATTTGTAGGTGAGCCAAGGGAAGTCCAAACCCAGCCCCAGTGAAGTCTGCTAGGAACAACAGGAGTTTTGGGAGAGTCAGCCTTGTGCCTCGCGCATGAGACCATCCTTGCCCTTTTACTATGTACCTATGTTTTGTCTTGTTGGCAAGGGCCCAGTGCATGTCTGTACATAGTCTGTTATAGGTTGACTCGTTTTGGACGATCCTGTCTGTAATGAATTTTGTGAAGCTGTACTTTTGATGTGAGTTATTAGCGTATCTGAGTATGGTTTGTTTGATGTGCATATAAGCACGGCTCTATGGACAAAGTTTTTAATTTTGCTTCCGTTTGGCCCCCATTAACTCTGTTAAAATACGTTTAGAACAGTTTGAGGCCGTAGGTAATCTCATGATTACTGGCCGGTTACGTCCTTAACCCACGGGGGCGGGTTCGGGTCGTGACACTGCCTGTGCAGCGAACTCCACTGGTGCATTCCTCCATGTCCCTCGGGTTGTCTTCGACTCGCCTTCGGGTTGCTTGCGCTTCCCTAGTGGAAGGTGCCTTGCGAAAAGCGTGTCCCTCGGGTAATTGCCATTTGGTTGGCTTTGACGTTCGAACGAGTTGCCTATGCTTTCCTAGTGGAAGCTTGTTGCGAAAAGTATGTCCCTCGAAAGTTGCCTGTTGCGTTTGTTATTCGCATTCGCGCTAACCGGTGCTTGCTCGGCCTCTCTAAATGTTTTCGCGCGTTCGTCGGGCTTCTTAGTCCTTCGGGGGGTGATTCGTTTTGGGGGGCTGGTGCACAGTGTACGTCGTGGCGCGTGAGTTGTGTTCGGTTTGTGCGAGTTGGACGGATCCCTGCCTGTGCAGCGAACTCCACTGGTGCATTCCTCCATGTCCCTCGGGTTGTCTTCGACTCGCCTTCGGGTTGCCTGCGCTTCCCTAGTGGAAGGTGCCTTGCGAAAAGCGTGTCCCTCGGGTAATTGCCATTTGGTTGGCTTTGACGTTCGAACGAGTTGCCTATGCTTTCCTAGTGGAAGCTTGTTGCGAAAAGTATGTCCCTCGAAAGTTGCCTGTTGCGCTTGTTACTTGCATTCGCGCTAACCGGTGCTTGCTCGGCCTCTCTAAATGTTTTCGCGCGTTCGTCGGGCTTCTTAGTCCTTCGGGGGGTGATTCGTTTTGGGGGGCTGGTGCACAGTGTACGTCGTGGCGCGTGAGTTGTGTTCGGTTTGTGCGAGTTGGACGGATCCCTGCCTGTGCAGCGAACTCCACTGGTGCATTCCTCCATGTCCCTCGGGTGATCGCCTTTAGGTTGTCTTCGACTCGCCTTCGGGTTGTCTGCGCTTCCCTAGTGGAAGGTGCCTTGCGAAAAGCATGTCCCTCGGGTAATTGCCATTTGGTTGGCTTTGACGTTCGAACGAGTTGCCTGTGCTTTCCTAGTGGAAGCTTGTTGCGAAAAGTATGTCCCTCGAAAGTTGCCTGTTGCGCTTGTTATTTGCGTTCGCGCTAACCGGTGCTTGCTCGGCCTCCCTAAATGTTTTCGCGCGTTCGTCGGGCTTCTTGGTCCTTCGGGGGGTGATTCGTTTTGGGGGGCTGGTGCATAGTGTACGTCGTGGCGCGTGAGTTGTGTTCGGTTTGTGCGAGTTGGACGAATCCCTGCCTGTGCAGCGAACTCCACTGGTGCATTCCTCCATGTCCCTCGGGTAAATGCCTTAAGGTTGTCTTCGACTCGCCTTCGAGTTGCCTACGCTTCCCTCGTGGTAAAGGTCCTTGCGAAAAGCCCTGTCCCTCGGTTTGTTGCTGTTCGGTTGGCTTTGACTTGCCTACGAGTTGCCTGCGCTCTCCTAGTGGAAGCTCCTTGCGAAAATTTATGTCCCTCGGTTGGTAGCCGTCCGGTTGGCTTTGACTTGCCTACAAGCTAGTTGCCTGCGCTTCCCCAGTGGAAGGTGCCTTGCGAAAAGCATGTCCCTCGGGTAATTGCCATCTCGTTTGCTTTGACTTGCGAACGAGCTGCCTGTGCTTTCCAAGTGGAAGCTTGCTGCGAAAAGTATGTCCCTCGGAAGTTTTGCACGTTGCCTTTGTTACCTGCAGTCGCGCTAACCGGTGCTTGCTCGGCTTCTCTGAATGTTCTCGCACGTTCGTCTGGCTTCTTAGTCCTTCGGGGTGCGATTCGTTTCGGGCGGCTGGTGCGTAGTGTACGTCGTGGCGCGTGAGTTGTGTTTGGTTTGTGCGAGTTGGATGGATCCCTGCCTGTGCAGCGAACTCCTCTGGTGCATTCCTCTTCATTTGTGCTCGGGGGCAAAATCTTGCCTTCTGCCTCGCGTGGGTTCCTGCGTTGCCTACCTAAAGAAAAGGAATTCGGTCCGTATCGTGTGCCTATATTCTCCTCGCCACCTCGTGGCGCTGGGGGAACCCCAAAGTATCTCCCGTGTTCCGTGCTGTCCTCTCACGTTGCCGTGTCGGTGGCATTGCCCGCGGGCAGTTATGCTCGTGCTCTCGGATTCGGAGCCTTGTGCGGGTACACGGGGTCTTCGACCTCCGTTTTCCCGCCAAGCGTTCGTCGCTCGTTGCGGGCTACGGCCGCGCCTGCCTCTGACCGTACCGGCTCTGTCGGTCGGGCTTATGCAGCGCCGGCGTCGGAAAAAAGGAATGCTACCTGGTTGATCCTGCCAGTAGTCATATGCTTGTCTCAAAGATTAAGCCATGCATGTGTAAGTATGAACTAATTCAGACTGTGAAACTGCGAATGGCTCATTAAATCAGTTATAGTTTGTTTGATGGTATTGCTACTCGGATAACCGTAGTAATTCTAGAGCTAATACGTGCAACAAACCCCGACTTCCGGAAGGGACGCATTTATTAGATAAAAGGTCGACGCGGGCTATGCCCGTTGCTCTGATGATTCATGATAACTGGACGGATCGCACGGCCTTTGTGCCGGCGACGCATCATTCAAATTTCTGCCCTATCAACTTTCGATGGTAGGATAGTGGCCTACTGTTAGCACCTTCTACTTGAAGGCTGCATGGTTGGCATTGGCAGCACCTTGTGCCCATGACCAACCAAGACCAAGGCATGAGGGAGGCATGCCAAGACAGCAAGGTAAAATGTTGTCCAAGTGCTGAGGCAGCAGCACAACCCTTGGCCAAAGTATGTGCAGCCGTTGCACAGATGCAAGGCATTAACATGACCCGAATGTGGGCTGCAGCATGCTTGGGGGTTCAAAACAATCAGTGGGCAGAACTTGGTCTGGAGGCCAAGGCAACCAAATTCGTGGCTGACTTGATGAGGCAAACAACATGGCAGTTCCTAGCAGTTATGCATGTCAGTTTGCAGCAGTTACCCATGATGGGCAAAGACAAGGCAAGTCTGGACATCTGGAATGAAGGCTGAAACATAGCAGCAGTTAAGAGCAGTTATGCTCCAGAAATGTTCCTAAGTCCCTAGGCAGTTGGGGGTGTCAACTGCCATGCCACTTGGCATGCTTTCCTTGTAATGCTGGTTGGAAGTTAAAACTGATTGTAAGCCTATTTAGGCATCAGCCATGGAACTCGAAAATTAACTAAGTGTTTTGTAAGAGTTCCATAGGCATCCTTTGTATTGTTGGTGCAATCAATAAAGGTTGGGATTTTTCCTGTAATTACTTGCTGCCTATTCTTACTTGTTATAACACTCTGTGTGTGTGTGTATACATACTTGGCTGAGACTAAGTGTCCAACTTAGTGCCATTACAGGCTGGAATTTTTGAAACGAAAATTGACCCTGTAACAATTGGTATCAGAGCACGGTTTTGCTCTAATGGTTTCTGGCATGGATGCCTTAAAAGACAGGGTAACTCGGTTGGAAAATCTTGTTGGTGACCCTGCTGATGAGAATATCTCACTGTCGGATCGATTGGATGCTGTGGGCACAAGGCTTCTTGCTCTTGAGTCCTCGACAGCAGATCGGTTCAAAGACGTGCTGTCTGATGTCCTGGCCATTTCGGATTCTTGGAAAGACAAAATTCAAGAAATTGTGGATGAACAGTCCCTTCTGAAGAAGGCCATCTGTGGGCATACGAATTCTGAAAAGGCTCCTTCGAAAATCAAAGTTCCAGACCCTAAAGCATTTGCTGGAAATCGGAGTGCAAAGGAACTTGAGAATTTTCTGTGGGACATGGAGCAGTACTTCAAGGCTGCTCATGTGCCAGAAGGAGAGAAGGTAACAATCACAAGCATGTACCTTACCGGTGATGCAAAACTCTGGTGGCGTACTCGTGTCGGGGATGATGCTCGGACAGAGATCTCAACTTGGGATACTCTTAAGAAGGAAATGAAGGAACAATTCCTTCCGTGCAACACATCTTGGGTTGCAAGGGACGCCTTGAAACGGTTGAAGCATGCTGTATCGGTGAGGGACTATGTGAAAGAATTCAGTTCGTTGATGCTGGACATCAAGAACATGTCGGAGGAAGACAAACTCTTCAATTTCATGTCTGGGTTGCAGAATTGGGCCCAGTTAGAACTTCGAAGACTCGGTGTCAAAGATTTGCCCTCTGCCATGGCTGCTGCAGACGGGTTGCTTGACTACAAGTTAAGCAAGGAACCCACTACTGAAACCAGCAAATCCAAGAAGAAAGGAAAAGAGAAGACGGGAGAGAAGAAGTCTGGTTTCAGGAAGGGGAAAGAGGGTTCCAAGTACAAACATAAAGGGGATTCTTCTCAGACCAACGGTGGGAAATCTAACAAAGGGTGTTTCATCTGTGATGGACCCCATAGAGCGAAAGACTGTCCCAAGCGTGAGAAATTGAATGCTATGGTCGCAGAAGATGGTAAAGGGGAGTCGGATTCTGAGGGGCCGACTAGGGTAAACCCCTTACAATTGCTCAATGCAATTCATGTGGACAAAGCCCCTACCACTGGTCTAATGTATGTCAAGGTGACATTGGCGGGTACCGACATTGCTGCGATGGTAGACACCGGTGCCACGCATAACTTTATGTCAGAAAAAGTTGTGCAGACCCTCGGATTACAAGTGACCCAAAGCGCCAGTCGAATCAAGGCCGTGAACTCAGCGGCTCAATCGGTGCAAGGAATGGCTTCCAAAGTATCAATCACAGTTGGAGATTGGACTGGACGGGTTAACTTGATGGTGGTTCCTTTGGATGATTTCGATGTCATCTTAGGAAATGACTTCTTTGTGACTGCAAAAGTGGCTTTAATGCCATATTTGGGTGGGATACTGATTTCGGATGAAGACAAGCCTTGCTTTGTCGCTGGTTGCAGTAAATCAGACAAAGGCAAGGGCACAAAGAGGAAGACGGGGACCCTCTCAGCCATTCAAGTGCACAACGGTTTGAAAAAGGGTGCAGAGACTTATCTTGCTGCCTTGGTGGAAATCAAACCTGATCTGTTAGTAGAAGTGCCGGATGAAGTGGTAGAAGTATTGAGGGAATTTGAGGATGTGATGCCTCCGGAGTTGCCAAAGTCCCTTCCTCCTCGGCGTGCCACTGATCATAAGATTGAGTTGATTCCGGGTGCTAAGCCTCCAGCAAAGGCACCCTACAGAATGTCCCCAATGGAACTTACGGAGTTGCGAACGCAATTGACGGACTTGTTGGATGCTGGACTGGTTCAGCCATCCAAAGCCCCTTACGGTGCCCCGGTGCTTTTTCAAAAGAAGCAAGATGGAAGTTTGCGCATGTGTGTGGACTATCGGGCTCTCAACAAAGTGACTATAAAGAATAAGTATCCAGTCCCTTTGGTGGCAGACCTGTTCGATCGACTGTGCAAAGCCACTTACTTCACAAAATTGGATTTACGTGCTGGTTATTGGCAAGTTCGAGTGGCTGAAGGAGACGAGTCAAAGACCACCTGTGTTACAAGGTATGGGTCTTTTGAGTTCCTAGTAATGCCGTTTGGGTTAACTAATGCCCCGGCTACATTCTGTAATCTTATGAATGATGTATTTAATGATTATGTCGATCAGTTCGTTGTCGTTTATTTGGATGACATTGTAATATATAGTGAGTCCCTAGAGGATCACTTGTCCCATCTTCGGAAGGTGTTCTCTCGGTTACGAGAGCACCAGTTGTATGTCAAGAAGGAAAAATGTGAGTTTG
>NW_028129474.1:14412500-14430000 GCF_055761805.1 Camellia sinensis
ATGACATGCCACGGCCTCGGCCCGCATGACATGCCACGGCCTCGGCCCGCATGTCATGCCACGGCCTCGGCCCGCATGCCATGCCACGGCCTCGGCCCGCATGCCTTGCCACGGCGTTGCCCAACATGCCACGCCACGGTCTCGGCCCGCATGCCATGCCATGCCACGGCCCGCATGTCTTTGCCACGGCGTTGCCAAACATGCCATGCCACGGCCTCGACCAGCATGCCATGCCACGGCGTCGCCCAATATGCCATGCCACGGCCACGGCCCGCATGCCATGCCACGGCCTCGGCCCGCATGCCATGCTACGGCGTTGCCCAACATGCCATGCCACGGCCTCGGCCCGCATGCCTTGCCACCGCGTTGCCCAGCATGCCATGCCACCGCATTGCCCGTCGTGCCATGCCTTAGCCTTGGCCAACATGTCGAGCCACGGCCTCGGCCCGCATGCCATGCTACGGCGTCGCCCAACATGCCATGCCACGGCCTCGGCCCGCATGCCTTGCTACGGCGTCGCCCAACATGCCATGCCACGGCCTCGGCCCGCATGCCATGCCACGGCCTCGGCCCGCATGCCATGCCACGGCCTCGGCCCGCATGCCATGCCACGGCCTCGGCCCGCATGCCATGCCACGGCCTCGGCCCGCATGCCATGCCACGGCCTCGGCCCGCATGCCATGCCACGGCCTCGGCCCGCATGACATGCCACGGCCTCGGCCCGCATGCCATGCCACGGCCTCGGCCCGCATGCCATGCCACGGCCTCGGCCCGCATGCCTTGCCACGGCGTTGCCCAACATGCCACGCCACGGTCTCGGCCCGCATGCCATGCCATGCCACGGCCCGCATGTCTTTGCCACGGCGTTGCCAAACATGCCATGCCACGGCCTCGACCAGCATGCCATGCCACGGCGTCGCCCAACATGCCATGCCACGGCCACGGCCCGCATGCCATGCCACGGCCTCGGCCCGCATGACATGCCACGGCCTCGGCCCGCATGACATGCCACGGCCTCGGCCCGCATGTCATGCCACGGCCTCGGCCCGCATGCCATGCCACGGCCTCGGCCCGCATGCCTTGCCACGACGTTGCCCAACATGCCACGCCACGGTCTCGGCCCGCATGCCATGCCATGCCACGGCCCGCATGTCTTTGCCACGGCGTTGCCAAACATGCCATGCCACGGCCTCGACCAGCATGCCATGCCACGGCGTCGCCCAACATGCCATGCCACGGCCACGGCCCGCATGCCATGCCACGGCCTCGGCCCGCATGCCATGCTACGGCGTTGCCCAACATGCCATGCCACGGCCTCGGCCCGCATGCCTTGCCACCGCGTTGCCCAGCATGCCATGCCACCGCGTTGCCCGTCGTGCCATGCCTTAGCCTTGGCCAACATGTCGAGCCACGGCCTCGGCCCGCATGCCATGCTACGGCGTCGCCCAACATGCCATGCCACGGCCTCGGCCCGCATGCCTTGCTACGGCGTCGCCCAACATGCCATGCCACGGCCTCGGCCCGCATGCCATGCCACGGCCTCGGCCCGCATGCCATGCCACGGCCTCGGCCCGCATGCCATGCCACGGCCTCGGCCCGCATGCCATGCCACGGCCTCGGCCCGCATGCCATGCCACGGCCTCGGCCCGCATGCCATGCCACGGCCTCGGCCCGCATGCCATGCCACGGCCTCGGCCCGCATGACATGCCACGGCCTCGGCCCGCATGCCATGCCACGGCCTCGGCCCGCATGCCCTGCCACGGCGTTGCCCAACATGCCATGCCACGTCCTCGGCCCGCATGCCATGACATGCCACGGCCCGCATGTGTTGCCACGGCGTTGCCAAACATGCCATGCCACGGCCTCGGCCCGCATGCCATGCCACGGCGTCGCCCAACATGCCATGCCACGGCCACGGCCCGCATGCCATGCCAAGGCCTCGGCCCGCATGCCTTGCTACGGCGTTGCCCAACATGCCATGCCACGGCCTCGGCCCGCATGCCTTGCCACGGCGTTGCCCAACATGCCATGCCACGGCCTCGGCCCGCATGCCATGCCATGCCACGGCCCGCATGTCTTGCCAAGGCGTTGCCAAACATGCCTTGCCACGGCCTCGGCCCGCATGCCATGCCACGGCGTCGCCCAACATGCCATGCCACGGCCTCGGCCCGCATGCCTTGCAACGGCGTCGCCCAACATGCCATGCCACGGCCTCGGCCCGCATGCCATGCCACGGCCTCGGCCCGCATGCCATGCCACGGCCTCGGCCCGCATGCCATGCCACGGCCTCGGCCCGCATGACATGCCACGGCCTCGGCCCGCATGCCAGGCCACGGCCTCGGCCCGCATGCCATGCCACGGCCTCGGCCTGCATGCCTTGCCACGGCGTTGCCCAACATGCCACGCCACGGCCTCGGCCCGCATGCCATGCCATGCCACGGCCCGCATGTCTTGCCACGGCGTTGCGAAACATGCCATGCCACGGCCTCGGCCCGCATGCCATGCCACGGCGTCGCCCAACATGCCATGCCACGGCCACGGCCCGCATGCCATGCCACGGCCTCGGCCCGCATGCCTTGCTACGGCGTTGCCCAACATGCCATGCCACGGCCTCGGCCCGCATGCCTTGCCACCGCGTTGCCCAGCATGCCATGCCACCGCGTTGCCCGTGGTGCCATGCCTTAGCCTTGGCCAACATGTCGAGCCACGGCCTTGGCCAACATGTCGAGCCACGGCCTCGGCCCGCATGCCTTGCTACGGCGTCGCCCAACATGCCATGCCACGGCCTCGGCCCGCATGCCTTGCTACGGCGTCGCCCAACATGCCATGCCACGGCCTCGGCCCGCATGCCATGCCACGTCCTCGGCCCGCATGCCATGCCACGGCCTCGGCCCGCATGCCATGCCCCGGCCTCGGCCCGCATGCCATGCCACGGCCTCGGCCCGCATGACATGCCACGGCCTCGGCCCGCATGCCATGCCACGGCCTCGGCCCGCATGCCTTGCTACGGCCACGGCCTCGGCCCGCATGCCATGACATGCCACGGCCCGCATGTCTTGCCACGGCGTTGCCAAACATGCCATGCCACGGCCTCGGCCCGCATGCCATGCCACGGCGTCGCCCAACATGCCATGCCACGGCCTCGGCCCGCATGCCTTGCCACCGCGTTGCCCAGCATGCATTGCCACCGCGTTGCCCGGCTTGCCATGCCTTAGCCTTGGCCAACATGTCGAGCCACGGCCTCGGCCCGCATGCCTTGCTACGGCGTTGCCCAACATGCCATGCCACGGCCTCGGCCCGCATGCCTTGCCACCGCGTTGCCCAGCATGCCATGCCACCGCGTCGCCCGGCGTGCCATGCCTTAGCCTTGGCCAACATGTCGAGGCACGGCCTCGGCCTGCATGCCTTGCTACGGCGTCGCCCAACATGCCATGCCACGGCCTCGGCCCGCATGCCATGCCACGGCAGCGGCCCGCATGCCTTGCCACGGCGTTGCCCAACATGCCATGCCACGGCCTCGGCCCGCATGCCATGCCATGCCACGGCCCGCATGTCTTGCCACGGCGTTGCCAAACATGCCATGCCACGGCCTCGGCCCGCATGCCATGCCACGGCGTCGCCCAACATGCCATGCCCCGGCCACGGCCCGCATGCCATGCCACGGCCTCGGCCCGCATGCATTGCTACGGCGTTGCCCAACATGCCATGCCACGGCCTCGGCCCGCATGCCTTGCCACCGCGTTGCCCAGCATGCCATGCCACCGCGTTGCCTGGCGTGCCATGCCTTAGCCTTGGCCAACATGTCGAGCCACGGCCTCGGCCCGCATGCCTTGCTACGGCGTCGCCCAACATGCCATGCCACGGCCTCGCCCCGCATGCCATGCCACGGCCTCGCCCCGCATGCCATGCCACGGCCTCGGCCCGCATGACATGCCACGGCCTCGGCCCGCATGCCATGCCACGGCCTCGGCCCGCATGCCTTGCCACGGCGTTGCCCAACATGCCACGCCACGGCCTCGGCCCGCATGCCATGCCATGCCACGGCCCGCATGTCATGCCACGGCGTTGCCAAACATGCCATGCCACGGCCCCGGCCCGCATGCCTTGCTACGGCGTCGTCCAACATGCCATGCCACGGCCTCGGCCCGCATGCCATGCCACGGCCTCGGCCCGCATGCCATGCCACGGCCTCGGCCCGCATGCCATGCCACGGCCTCGGCCCGCATGACATGCCACGGCCTCGGCCCGCATGCCATGCCACGGCCTCGGCCCGCATGCCTTGCCACGGCGTTGCCCAACATGCCATGCCACGGCCCGCATGTCTTGCCACGGCGTTGCCAAACATGCCATGCCACGGCCTCGGCCCGCATGCCATGCCACGGCGTCGCCCAACATGACATGCCGCGGCCTCGGCCTGCATGCCATGCCATGCCACGGCCCGCATGTCTTGCCACGGCGTTGCGAAACATGCCATGCCACGGCCTCGGCCCGCATGCCATGCCACGGCGTCGCCCAACATGCCATGCCACGGCCACGGCCCGCATGCCATGCCACGGCCTCGGCCCGCATGCCTTGCTACGGCGTTGCCCAACATGCCATGCCACGGCCTCGGCCCGCATGCCTTGCCACCGCGTTGCCCAGCATGCCATGCCACCGCGTTGCCCGTGGTGCCATGCCTTAGCCTTGGCCAACATGTCGAGCCACGGCCTTGGCCAACATGTCGAGCCACGGCCTCGGCCCGCATGCCTTGCTACGGCGTCGCCCAACATGCCATGCCACGGCCTCGGCCCGCATGCCTTGCTACGGCGTTGCCCAACATGGCATGCCACGGCCTCGGCCCGCATGCCATGCCACGGCCTCGGCCCGCATGTCTTGCCACGGCGTTGCCAAACATGCCATGCCACGGCCTCGGCCCGCATGCCATGCCACGGCGTCGCCCAACATGCCATGCCACGGCCACGGCCACGGCCCGCATGCCATGCCACGGCCTCGGCCCGCATGCCTTGCTACGGCGTTGCCCGACATGCCATGCCACGGCCTCGGCCCGCATGCCTTGCCACCGCGTTGCCCAGCATGCCATGCCACCGCGTTGCCCGGCGTGCCATGCCTTAGCCTTGGCCAACATGTCAAGCCACGGCCTCGGCCCGCATGCCTTGCTACGGCGTCGCCCAACATGCCATGCCACGGCCTCGGCCCGCATGCCATGCCACGGCCTCGGCCCGCATGCCTTGGTACGGCGTCGCCCAACATGCCATGCCACGGCCTCGACCCGCATTACATGCCACGGCCTCGGCCCGCATTACATGCCACGGCCTCGGCCCGCATGACATGCCACGGCCTCGGCCCGCATGCCATGCCACGGCCTCGGCCCGCATGCCATGCCATGCCACGGCCCGCATGTCTTGCCACGGCGTTGCCAAACATGCCATGCCACGGCCTCGGCCCGCATGCCATGCCACGGCGTCGCCCAACATGCCATGCCACGGCCACGGCCCGCATGCCATGCCACGGCCTCGGCCCGCATGCCTTGCTACGGCGTTGCCCAACATGCCATGCCACGGCCTCGGCCCGCATGCCTTGCCACCGCGTTGCCCAGCATGCCATGCCACCGCGTTGACCGGCGTGCCATGCCTTAGCCTTGGCCAACATGTCGAGCCACGGCCTGGGCCAAACTTGCCATGACACGGCCTCGGCCCGCATGCCATGCCACGGCCTCGGCCCGCATGACATGCCACGGCCTCGGCCCGCATGCCTTGCTACGGCGTCGCCCAACATTCCATGCCACGGCCTCGGCCCGCATGCCAAGCCACGGCCTCGGCCCGCATGACATGCCACGGCCTCGGCCCGCATGCCTTGCCACGACGTCGCCCAACTTGCCATGCCACGGCCTCGGCCCGCATGCCATGCCACGGCCTCGGCTCGCATGACATGCCACGGCCTCGGCCCGCATGCCTTGCTACGGCGTCGCCCAACATGCCATGCCACGGCCTCGGCCCGCATGCCATGCCACGGCCTCGGCCCGCATGACATGCCACGGCCTCGGACCGCATGCCTTGCTACGGCGTCGCCCAACATGCCATGCCACGGCCCCGGCCCGCATGCCTTGCCACCGCGTTGCCCGGCATGCCATGCCACCGCGTTGCCCGGCGTGCCATGCCTTAGCCTTGGCCAACATGTCGTGCCACGGCCTCGGCCCGCATGCCATGCCATGCCACGGCCCGCATGTCTTGCCACGGCGTTGCAAACATGCCATGCCACGGCCTCGGCCCGCATGCCTTGCTACGGCGTCGCCCAACATGCCATGCCACGGCCTCGGTCAGCATGCCATGCCATGGCACCGCCTTGTCCAGCACGCCGTGCCGCAGCGTTGGCCAGCATGCCTTGGCCGGCATGCCATGCCAATGCCTTGGGCCAACATGGCGTGCCACGGGCTGGGCCATGCCGGTCCGTTGCCCGGCATGCCACGGCCGTGGCGGCATGGCAAGCCACGGCCTCGGCCAGCATGCCATGCCCCGGCCTCGCCCAGCATGCCATGGCACGGTCTTGGTCAGCATGCCATGCCATGGCACCGCCTTGTGCAACGTTGGCCAGCATGCCTTGGCCGGCATGCCATGCCAATGCCTTGGGCCAACATGGCGTGCCACGGGCTGGGCGAGCATGGCATGCCACGGGCTGGGCGAGCATGCCACGCCACGGCCTTGGCTAGCAGCAAGGCATGCCACGGCCTCGGCGAGCATGCCATGCCATGCCAAGGCCAAGGCCAAGGCCAAAGCCAAGGCCAAGGCCAAGGCCAAGCCAGTGGGCAAGGCCAAGTCCCTGTGCAAGGCATGGCCAAGGCCAAGGCCATGGCATGCCACCGCCTCGATCGATCTTTTTGAACATGATTCTTTTATAATCTTACCCAAACCGTGCAACACAATTAAAAATGCACTACAATCAATTTTAAATGTCATTCCCTATTTTTTTGCAATTTTTCTGGAGCTTTTCGAATTTTTAAAGCCCTTATTTGGCATAAAAAAATCAAAATAAAATAAAAAAAATGAAAAAAATAATTTAATAATTTCTATAATTACTAGTGAATCATCCTTTAATTATGGGAATTTTTCCATTATTTTTTGACCATTTTTATTAATTTTTATTATTTTTTAAGTATTAATATCGAAATAAATTAAAATAAAATATTTTCGGTAAAACAATATTTTTTTTAATTTTTTTTATGGTGTATTAAATTATTTCCTACAACTTTCATGTTGAAAGTTTTGGCAAAAAACCATTACTTTTTAAAAAAACCCCATTATGACTCCTCGAACATGCTTGATGTTTCCTCCTGCCAGACTGAAAAGGGCTTAACAGGCTATTATAAGGGGGGGGCACCTCCCTTGCCCAGGGCAAGGCAGTGGCAGGTACGCCCCATGTTGGGCGCGGCCTGGGCTGCGGCCTTGGGTTACATGCACTGCGGCTCGACCGCGGCCTGGGCTGCGGCCTGGGGCGGCTCGGCCGCGGCCTTGGGCGGCCTGGACCGCGGCCTTGGGCGGCCTTGCGCGGCCTGGGCGCGGCCTTGGGCGGCCTGGGCGCGGCCTTGCGCGGCCTGGGCGCGGCCTTGCGCGGCCTGGGCGCGGCCTTGGGCAGCATGGCGTGGCATCCGCGCGGGCGTGGGCGGCCTGGCATGCGCGCGGCATGGGCAGCACGGCATGGCATGCGCACGGCCTGGGCGGCCTGGCATGCAGCCGGCCTGGCATGCCCGCGGCGTGGGCAGCACGGCATGGCATGCGCACGGCCTGGGCGGCCTGGCATGCAGCCGGCCTGGCATGCCCGCGGCGTGGGCAGCACGGCATGGCATGCGCACGGCCTGGGCGGCCTGGCATGCAGCTGGCCTCGGCAGCACGGCATGGCATGCGCACGGCCTGGGCGGCCTGGCATGCAGCCGGCCAGGGCAGCCTGGCCTGGCATGCCCGCGGCGTGGGCAGCGTGGCCTGTGCGAATACCGCGCGCGTGGTCTTTTGACCACGGTGCGCGTGTTGCGCGCATGGTCGCGCACGCCTTTGCACGCCTTTGCACGCAACGCACGTCTAGTGATAAGAACCGCAGCCAAGGCAGCCCAGCCCCAAGGCCATGGCCAGCAGCATGGCATGCCACGGCCAAGGCAGGCCAGCCAAAGCCAGCAGCATGCCATGCCAAGGCCAAGGCCAGCAGCATGCCATGCCACGGCCAAGGCAGCCCAGCCAAAGCCAGCAGCATGCCATGCCAAGGCCAAGGCCAGCAGCATGCCATGCCACGGCCAAGGCAGCCCAGCCAAAGCCAGCAGCTTGCCATGCCAAGGCCAAGGCCAGCAGCATGCCATGCCACGGCCAAGGCAGCCCAGCCAAAGCCAGCAGCATGCCATGCCAAGGCCAAGGCCAGCAGCATGCCATGCCACGGCCAAGGCAGCCCAGCCAAAGCCAGCAGCATGCCATGCCAAGGCCTAGGCCAGCAGCATGCCATGCCACGGCCAAGGCAGGCCTGCCAAAGCCAGCAGCATGCCATGCCAAGGCCAAGGCCAGCAGCATGCCATGCCACGGCCAAGGCAGCCCAGCCAAAGCCAGCAGCATGCCATGTCAAGGCCTAGGCCAGCAGCATGCCATGCCACGGCCAAGGCAGCCCAGCCAAAGCCAGCAGCTTGCCATGCCAAGGCCAAGGCCAGCAGCATGCCATGCCACGGCCAAGGCAGCCCAGCCAAAGCCAGCAGCATGCCATGCCAAGGCCAAGGCCAGCAGCATGCCATGCCACGGCCAAGGCAGCCCAGCCAAGGCCAGCAGCATGCCATGCCACGGCCAAGGCAGCCCAGCCAAAGCCAGCAGCTTGCCATGCCAAGGCCAAGGCCAGCAGCATGCCATGCCACGGCCAAGGCAGCCCAGCCAAAGCCAGCAGCATGCCATGCCAAGGCCAAGGCCAGCAGCATGCCATGCCACGGCCAAGGCAGCCCAGCCAAAGCCAGCAGCATGCCATGCCAAGGCCAAGGCCAGCAGCATGCCATGCCACGGCCAAGGCAGCCCAGCCAAAGCCAGCAGCATGCCATGCCAAGGCCTAGGCCAGCAGCATGCCATGCCACGGCCAAGGCAGGCCTGCCAAAGCCAGCAGCATGCCATGCCAAGGCCAAGGCCAGCAGCATGCCATGCCACGGCCAAGGCAGCCCAGCCAAAGCCAGCAGCATGCCATGCCAAGGCCTAGGCCAGCAGCATGCCATGCCACGGCCAAGGCAGCCCAGCCAAAGCCAGCAGCATGCCATGCCAAGGCCAAGGCCAGCAGCATGCCATGCCACGGCCAAGGCAGCCCAGCCAAGGCCAGCAGCATGCCATGCCACGGCCAAGGCAGCCCAGCCAAAGCCAGCAGCTTGCCATGCCAAGGCCAAGGCCAGCAGCATGCCATGCCACGGCCAAGGCAGCCCAGCCAAAGCCAGCAGCATGCCATGCCAAGGCCAAGGCCAGCAGCATGCCATGCCACGGCCAAGGCAGCCCAGCCAAAGCCAGCAGCATGCCATGCCAAGGCCTAGGCCAGCAGCATGCCATGCCACGGCCAAGGCAGGCCTGCCAAAGCCAGCAGCATGCAATGCCAAGGCGAAGGCAGCCCAGCCAAAGCCAGCAGCATGCCATGCCAAGGCCAAGGCCAGCAGAATGCCATGCCACGGCCAAGGCAGGCCAGCCAAAGCCAGCAGCATGCCATGCCAAGGCCAAGGCCAGCAGCATACCATGCCACGGCCAAGGCAGCCCAGGCAAAGCCAGCAGCATGCCATGCCAAGGCCTAGGCCAGCAGCATGCCATGCCACGGCCAAGGCAGGCCAGCCAAAGCCAGCAGCATGCCATGCCAAGGCCAAGGCCAGCAGCATGCCATGCCACGGCCAAGGCAGCCCAGCCAAAGCCAGCAGCATGCCAGGCCAAGGCCTTGGCCAGCAGCATGCCATGCCACGGCCAAGGCAGGCCTGCCAAAGCCAGCAGCATGCCATGCCAAGGCCAAGGCCAGCAGCATGCCATGCCACGGCCAAGGCAGCCCAGCCAAAGCCAGCAGCATGCCATGCCAAGGCCTAGGCCAGCAGCATGCCATGCCACGGCCAAGGCAGCCCAGCCAAAGCCAGCAGCATGCCATGCCAAGGCCAAGGCCAGCAGCATGCCATGCCACGGCCAAGGCAGCCCAGCCAAAGCCAGCAGCATGCCATGCCAAGGCCTAGGCCAGCAGCATGCCATGCCACGGCCAAGGCAGCCCAGCCAAAGCCAGCAGCATGCCATGCCAAGGCCAAGGCCAGCAGCATGCCATGCCACGGCCAAGGCAGCCCAGCCAAAGCCAGCAGCATGCCATGCCAAGGCCTAGGCCAGCAGCATGCCATGCCACGGCCAAGGCAGCCCAGCCAAAGCCAGCAGCATGCCATGCCAAGGCCAAGGCCAGCAGCATGCCATGCCACGGCCAAGGCAGCCCAGCCAAAGCCAGCAGCATGCCATGCCAAGGCCTAGGCCAGCAGCATGCCATGCCACGGCCAAGGCAGGCCAGCCAAAGCCAGCAGCATGCCATGCCAAGGCCAAGGCCAGCAGCATGCCATGCCACGGCCAAGGCAGCCCAGCCAAAGCCAGCAGCATGCCAGGCCAAGGCCTTGGCCAGCAGCATGCCATGCCACGGCCAAGGCAGGCCTGCCAAAGCCAGCAGCATGCCATGCCAAGGCCAAGGCCAGCAGCATGCCATGCCACGGCCAAGGCAGCCCAGCCAAAGCCAGCAGCATGCCATGCCAAGGCCTAGGCCAGCAGCATGCCTTGCCACGGCCAAGGCAGCCCAGCCAAAGCCAGCAGCATGCCATGCCAAGGCCAAGGCCAGCAGCATGCCATGCCACGGCCAAGGCAGCCCAGCCAAAGCCAGCAGCATGCCATGCCAAGGCCTAGGCCAGCAGCATGCCATGCCACGGCCAAGGCAGCCCAGCCAAAGCCAGCAGCATGCCATGCCAAGGCCAAGGCCAGCAGCATGCCATGCCACGGCCAAGGCAGCCCAGCCAAAGCCAGCAGCATGCCATGCCAAGGCCTAGGCCAGCAGCATGCCATGCCACGGCCAAGGCAGCCCAGCCAAAGCCAGCAGCATGCCATGCCAAGGCCAAGGCCAGCAGCATGCCATGCCACGGCCAAGGCAGCCCAGCCAAAGCCAGCAGCATGCCATGCCAAGGCCTAGGCCAGCAGCATGCCATGCCACGGCCAAGGCAGCCCAGCCAAAGCCAGCAGCATGCCATGCCATGGCCTAGGCCAGCAGCATGCCATGCCACGGCCAAGGCAGGCCAGCCAAAGCCAGCAGCATGCCATGCCAAGGCCTAGGCCAGCAGCATGCCATGCCACGGCCAAGGCAGGCCAGCCAAAGCCAGCAACATGCCATGCCAAGGCCAAGGCCAGCAGCATGCCATGCCACGGCCAACGCAGCCCAGCCAAAGCCGGCGGCATGCCATGCCAAGGCCAAGGCCAGCAGCATGCCATGCCACGACCAAGGCTGCCAGCCAAAGCCAGCCGCATGCCATGCCAAGGCCTAGGCCAGCAGCATGCCATGCCACGGCCAAGGCAGCCCAGCCAAAGCCAGCAGCATGCCATGCCAAGGCCTAGGCCAGCAGCATGCCATGCCACGGCCAAGGCAGCCCAGCCAAGGCCAGCAGCATGCCATGCCACGGCCAAGGCAGCCCAGCCAAAGCCAGCAGCTTGCCATGCCAAGGCCAAGGCCAGCAGCATGCCATGCCACGGCCAAGGCAGCCCAGCCAAAGCCAGCAGCATGCCATGCCAAGGCCAAGGCCAGCAGCATGCCATGCCACGGCCAAGGCAGCCCATCCAAAGCCAGCAGCATGCCATGCCAAGGCCAAGGCCAGCAGCATGCCATGCCACGGCCAAGGCAGCCCAGCCAAAGCCAGCAGCATGCCATGCCAAGGCCTAGGCCAGCAGCATGCCATGCCACGGCCAAGGCAGGCCTGCCAAAGCCAGCAGCATGCCATGCCAAGGCCAAGGCCAGCAGCATGCCATGCCACGGCCAAGGCAGCCCAGCCAAAGCCAGCAGCATGCCATGCCAAGGCCTAGGCCAGCAGCATGCCATGCCACGGCCAAGGCAGCCCAGGCAAAGCCAGCAGCATGCCATGCCAAGGCCAAGGCCAGCAGAATGCCATGCCACGGCCAAGGCAGGCCAGCCAAAGCCAGCAGCATGCCATGCCAAGGCCTAGGCCAGCAGCATGCCATGCCACGGCCAAGGCAGGCCAGCCAAAGCCAGCAGCATGCCATGCCAAGGCCAAGGCCAGCAGCATGCCATGCCACGGCCAAGGCAGCCCAGCCAAAGCCAGCAGCATGCCAGGCCAAGGCCTTGGCCAGCAGCATGCCATGCCACGGCCAAGGCAGCCCAGCCAAGGCCAGCAGCATGCCATGCCACGGCCAAGGCAGCCCAGCCAAAGCCAGCAGCATGCCAGGCCAAGGCCTAGGCCAGCAGCATGCCATGCCACGGCCAAGGCAGCCCAGCCAAAGCCAGCAGCATGCCATGCCATGGCCTAGGCCAGCAGCATGCCATGCCACGGCCAAGGCAGGCCAGCCAAAGCCAGCAGCATGCCATGCCAAGGCCTAGGCCAGCAGCATGCCATGCCACGGCCAAGGCAGGCCAGCCAAAGCCAGCAACATGCCATGCCAAGGCCAAGGCCAGCAGCATGCCATGCCACGGCCAAGGCAGGCCTGCCAAAGCCAGCAGCATGCCATGCCAAGGCCAAGGCCAGCAGCATGCCATGCCACGGCCAAGGCAGCCCAGCCAAAGCCAGCAGCATGCCATGCCAAGGCCTAGGCCAGCAGCATGCCATGCCACGGCCAAGGCAGCCCAGCCAAAGCCAGCAGCATGCCATGCCAAGGCCAAGGCCAGCAGCATGCCATGCCACGGCCAAGGCAGCCCAGCCAAAGCCAGCAGCATGCCATGCCAAGGCCTAGGCCAGCAGCATGCCATGCCACGGCCAAGGCAGCCCAGCCAAAGCCAGCAGCATGCCATGCCAAGGCCAAGGCCAGCAGCATGCCATGCCACGGCCAAGGCAGCCCAGCCAAAGCCAGCAGCATGCCATGCCAAGGCCTAGGCCAGCAGCATGCCATGCCACGGCCAAGGCAGCCCAGCCAAAGCCAGCAGCATGCCATGCCAAGGCCAAGGCCAGCAGCATGCCATGCCACGGCCAAGGCAGCCCAGCCAAAGCCAGCAGCATGCCATGCCAAGGCCTAGGCCAGCAGCATGCCATGCCACGGCCAAGGCAGCCCAGCCAAAGCCAGCAACATGCCATGCCAAGGCCAAGGCCAGCAGCATGCCATGCCACGGCCAAGGCAGCCCAGCCAAAGCCAGCAGCATGCCATGCCAAGGCCTAGGCCAGCAGCATGCCATGCCACGGCCAAGGCAGGCCTGCCAAAGCCAGCAGCATGCCATGCCAAGGCCAAGGCCAGCAACATGCCATGCCACGGCCAAGGCAGCCCAGCCAAAGCCAGCAGCATGCCATGCCAAGGCCTAGGCCAGCAGCATGCCATGCCACGGCCAAGGCAGCCCAGCCAAAGCCAGCAGCATGCCATGCCAAGGCCTAGGCCAGCAGCATGCCATGCCACGGCCAAGGCAGCCCAGCCAAAGCCAGCAGCATGCCATGCCAAGGCCAAGGCCAGCAGCATGCCATGCCACGGCCAAGGCAGCCCAGCCAAAGCCAGCAGCATGCCATGCCAAGGCCTAGGCCAGCAGCATGCCATGCCACGGCCAAGGCAGGCCTGCCAAAGCCAGCAGCATGCCATGTCAAGGCCAAGGCCAGCAGCATGCCATGCCACGGCCAAGGCAGCCCAGCCAAAGCCAGCAGCATGCCATGCCATGGCCTAGGCCAGCAGCATGCCATGCCACGGCCAACGCAGGCCAGCCAAAGCCAGCAGCATGCCATGCCAAGGCCTAGGCCAGCAGCATGCCATGCCACGGCGAAGGCAGGCCAGCCAAAGCCAGCAGCATGCCATGCCAAGGCCAAGGCCAGCAGCATGCCATGCCACGGCCAACGCAGCCCAGCCAAAGCCGGCGGCATGCCATGCCAAGGCCAAGGCCAGCAGCATGCCATGCCACGACCAAGGCTGCCAGCCAAAGCCAGCAGCATGCCATGCCAAGCCCTAGGCCAGCAGCATGCCATGCCACGGCCAAGGCAGCCCAGCCAAAGCCAGCAGCATGCCATGCCAAGGCCAAGGCCAGCAGCATGCCATGCCACGGCCAAGGCAGCCCAGCCAAAGCCAGCAGCATGCCATGCCAAGGCCTAGGCCCGCAGCATGCCATGCCACGGCCAAGGCAGCCCAGCCAAAGCCAGCAGCATGCCATGCCAAGGCCAAGGCCAGCAGCATGCCATGCCACGGCCAAGGCAGCCCAGCCAAAGCCAGCAGCATGCCATGCCAAGGCCTAGGCCAGCAGCATGCCATGCCACGGCCAAGGCAGCCCAGCCAAAGCCAGCAGCATGCCATGCCAAGGCCAAGGCCAGCAGCATGCCATGCCACGGCCAAGGCAGCCCAGCCAAAGCCAGCAGCATGCCATGCCAAGGCCTAGGCCAGCAGCATGCCATGCCACGGCCAAGGCAGCCCAGCCAAAGCCAGCAACATGCCATGCCAAGGCCAAGGCCAGCAGCATGCCATGCCACGGCCAAGGGAGCCCAGCCAAAGCCAGCAGCATGCCATGCCAAGGCCTAGGCCAGCAGCATGCCATGCCACGGCCAAGGCAGGCCTGCCAAAGCCAGCAGCATGCCATGCCAAGGCCAAGGCCAGCAACATGCCATGCCACGGCCAAGGCAGCCCAGCCAAAGCCAGCAGCATGCCATGCCAAGGCCTAGGCCAGCAGCATGCCATGCCACGGCCAAGGCAGCCCAGCCAAAGCCAGCAGCATGCCATGCCAAGGCCTAGGCCAGCAGCATGCCATGCCACGGCCAAGGCAGCCCAGCCAAAGCCAGCAGCATGCCATGCCAAGGCCAAGGCCAGCAGCATGCCATGCCACGGCCAAGGCAGCCCAGCCAAAGCCAGCAGCATGCCATGCCAAGGCCTAGGCCAGCAGCATGCCATGCCACGGCCAAGGCAGGCCTGCCAAAGCCAGCAGCATGCCATGTCAAGGCCAAGGCCAGCAGCATGCCATGCCACGGCCAACGCAGCCCAGCCAAAGCCAGCAGCATGCCATGCCATGGCCTAGGCCAGCAGCATGCCATGCCACGGCCAACGCAGGCCTGCCAAAGCCAGCAGCATGCCATGCCAAGGCCTAGGCCAGCAGCATGCCATGCCACGGCCAAGGCAGGCCAGCCAAAGCCAGCAGCATGCCATGCCAAGGCCAAGGCCAGCAGCATGCCATGCCACGGCCAACGCAGCCCAGCCAAAGCCGGCGGCATGCCATGCCAAGGCCAAGGCCAGCAGCATGCCATGCCACGACCAAGGCTGCCAGCCAAAGCCAGCAGCATGCCATGCCAAGCCCTAGGCCAGCAGCATGCCATGCCACGGCCAAGGCAGCCCAGCCAAAGCCAGCAGCATGCCATGCCAAGGCCTAGGCCAGCAGCATGCCATGCCACGGCCAAGGCAGCCCAGCCAAAGCCAGCAGCATGCCATGCCAAGGCCAAGGCCAGCAGCATGGCATGCCACGGCCAAGGCAGCCCAGCCAAAGCCAGCAGCATGCCATGCCAAGGCCAAGGCCAGCAGCATGCCATGCCACGGCCAAGGCAGCCCAGCCAAAGCCGCCAGCATGCCATGCCAAGGCCAAGGCCAAGGCCAGCAGCATGCCATGCCACGGCCAAGGCCAAGGCCAAGGCAGCCCATCCGAAGCCAGCAACATTCCATGGCAAGGCCAACGCAGCCCAGCCAAAGCCGGCGGCATGCCATGCCAAGGCCAAGGCCAGCCGCATGTCTTGCCACGGCCTTGTCCCGCAGCGTGGCGTGCCTTTGCCTTGGGCTAGAACATCGCATGCCACGCCCTTGGCAAGCAATCCTGTCCCTCGTGTAATTGCCATTTGGTTTGGCTTTGACTTACGTATATGTTGCCCTGCGAAATGCTTGTCCCTCGGGTAATAGCCGTTTGGTTGCCTTTGACTTGCGAACCCGTTGCTAGTGCTTTCCCCAGTGGAAGCTTGTTGGGAAAAGTATGTCCCTCGGAAGTTGCCTGTTGCGTTTGTTATTTGCATTCGAGCTATCCGATGCTTGCTGGGTTTCTCTAAGAGTTTTTGCACGTTCGTCGGGCTTTTTAATTATTTATTTACTCATAAAAATTATATTAAAATAAATTAAAAATAAAAAAATAATTAAAAAAATTACTATAATTACTAGTGCCTCATCTTATAATTGTTGGAATTTTTCTAGAATTTTTTGAGTATTTTTAGTAATTTTTATTATTTTTTAAGTATTAAAATTGAAATAAATTAAAATAAAATATTCCGGTGGCCAAATATTTTTTTATAATTTTTTTTATGGTGTATTAAATTATTTCATACAACTTTCATGTTGAAAGTTTTGGCAAAAAACCATTACTTTTTAAAAAAACCCCATTATGACTCCTCGAACATGCTTGATGTTTCCTCCTGCCAGATTGAAAAGGGCTTAACAGGCTATTATAAGGGGGGGGCACCTCCCTTAAGGCTGGCCAGCATGGCCAGGCCACAGGCCACACCTATGCCTAGGCGGGCGCTTGGCACATGCCATCGCTTGGCTTGTGGCATTGGCTTGTGGCATCGAAACTACATAGCCAAGCACGGGATGCGTCGAGTGGCTGCCCGCGGCGGTGGCGGTGGCACGTTGGCCTAGGCCAGCATGCCATGCCACAGCCTTGGCCAGCAACATGGCATGCCAAAGCCTTGGCCAGCAGCATGCCATGCCTTGGCCTTGGCAAGCATGTCATGCCACGGCCTTGGCCAGCAGCATGCCATGCCACGGCCTTGGCCAGCAGCATGCCATGCCCCGGCCTTGGCCAGCAGCATGCCATGCCACGGCCTTGGCCAGCAGCATGCCATGCCACAGCCTTGGCCAGCAGCATGCCATGCCACAGCCTTGGCCAGCAACATGGCATGCCAAAGCCTTGGCCAGCAGCATGCCATGCCTTGGCCTTGGCAAGCATGTCATGCCACGGCCTTGGCCAGCAGCATGCCATGCCACGGCCTTGGCCAGCAGCATGCCATGCCACGGCCTTGGCCAGCAGCATGCCATGCCACGGCCTTGGCCAGCAGCATGCCATGCCACGGCCTTGGCCAGCAACATGGCATGCCAAAGCCTTGGCCAGCAGCACGCCATGCCCCGGCCTTGGCAAGCTTGTCATGCCACGGCCATGGCCAGCAGCATGCTATGCCCCGGCCTTGGCCAGCAGCTTGCCATGCCACGACCTTGGCCAGCAGCTTGCCATGCCCCGGCCTTGGCCAGCATGTAATGCCACGGCCTTGGCCAGCAGCATGCCATGCCACGGCCTTGGCCAGGAACATGGCATGCCGCGGCCTTGGCCGGCAGCATGGCATGCCGCGGCCTTGGCCGGCAGCAT
>NW_028129474.1:14440000-14450000 GCF_055761805.1 Camellia sinensis
TGCTACGGCGTCGCCCAACATGCCATGCCACGGCCTCGGCCCGCATGCCTTGCTACGGCGTTGCCCAACATGGCATGCCACGGCCTCGGCCCGCATGCCATGCCACGGCCTCGGCCCGCATGTCTTGCCACGGCATTGCCAAACATGCCATGCCACGGCCTCGGCCCGCATGCCATGCCACGGCGTCGCCCAACATGCCATGCCACGGCCACGGCCACGGCCCGCATGCCATGCCACGGCCTCGGCCCGCATGCCTTGCTACGGCGTTGCCCGACATGCCATGCCACGGCCTCGGCCCGCATGCCTTGCCACCGCGTTGCCCAGCATGCCATGCCACCGCGTTGCCCGGCGTGCCATGCCTTAGCCTTGGCCAACATGTCAAGCCACGGCCTCGGCCCGCATGCCTTGCTACGGCGTCGCCCAACATGCCATGCCACGGCCTCGGCCCGCATGCCATGCCACGGCCTCGGCCCGCATGCCTTGGTACGGCGTCGCCCAACATGCCATGCCACGGCCTCGACCCGCATTACATGCCACGGCCTCGGCCCGCATTACATGCCACGGCCTCGGCCCGCATGACATGCCACGGCCTCGGCCCGCATGCCATGCCACGGCCTCGGCCCGCATGCCATGCCATGCCACGGCCCGCATGTCTTGCCACGGCGTTGCCAAACATGCCATGCCACGGCCTCGGCCCGCATGCCATGCCACGGCGTCGCCCAACATGCCATGCCACGGCCACGGCCCGCATGCCATGCCACGGCCTCGGCCCGCATGCCTTGCTACGGCGTTGCCCAACATGCCATGCCACGGCCTCGGCCCGCATGCCTTGCCACCGCGTTGCCCAGCATGCCATGCCACCGCGTTGACCGGCGTGCCATGCCTTAGCCTTGGCCAACATGTCGAGCCACGGCCTGGGCCAAACTTGCCATGACACGGCCTCGGCCCGCATGCCATGCCACGGCCTCGGCCCGCATGACATGCCACGGCCTCGGCCCGCATGCCTTGCTACGGCGTCGCCCAACATTCCATGCCACGGCCTCGGCCCGCATGCCAAGCCACGGCCTCGGCCCGCATGACATGCCACGGCCTCGGCCCGCATGCCTTGCCACGACGTCGCCCAACTTGCCATGCCACGGCCTCGGCCCGCATGCCATGCCACGGCCTCGGCTCGCATGACATGCCACGGCCTCGGCCCGCATGCCTTGCTACGGCATCGCCCAACATGCCATGCCACGGCCTCGGCCCGCATGCCATGCCACGGCCTCGGCCCGCATGACATGCCACGGCCTCGGACCGCATGCCTTGCTACGGCGTCGCCCAACATGCCATGCCACGGCCCCGGCCCGCATGCCTTGCCACCGCGTTGCCCGGCATGCCATGCCACCGCGTTGCCCGGCGTGCCATGCCTTAGCCTTGGCCAACATGTCGTGCCACGGCCTCGGCCCGCATGCCATGCCATGCCACGGCCCGCATGTCTTGCCACGGCGTTGCAAACATGCCATGCCACGGCCTCGGCCCGCATGCCTTGCTACGGCGTCGCCCAACATGCCATGCCACGGCCTCGGTCAGCATGCCATGCCATGGCACCGCCTTGTCCAGCACGCCGTGCCGCAGCGTTGGCCAGCATGCCTTGGCCGGCATGCCATGCCAATGCCTTGGGCCAACATGGCGTGCCACGGGCTGGGCCATGCCGGTCCGTTGCCCGTCATGCCACGGCCGTGGCGGCATGGCAAGCCACGGCCTCGGCCAGCATGCCATGCCCCGGCCTCGCCCAGCATGCCATGGCACGGTCTTGGTCAGCATGCCATGCCATGGCACCGCCTTGTGCAACGTTGGCCAGCATGCCTTGGCCGGCATGCCATGCCAATGCCTTGGGCCAACATGGCGTGCCACGGGCTGGGCGAGCATGGCATGCCACGGGCTGGGCGAGCATGCCACGCCACGGCCTTGGCTAGCAGCAAGGCATGCCACGGCCTCGGCGAGCATGCCATGCCATGCCAAGGCCAAGGCCAAGGCCAAAGCCAAGGCCAAGGCAGTGGGCAAGGCCAAGTCCCTGTGCAAGGCATGGCCAAGGCCAAGGCCATGGCATGCCACCGCCTCGATCGATCTTTTTGAACATGATTCTTTTATAATCTTACCCAAACCGTGCAACACAATTAAAAATGCACTACAATCAATTTTAAATGTCATTCCCTATTTTTTTGCAATTTTTCTGGAGCTTTTCGAATTTTTAAAGCCCTTATTTGGCATAAAAAAATCAAAATAAAATAAAAAAAATGAAAAAAATAATTTAATAATTTCTATAATTACTAGTGAATCATCCTTTAATTATGGGAATTTTTCCATAATTGTTTGACCATTTTTATTAATTTTTATTATTTTTTAAGTATTAATATCGAAATAAATTAAAATAAAATATTTTCGGTAAAAAAATATTTTTTTTAATTTTTTTTATGGTGTATTAAATTATTTCCTACAACTTTCATGTTGAAAGTTTTGGCAAAAAACCATTACTTTTTAAAAAAAACCCCATTATGACTCCTCGAACATGCTTGATGTTTCCTCCTGCCAGACTGAAAAGGGCTTAACAGGCTATTATAAGGGGGGGGCACCTCCCTTGCCCAGGGCAAGGCAGTGGCAGGTACGCCCCATGTTGGGCGCGGCCTGGGCTGCGGCCTTGGGTTACATGCACTGCGGCTCGACCGCGGCCTGGGCTGCGGCCTGGGGCGGCTCGGCCGCGGCCTTGGGCGGCCTGGACCGCGGCCTTGGGCGGCCTTGCGCGGCCTGGGCGCGGCCTTGGGCGGCCTGGCCGCGGCCTTGCGCGGCCTGGGCGCGGCCTTGGGCAGCATGGCGTGGCATCCGCGCGGGCGTGGGCGGCCTGGCATGCGCGCGGCATGGGCAGCACGGCATGGCATGCGCACGGCCTGGGCGGCCTGGCATGCAGCCGGCCTGGCATGCCCGCGGCGTGGGCAGCACGGCATGGCATGCGCACGGCCTGGGCGGCCTGGCATGCAGCCGACCTGGCATGCCCGCGGCGTGGGCAGCACGGCATGGCATGCGCACGGCCTGGGCGGCCTGGCATGCAGCTGGCCTGGGCAGCACGGCATGGCATGCGCACGGCCTGGGCGGCCTGGCATGCAGCCGGCCAGGGCAGCCTGGCCTGGCATGCCCGCGGCGTGGGCAGCGTGGCCTGTGCGAATACCGCGCGCGTGGTCTTTTGACCACGGTGCGCGTGTTGCGCGCATGGTCGCGCACGCCTTTGCACGCTTTCGCACGCAACGCACGTCTAGTGATAAGAACCGCAGCCAAGGCAGCCCAGCCCCAAGGCCATGGCCAGCAGCATGGCATGCCACGGCCAAGGCAGGCCAGCCAAAGCCAGCAGCATGCCATGCCAAGGCCAAGGCCAGCAGCATGCCATGCCACGGCCAAGGCAGCCCAGCCAAAGCCAGCAGCATGCCATGCCAAGGCCAAGGCCAGCAGCATGCCATGCCACGGCCAAGGCAGCCCAGCCAAAGCCAGCAGCTTGCCATGCCAAGGCCAAGGCCAGCAGCATGCCATGCCACGGCCAAGGCAGCCCAGCCAAAGCCAGCAGCATGCCATGCCAAGGCCAAGGCCAGCAGCATGCCATGCCACGGCCAAGGTAGCCCAGCCAAAGCCAGCAGCATGCCATGCCAAGGCCTAGGCCAGCAGCATGCCATGCCACGGCCAAGGCAGGCCTGCCAAAGCCAGCAGCATGCCATGCCAAGGCCAAGGCCAGCAGCATGCCATGCCACGGCCAAGGCAGCCCAGCCAAAGCCAGCAGCATGCCATGTCAAGGCCTAGGCCAGCAGCATGCCATGCCACGGCCAAGGCAGCCCAGCCAAAGCCAGCAGCTTGCCATGCCAAGGCCAAGGCCAGCAGCATGCCATGCCACGGCCAAGGCAGCCCAGCCAAAGCCAGCAGCATGCCATGCCAAGGCCAAGGCCAGCAGCATGCCATGCCACGGCCAAGGCAGCCCAGCCAAGGCCAGCAGCATGCCATGCCACGGCCAAGGCAGCCCAGCCAAAGCCAGCAGCTTGCCATGCCAAGGCCAAGGCCAGCAGCATGCCATGCCACGGCCAAGGCAGCCCAGCCAAAGCCAGCAGCATGCCATGCCAAGGCCAAGGCCAGCAGCATGCCATGCCACGGCCAAGGCATCCCAGCCAAAGCCAGCAGCATGCCATGCCAAGGCCAAGGCCAGCAGCATGCCATGCCACGGCCAAGGCAGCCCAGCCAAAGCCAGCAGCATGCCATGCCAAGGCCTAGGCCAGCAGCATGCCATGCCACGGCCAAGGCAGGCCTGCCAAAGCCAGCAGCATGCCATGCCAAGGCCAAGGCCAGCAGCATGCCATGCCACGGCCAAGGCAGCCCAGCCAAAGCCAGCAGCATGCCATGCCAAGGCCTAGGCCAGCAGCATGCCATGCCACGGCCAAGGCAGCCCAGCCAAAGCCAGCAGCATGCCATGCCAAGGCCAAGGCCAGCAGCATGCCATGCCACGGCCAAGGCAGCCCAGCCAAGGCCAGCAGCATGCCATGCCACGGCCAAGGCAGCCCAGCCAAAGCCAGCAGCTTGCCATGCCAAGGCCAAGGCCAGCAGCATGCCATGCCACGGCCAAGGCAGCCCAGCCAAAGCCAGCAGCATGCCATGCCAAGGCCAAGGCCAGCAGCATGCCATGCCACGGCCAAGGCAGCCCAGCCAAAGCCAGCAGCATGCCATGCCAAGGCCTAGGCCAGCAGCATGACATGCCACGGCCAAGGCAGGCCTGCCAAAGCCAGCAGCATGCAATGCCAAGGCGAAGGCAGCCCAGCCAAAGCCAGCAGCATGCCATGCCAAGGCCAAGGCCAGCAGAATGCCATGCCACGGCCAAGGCAGGCCAGCCAAAGCCAGCAGCATGCCATGCCAAGGCCAAGGCCAGCAGCATGCCATGCCACGGCCAAGGCAGCCCAGGCAAAGCCAGCAGCATGCCATGCCAAGGCCTAGGCCAGCAGCATGCCATGCCACGGCCAAGGCAGGCCAGCCAAAGCCAGCAGCATGCCATGCCAAGGCCAAGGCCAGCAGCATGCCATGCCACGGCCAAGGCAGCCCAGCCAAAGCCAGCAGCATGCCAGGCCAAGGCCTTGGCCAGCAGCATGCCATGCCACGGCCAAGGCAGGCCTGCCAAAGCCAGCAGCATGCCATGCCAAGGCCAAGGCCAGCAGCATGCCATGCCACGGCCAAGGCAGCCCAGCCAAAGCCAGCAGCATGCCATGGCAAGGCCTAGGCCAGCAGCATGCCATGCCACGGCCAAGGCAGCCCAGCCAAAGCCAGCAGCATGCCATGCCAAGGCCAAGGCCAGCAGCATGCCATGCCACGGCCAAGGCAGCCCAGCCAAAGCCAGCAGCATGCCATGCCAAGGCCTAGGCCAGCAGCATGCCATGCCACGGCCAAGGCAGCCCAGCCAAAGCCAGCAGCATGCCATGCCAAGGCCAAGGCCAGCAGCATGCCATGCCACGGCCAAGGCAGCCCAGCCAAAGCCAGCAGCATGCCATGCCAAGGCCTAGGCCAGCAGCATGCCATGCCACGGCCAAGGCAGCCCAGCCAAAGCCCGCAGCATGCCATGCCAAGGCCAAGGCCAGCAGCATGCCATGCCACGGCCAAGGCAGCCCAGCCAAAGCCAGCAGCATGCCATGCCAAGGCCTAGGCCAGCAGCATGCCATGCCACGGCCAAGGCAGCCCAGCCAAAGCCAGCAGCATGCCATGCCATGGCCTAGGCCAGCAGCATGCCATGCCACGGCCAAGGCAGGCCAGCCAAAGCCAGCAGCATGCCATGCCAAGGCCTAGGCCAGCAGCATGCCATGCCACGGCCAAGGCAGGCCAGCCAAAGCCAGCAACATGCCATGCCAAGGCCAAGGCCAGCAGCATGCCATGCCACGGCCAACGCAGCCCAGCCAAAGCCGGCGGCATGCCATGCCAAGGCCAAGGCCAGCAGCATGCCATGCCACGACCAAGGCTGCCAGCCAAAGCCAGCCGCATGCCATGCCAAGGCCTAGGCCAGCAGCATGCCATGCCACGGCCAAGGCAGCCCAGCCAAAGCCAGCAGCATGCCATGCCAAGGCCTAGGCCAGCAGCATGCCATGCCACGGCCAAGGCAGCCCAGCCAAGGCCAGCAGCAAGCCATGCCACGGCCAAGGCAGCCCAACCAAAGCCAGCAGCTTGCCATGCCAAGGCCAAGGCCAGCAGCATGCCATGCCACGGCCAAGGCAGCCCAGCCAAAGCCAGCAGCATGCCATGCCAAGGCCAAGGCCAGCAGCATGCCATGCCACGGCCAAGGCAGCCCAGCCAAAGCCAGCAGCATGCCATGCCAAGGCCAAGGCCAGCAGCATGCCATGCCACGGCCAAGGCAGCCCAGCCAAAGCCAGCAGCATGCCATGCCAAGGCCTAGGCCAGCAGCATGCCATGCCACGGCCAAGGCAGGCCTGCCAAAGCCAGCAGCATGCCATGCCAAGGCCAAGGCCAGCAGCATGCCATGCCACGGCCAAGGCAGCCCAGCCAAAGCCAGCAGCATGCCATGCCAAGGCCTAGGCCAGCAGCATGCCATGCCACGGCCAAGGCAGCCCAGGCAAAGCCAGCAGCATGCCATGCCAAGGCCAAGGCCAGCAGAATGCCATGCCACGGCCAAGGCAGGCCAGCCAAAACCAGCAGCATGCCATGCCAAGGCCAAGGCCAGCAGCATGCCATGCCACGGCCAAGGCAGCCCAGGCAAAGCCAGCAGCATGCCATGCCAAGGCCTAGGCCAGCAGCATGCCATGCCACGGCCAAGGCAGGCCAGCCAAAGCCAGCAGCATGCCATGCCAAGGCCAAGGCCAGCAGCATGCCATGCCACGGCCAAGGCAGCCCAGCCAAAGCCAGCAGCATGCCAGGCCAAGGCCTTGGCCAGCAGCATGCCATGCCACGGCCAAGGCAGGCCTGCCAAAGCCAGCAGCATGCCATGCCAAGGCCAAGGCCAGCAGCATGCCATGCCACGGCCAAGGCAGCCCAGCCAAAGCCAGCAGCATGCCATGCCAAGGCCTAGGCCAGCAGCATGCCATGCCACGGCCAAGGCAGCCCAGCCAAAGCCAGCAGCATGCCATGCCAAGGCCAAGGCCAGCAGCATGCCATGCCACGGCCAAGGCAGCCCAGCCAAAGCCAGCAGCATGCCATGCCAAGGCCTAGGCCAGCAGCATGCCATGCCACGGCCAAGGCAGCCCAGCCAAAGCCAGCAGCATGCCATGCCAAGGCCAAGGCCAGCAGCATGCCATGCCACTTCCAAGGCAGCCCAGCCAAAGCCAGCAGCATGCCATGCCAAGGCCTAGGCCAGCAGCATGCCATGCCACGGCCAAGGCAGCCCAGCCAAAGCCAGCAGCATGCCATGCCAAGGCCAAGGCCAGCAGCATGCCATGCCACGGCCAAGGCAGCCCAGCCAAAGCCAGCAGCATGCCATGCCAAGGCCTAGGCCAGCAGCATGCCATGCCACGGCCAATGCAGCCCAGCCAAAGCCAGCAACATGCCATGCCAAGGCCAAGGCCAGCAGCATGCCATGCCACGGCCAAGGCAGCCCAGCCAAAGCCAGCAGCATGCCATGCCAAGGCCTAGGCCAGCAGCATGCCATGCCACGGCCAAGGCAGGCCTGCCAAAGCCAGCAGCATGCCATGCCAAGGCCAAGGCCAGCAACATGCCATGCCACGGCCAAGGCAGCCCAGCCAAAGCCAGCAGCATGCCATGCCAAGGCCTAGGCCAGCAGCATGCCATGCCACGGCCAAGGCAGCCCAGCCAAAGCCAGCAGCATGCCATGCCAAGGCCTAGGCCAGCAGCATGCCATGCCACGGCCAAGGCAGCCCAGCCAAAGCCAGCAGCATGCCATGCCAAGGCCAAGGCCAGCAGCATGCCATGCCACGGCCAAGGCAGCCCAGCCAAAGCCAGCAGCATGCCATGCCAAGGCCTAGGCCAGCAGCATGCCATGCCACGGCCAAGGCAGGCCTGCCAAAGCCAGCAGCATGCCATGTCAAGGCCAAGGCCAGCAGCATGCCATGCCACGGCCAAGGCAGCCCAGCCAAAGCCAGCAGCATGCCATGCCATGGCCTAGGCCAGCAGCATGCCATGCCACGGCCAACGCAGGCCAGCCAAAGCCAGCAGCATGCCATGCCAAGGCCTAGGCCAGCAGCATGCCATGCCACGGCCAAGGCAGGCCAGCCAAAGCCAGCAGCATGCCATGCCAAGGCCAAGGCCAGCAGCATGCCATGCCACGGCCAAGGCAGCCCAGCCAAAGCCAGCAGCATGCCATGCCAAGGCCTAGGCCAGCAGCATGCCATGCCACGGCCAAGGCAGCCCAGCCAAAGCCAGCAGCATGCCATGCCAAGGCCAAGGCCAGCAGCATGGCATGCCACGGCCAAGGCAGCCCAGCCAAAGCCAGCAGCATGCCATGCCAAGGCCAAGGCCAGCAGCATGCCATGCCACGGCCAAGGCAGCCCAGCCAAAGCCGCCAGCATGCCATGCCAAGGCCAAGGCCAAGGCCAGCAGCATGCCATGCCACGGCCAAGGCCAAGGCCAAGGCAGCCCATCCGAAGCCAGCAACATTCCATGGCAAGGCCAACGCAGCCCAGCCAAAGCCGGCGGCATGCCATGCCAAGGCCAAGGCCAGCCGCATGTCTTGCCACGGCCTTGTCCCGCAGCGTGGCGTGCCTTTGCCTTGGGCTAGAACATCGCATGCCACGCCCTTGGCAAGCAATCCTGTCCCTCGTGTAATTGCCATTTGGTTTGGCTTTGACTTACGTATATGTTGCCCTGCGAAATGCTTGTCCCTCGGGTAATAGCCGTTTGGTTGCCTTTGACTTGCGAACCCGTTGCTAGTGCTTTCCCCAGTGGAAGCTTGTTGGGAAAAGTATGTCCCTCGGAAGTTGCCTGTTGCGTTTGTTATTTGCATTCGAGCTATCCGATGCTTGCTGGGTTTCTCTAAGAGTTTTTGCACGTTCGTCGGGCTTTTTAATTATTTATTTACTCATAAAAATTATAATAAAATAAATTAAAAATAAAAAAATAATTAAAAAAATTACTATAATTACTAGTGCCTCATCTTATAATTGTTGGAATTTTTCTAGAATTTTTTGAGTATTTTTAGTAATTTTTATTATTTTTTAAGTATTAAAATTGAAATAAATTAAAATAAAATATTCCGGTGGCCAAATATTTTTTTATAATTTTTTTTATGGTGTATTAAATTATTTCATACAACTTTCATGTTGAAAGTTTTGGCAAAAAACCATTACTTTTTAAAAAAACCCCATTATGACTCCTCGAACATGCTTGATGTTTCCTCCTGCCAGATTGAAAAGGGCTTAACAGGCTATTATAAGGGGGGGGCACCTCCCTTAAGGCTGGCCAGCATGGCCAGGCCACAGGCCACGCCTATGCCTAGGCGGGCGCTTGGCACATGCCATCGCTTGGCTTGTGGCATTGGCTTGTGGCATCGAAACTACATAGCCAAGCACGGGATGCGTCGAGTGGCTGCCCGCGGCGGTGGCGGTGGCACGTTGGCCTAGGCCAGCATGCCATGCCACAGCCTTGGCCAGCAACATGGCATGCCAAAGCCTTGGCCAGCAGCATGCCATGCCTTGGCCTTGGCAAGCATGTCATGCCACGGCCTTGGCCAGCAGCATGCCATGCCACGGCCTTGGCCAGCAGCATGCCATGCCACGGCCTTGGCCAGCAGCATGCCATGCCACAGCCTTGGCCAGCAGCATGCCATGCCACAGCCTTGGCCAGCAACATGGCATGCCAAAGCCTTGGCCAGCAGCATGCCATGCCTTGGCCTTGGCAAGCATGTCATGCCACGGCCTTGGCCAGCAGCATGCCATGCCACGGCCTTGGCCAGCAGCATGCCATGCCACGGCCTTGGCCAGCAGCATGCCATGCCACGGCCTTGGCCAGCAGCATGCCATGCCACGGCCTTGGCCAGCAGCATGCC
>NW_028129474.1:14460000-14470000 GCF_055761805.1 Camellia sinensis
TGCCACGGCCTCGGCCCGCATGCCTTGCTACGGCGTTGCCCAACATGCCATGCCACGGCCTCGGCCCGCATGCCATGCCACGGCCTCGGCCCGCATGACATGCCACGGCCTCGGCCCGCATGACATGCCACGGCCTCGGCCCGCATGCCATGCCACGGCCTCGGCCCGCATGCCATGCCACGGCCTCGGCCCGCATGCCTTGCCACGGCGTTGCCCAACATGCCACGCCACGGTCTCGGCCCGCATGCCATGCCATGCCACGGCCCGCATGTCTTTGCCACGGCGTTGCCAAACATGCCATGCCACGGCCTCGACCAGCATGCCATGCCACGGCGTCGCCCAACATGCCATGCCACGGCCACGGCCCGCATGCCATGCCACGGCCTCGGCCCGCATGACATGCCACGGCCTCGGCCCGCATGACATGCCACGGCCTCGGCCCGCATGCCATGCCACGGCCTCGGCCCGCATGCCATGCCACGGCCTCGGCCCGCATGCCTTGCCACGGCCACGGCCCGCATGCCATGCCACGGCCTCGGCCCGCATGCCTTGCTACGGCGTTGCCCAACATGCCATGCCACGGCCTCGGCCCGCATGCCTTGCCACCGCGTTGCCCAGCATGCCATGCCACCGCGTTGCCCGTGGTGCCATGCCTTAGCCTTGGCCAACATGTCGAGCCACGGCCTTGGCCAACATGTCGAGCCACGGCCTCGGCCCGCATGCCTTGCTACGGCGTCGCCCAACATGCCATGCCACGGCCTCGGCCCGCATGCCTTGCTACGGCGTCGCCCAACATGCCATGCCACGGCCTCGGCCCGCATGCCATGCCACGTCCTCGGCCCGCATGCCATGCCACGGCCTCGGCCCGCATGCCATGCCCCGGCTTCGGCCCGCATGCCATGCCACGGCCTCGGCCCGCATGACATGCCACGGCCTCGGCCCGCATGCCATGCCACGGCCTCGGCCCGCATGCCTTGCTACGGCCACGGCCTCGGCCCGCATGCCATGACATGCCACGGCCCGCATGTCTTGCCACGGCGTTGCCAAACATGCCATGCCACGGCCTCGGCCCGCATGCCATGCCACGGCGTTGCCCAACATGCCATGCCACGGCCTCGGCCCGCATGCCTTGCCACCGCGTTGCCCAGCATGCCATGCCACCGCGTCGCCCGGCGTGCCATGCCTTAGCCTTGGCCAACATGTCGAGGCACGGCCTCGGCCTGCATGCCTTGCTACGGCGTCGCCCAACATGCCATGCCCCGGCCTCGGCCCGCATGCCATGCCACGGCAGCGGCCCGCATGCCTTGCCACGGCGTTGCCCAACATGCCATGCCACGGCCTCGGCCCGCATGCCATGCCATGCCACGGCCCGCATGTCTTGCCACGGCGTTGCCAAACATGCCATGCCACGGCCTCGGCCCGCATGCCATGCCATGGCGTCGCCCAACATGCCATGCCCCGGCCACGGCCCGCATGCCATGCCACGGCCTCGGCCCGCATGCATTGCTACGGCGTTGCCCAACATGCCATGCCACGGCCTCGGCCCGCATGCCTTGCCACCGCGTTGCCCAGCATGCCATGCCACCGCGTTGCCCGGCGTGCCATGCCTTAGCCTTGGCCAACATGTCGAGCCACGGCCTCGGCCCGCATGCCTTGCTACGGCGTCGCCCAACATGCCATGCCACGGCCTCGCCCCGCATGCCATGCCACGGCCTCGCCCCGCATGCCATGCCACGGCCTCGGCCCGCATGACATGCCACGGCCTCGGCCCGCATGCCATGCCACGGCCTCGGCCCGCATGCCTTGCCACGGCGTTGCCCAACATGCCACGCCACGGCCTCGGCCCGCATGCCATGCCATGCCACGGCCCGCATGTCATGCCACGGCGTTGCCAAACATGCCATGCCACGGCCCCGGCCCGCATGCCTTGCTACGGCGTCGTCCAACATGCCATGCCACGGCCTCGGCCCGCATGCCATGCCACGGCCTCGGCCCGCATGCCATGCCACGGCCTCGGCCCGCATGCCATGCCACGGCCTCGGCCCGCATGCCATGCCACGGCCTCGGCCCGCATGACATGCCACGGCCTCGGCCCGCATGCCATGCCACGGCCTCGGCCCGCATGCCTTGCCACGGCGTTGCCCAACATGCCATGCCACGGCCCGCATGTCTTGCCACGGCGTTGCCAAACATGCCATACCACGGCCTCGGCCCGCATGCCATGCCACGGCGTCGCCCAACATGCCATGCCGCGGCCACGGCCCGCATGCCATGCCACGGCCTCGGCCCGCATGCCTTGCTACGGCGTTGCCCAACATGGCATGCCACGGCCTCGGCCCGCATGCCATGCCACGGCCTCGGCCCGCATGTCTTGCCACGGCGTTGCCAAACATGCCATGCCACGGCCTCGGCCCGCATGCCATGCCACGGCGTCGCCCAACATGCCATGCCACGGCCACGGCCACGGCCCGCATGCCATGCCACGGCCTCGGCCCGCATGCCTTGCTACGGCGTTGCCCGACATGCCATGCCACGGCCTCGGCCCGCATGCCTTGCCACCGCGTTGCCCAGCATGCCATGCCACCGCGTTGCCCGGCGTGCCATGCCTTAGCCTTGGCCAACATGTCGAGCCACGGCCTCGGCCCGCATGCCTTGCTACGGCGTCGCCCAACATGCCATGCCACGGCCTCGGCCCGCATGCCATGCCACGGCCTCGGCCCGCATGCCTTGGTACGGCGTCGCCCAACATGCCATGCCACGGCCTCGACCCGCATTACATGCCACGGCCTCGGCCCGCATTACATGCCACGGCCTCGGCCCGCATGACATGCCACGGCCTCGGCCCGCATGCCATGCCACGGCCTCGGCCCGCATGTCATGCCATGCCACGGCCCGCATGTCTTGCCACGGCGTTGCCAAACATGCCATGCCACGGCCTCGGCCCGCATGCCATGCCACGGCGTCGCCCAACATGCCATGCCACGGCCACGGCCCGCATGCCATGCCACGGCCTCGGCCCGCATGCCTTGCTACGGCGTTGCCCAACATGCCATGCCACGGCCTCGGCCCGCATGCCTTGCCACCGCGTTGCCCAGCATGCCATGCCACCGCGTTGACCGGCGTGCCATGCCTTAGCCTTGGCCAACATGTCGAGCCACGGCCTGGGCCAAACTTGCCATGACACGGCCTCGGCCCGCATGCCATGCCACGGCCTCGGCCCGCATGACATGCCACGGCCTCGGCCCGCATGCCTTGCTACGGCGTCGCCCAACATTCCATGCCACGGCCTCGGCCCGCATGCCAAGCCACGGCCTCGGCCCGCATGACATGCCACGGCCTCGGCCCGCATGCCTTGCCACGACGTCGCCCAACTTGCCATGCCACGGCCTCGGCCCGCATGCCATGCCACGGCCTCGGCTCGCATGACATGCCACGGCCTCGGCCCGCATGCCTTGCTACGGCGTCGCCCAACATGCCATGCCACGGCCTCGGCCCGCATGCCATGCCACGGCCTCGGCCCGCATGCCATGCCACGGCCTCGGCCCGCATGACATGCCACGGCCTCGGACCGCATGCCTTGCTACGGCGTCGCCCAACATGCCATGCCACGGCCCCGGCCCGCATGCCTTGCCACCGCGTTGCCCGGCGTGCCATGCCTTAGCCTTGGCCAACATGTCGTGCCACGGCCTCGGCCCGCATGCCATGCCATGCCACGGCCCGCATGTCTTGCCACGGCGTTGCAAACATGCCATGCCACGGCCTCGGCCCGCATGCCTTGCTACGGCGTCGCCCAACATGCCATGCCACGGCCTCGGTCAGCATGCCATGCCATGGCACCGCCTTGTCCAGCACGCCGTGCCGCAGCGTTGGCCAGCATGCCTTGGCCGGCCGGTCCGTTGCCCGGCATGCCACGGCCTCGGCCAGCATGCCATGCCCCGGCCTCGCCCAGCATGCCATGGCACGGTCTTGGTCAGCATGCCATGCCATGGCACCGCCTTGTGCAACGTTGGCCAGCATGCCTTGGCCGGCATGCCATGCCAATGCCTTGGGCCAACATGGCGTGCCACGGGCTGGGCGAGCATGGCATGCCACGGGCTGGGCGAGCATGCCACGCCACGGCCTTGGCTAGCAGCAAGGCATGCCACGGCCTCGGCGAGCATGCCATGCCATGCCAAGGCCAAGGCCAAGGCCAAAGCCAAGGCCAAGGCCAAGGCCAAGGCAGTGGGCAAGGCCAAGTCCCTGTGCAAGGCATGGCCAAGGCCAAGGCCATGGCATGCCACCGCCTCGATCGATCTTTTTGAACATGATTCTTTTATAATCTTACCCAAACCGTGCAACACAATTAAAAATGCACTACAATCAATTTTAAATGTCATTCCCTATTTTTTTGCAATTTTTCTGGAGCTTTTCGAATTTTTAAAGCCCTTATTTGGCATAAAAAAATCAAAATAAAATAAAAAAAATGAAAAAAATAATTTAATAATTTCTATAATTACTAGTGAATCATCCTTTAATTATGGGAATTTTTCCATAATTTTTTGACCATTTTTATTAATTTTTATTATTTTTTAAGTATTAATATCGAAATAAATTAAAATAAAATATTTTCGGTAAAAAAATATTTTTTTTAATTTTTTTTATGGTGTATTAAATTATTTCCTACAACTTTCATGTTGAAAGTTTAGGCAAAAAACCATTACTTTTTAAAAAAACCCCATTATGACTCCTCGAACATGCTTGATGTTTCCTCCTGCCAGACTGAAAAGGGCTTAACAGGCTATTATAAGGGGGGGGCACCTCCCTTGCCCAGGGCAAGGCAGTGGCAGGTACGCCCCATGTTGGGCGCGGCCTGGGCTGCGGCCTTGGGTTACATGCACTGCGGCTCGACCGCGGCCATGGGCGGCCTGGACCGCGGCCTTGGGCGGCCTTGCGCGGCCTGGGCGCGGCCTTGGGCGGCCTGGGCGCGGCCTTGCGCGGCCTGGCCGCGGCCTTGGGCAGCATGGCGTGGCATCCGCGCGGGCGTGGGCGGCCTGGCATGCGCGCGGCATGGGCAGCACGGCATGGCATGCGCACGGCCTGGGCGGCCTGGCATGCAGCCGGCCTGGCATGCCCGCGGCGTGGGCAGCACGGCATGGCATGCGCACGGCCTGGGCGGCCTGGCATGCAGCCGGCCTGGCATGCCCGCGGCGTGGGCAGCACGGCATGGCATGCGCACGGCCTGGGCGGCCTGGCATGCAGCTGGCCTGGGCAGCACGGCATGGCATGCGCACGGCCTGGGCGGCCTGGCATGCAGCCGGCCAGGGCAGCCTGGCCTGGCATGCCCGCGGCGTGGGCAGCGTGGCCTGTGCGAATACCGCGCGCGTGGTCTTTTGACCACGGTGCGCGTGTTGCGCGCATGGTCGCGCACGCCTTTGCACGCCTTCGCACGCAACGCACGTCTAGTGATAAGAACCGCAGCCAAGGCAGCCCAGCCCCAAGGCCATGGCCAGCAGCATGGCATGCCACGGCCAAGGCAGGCCAGCCAAAGCCAGCAGCATGCCATGCCAAGGCCAAGGCCAGCAGCATGCCATGCCACGGCCAAGGCAGCCCAGCCAAAGCCAGCAGCATGCCATGCCAAGGCCTAGGCCAGCAGCATGCCATGCCACGGCCAAGGCAGCCCAGCCAAAGCCAGCAGCATGCCATGCCAAGGCCAAGGCCAGCAGCATGCCATGCCACGGCCAAGGCAGCCCAGCCAAAGCCAGCAGCATGCCATGCCAAGGCCTAGGCCAGCAGCATGCCATGCCACGGCCAAGGCAGCCCAGCCAAAGCCAGCAGCATGCCATGCCATGGCCTAGGCCAGCAGCATGCCATGCCACGGCCAAGGCAGGCCAGCCAAAGCCAGCAGCATGCCATGCCAAGGCCTAGGCCAGCAGCATGCCATGCCACGGCCAAGGCAGGCCAGCCAAAGCCAGCACCATGCCATGCCAAGGCCAAGGCCAGCAGCATGCCATGCCACGGCCAACGCAGCCCAGCCAAAGCCGGCGGCATGCCATGCCAAGGCCAAGGCCAGCAGCATGCCATGCCACGACCAAGGCTGCCAGCCAAAGCCCGCCGCATGCCATGCCAAGGCCTAGGCCAGCAGCATGCCATGCCACGGCCAAGGCAGCCCAGCCAAAGCCAGCAGCATGCCATGCCAAGGCCTAGGCCAGCAGCATGCCATGCCACGGCCAAGGCAGCCCAGCCAAGGCCAGCAGCATGCCATGCCACGGCCAAGGCAGCCCAGCCAAAGCCAGCAGCTTGCCATGCCAAGGCCAAGGCCAGCAGCATGCCATGCCACGGCCAAGGCAGCCCAGCCAAAGCCAGCAGCATGCCATGCCAAGGCCAAGGCCAGCAGCATGCCATGCCACGGCCAAGGCAGCCCAGCCAAAGCCAGCAGCATGCCATGCCAAGGCCAAGGCCAGCAGCATGCCATGCCACGGCCAAGGCAGCCCAGCCAAAGCCAGCAGCATGCCATGCCAAGGCCTAGGCCAGCAGCATGCCATGCCACGGCCAAGGCAGGCCTGCCAAAGCCAGCAGCATGCCATGCCAAGGCCAAGGCCAGCAGCATGCCATGCCACGGCCAAGGCAGCCCAGCCAAAGCCAGCAGCATGCCATGCCAAGGCCTAGGCCAGCAGCATGCCATGCCACGGCCAAGGCAGCCCAGGCAAAGCCAGCAGCATGCCATGCCAAGGCCAAGGCCAGCAGAATGCCATGCCACGGCCAAGGCAGGCCAGCCAAAGCCAGCAGCATGCCATGCCAAGGCCAAGGCCAGCAGCATGCCATGCCACGGCCAAGGCAGCCCAGGCAAAGCCAGCAGCATGCCATGCCAAGGCCTAGGCCAGCAGCATGCCATGCCACGGCCAAGGCAGGCCAGCCAAAGCCAGCAGCATGCCATGCCAAGGCCAAGGCCAGCAGCATGCCATGCCACGGCCAAGGCAGCCCAGCCAAAGCCAGCAGCATGCCAGGCCAAGGCCTTGGCCAGCAGCATGCCATGCCACGGCCAAGGCAGGCCTGCCAAAGCCAGCAGCATGCCATGCCAAGGCCAAGGCCAGCAGCATGCCATGCCACGGCCAAGGCAGCCCAGCCAAAGCCAGCAGCATGCCATGCCAAGGCCTAGGCCAGCAGCATGCCATGCCACGGCCAAGGCAGCCCAGCCAAAGCCAGCAGCATGCCATGCCAAGGCCAAGGCCAGCAGCATGCCATGCCACGGCCAAGGCAGCCCAGCCAAAGCCAGCAGCATGCCATGCCAAGGCCTAGGCCAGCAGCATGCCATGCCACGGCCAAGGCAGCCCAGCCAAAGCCAGCAGCATGCCATGCCAAGGCCAAGGCCAGCAGCATGCCATGCCACGGCCAAGGCAGCCCAGCCAAAGCCAGCAGCATGCCATGCCAAGGCCTAGGCCAGCAGCATGCCATGCCACGGCCAAGGCAGCCCAGCCAAAGCCAGCAGCATGCCATTCCAAGGCCAAGGCCAGCAGCATGCCATGCCACGGCCAAGGCAGCCCAGCCAAAGCCAGCAGCATGCCATGCCAAGGCCTAGGCCAGCAGCATGCCATGCCACGGCCCAGGCAGCCCAGCCAAAGCCAGCAACATGCCATGCCAAGGCCAAGGCCAGCAGCATGCCATGCCACGGCCAAGGCAGCCCAGCCAAAGCCAGCAGCATGCCATGCCAAGGCCTAGGCCAGCAGCATGCCATGCCACGGCCAAGGCAGGCCTGCCAAAGCCAGCAGCATGCCATGCCAAGGCCAAGGCCAGCAACATGCCATGCCACGGCCAAGGCAGCCCAGCCAAAGCCAGCAGCATGCCATGCCAAGGCCTAGGCCAGCAGCATGCCATGCCACGGCCAAGGCAGCCCAGCCAAAGCCAGCAGCATGCCATGCCAAAGCCTAGGCCAGCAGCATGCCATGCCACGGCCAAGGCAGCCCAGCCAAAGCCAGCAGCATGCCATGCCAAGGCCAAGGCCAGCAGCATGCCATGCCACGGCCAAGGCAGCCCAGCCAAAGCCAGCAGCATGCCATGCCAAGGCCTAGGCCAGCAGCATGCCATGCCACGGCCAAGGCAGGCCTGCCAAAGCCAGCAGCATGCCATGTCAAGGCCAAGGCCAGCAGCATGCCATGCCACGGCCAAGGCAGCCCAGCCAAAGCCAGCAGCATGCCATGCCATGGCCTAGGCCAGCAGCATGCCATGCCACGGCCAACGCAGGCCAGCCAAAGCCAGCAGCATGCCATGCCAAGGCCTAGGCCAGCAGCATGCCATGCCACGGCCAAGGCAGGCCAGCCAAAGCCAGCAGCATGCCATGCCAAGGCCAAGGCCAGCAGCATGCCATGCCACGGCCAACGCAGCCCAGCCAAAGCCGGCGGCATGCCATGCCAAGGCCAAGGCCAGCAGCATGCCATGCCACGACCAAGGCTGCCAGCCAAAGCCAGCAGCATGCCATGCCAAGCCCTAGGCCAGCAGCATGCCATGCCACGGCCAAGGCAGCCCAGCCAAAGCCAGCAGCATGCCATGCCAAGGCCTAGGCCAGCAGCATGCCATGCCACGGCCAAGGCAGCCCAGCCAAAGCCAGCAGCATGCCATGCCAAGGCCAAGGCCAGCAGCATGCCATGCCACGGCCAAGGCAGCCCAGCCAAAGCCAGCAGCATGCCATGCCAAGGCCAAGGCCAGCAGCATGCCATGCCACGGCCAAGGCAGCCCAGCCAAAGCCGCCAGCATGCCATGCCAAGGCCAAGGCCAAGGCCAGCAGCATGCCATGCCACGGCCAAGGCCAAGGCCAAGGCAGCCCATCCGAAGCCAGCAACATTCCATGGCAAGGCCAACGCAGCCCAGCCAAAGCCGGCGGCATGCCATGCCAAGGCCAAGGCCAGCCGCATGTCTTGCCACGGCCTTGTCCCGCAGCGTGGCGTGCCTTTGCCTTGGGCTAGAACATCGCATGCCACGCCCTTGGCAAGCAATCCTGTCCCTCGTGTAATTGCCATTTGGTTTGGCTTTGACTTACGTATATGTTGCCCTGCGAAATGCTTGTCCCTCGGGTAATAGCCGTTTGGTTGCCTTTGACTTGCGAACCCGTTGCTAGTGCTTTCCCCAGTGGAAGCTTGTTGGGAAAAGTATGTCCCTCGGAAGTTGCCTGTTGCGTTTGTTATTTGCATTCGAGCTATCCGATGCTTGCTGGGTTTCTCTAAGAGTTTTTGCACGTTCGTCGGGCTTTTTAATTATTTATTTACTCATAAAAATTATAATAAAATAAATTAAAAATAAAAAAATAATTAAAAAAATTACTATAATTACTAGTGCCTCATCTTATAATTGTTGGAATTTTTCTAGAATTTTTTGAGTATTTTTAGTAATTTTTATTATTTTTTAAGTATTAAAATTGAAATAAATTAAAATAAAATATTCCGGTGGCCAAATATTTTTTTATAATTTTTTTTATGGTGTATTAAATTATTTCATACAACTTTCATGTTGAAAGTTTTGGCAAAAAACCATTACTTTTTAAAAAAACCCCATTATGACTCCTCGAACATGCTTGATGTTTCCTCCTGCCAGATTGAAAAGGGCTTAACAGGCTATTATAAGGGGGGGGCACCTCCCTTAAGGCTGGCCAGCATGGCCAGGCCACAGGCCACGCCTATGCCTAGGCGGGCGCTTGGCACATGCCATCGCTTGGCTTGTGGCATTGGCTTGTGGCATCGAAACTACATAGCCAAGCACGGGATGCGTCGAGTGGCTGCCCGCGGCGGTGGCGGTGGCACGTTGGCCTAGGCCAGCATGCCATGCCACAGCCTTGGCCAGCAACATGGCATGCCAAAGCCTTGGCCAGCAGCATGCCATGCCTTGGCCTTGGCAAGCATGTCATGCCACGGCCTTGGCCAGCAGCATGCCATGCCACGGCCTTGGCCAGCAGCATGCCATGCCCCGGCCTTGGCCAGCAGCATGCCATGCCCCGGCCTTGGCCAGCAGCATGCCATGCCACAGCCTTGGCCAG
>NW_028129474.1:14480000-14497500 GCF_055761805.1 Camellia sinensis
TGCTACGACGTCGCCCAACATGCCATGCCAGGGCCTCGGCCCGCATGCCGTGCCACGGCCTCGGCCCGCATGACATGCCACGGCCTCGGCCCGCATGCCATGCCATGCCACGGCCCGCATGTCTTGCCACGGCGTTGCCAAACATGCCATGCCACGGCCTCGGCCCGCATGCCATGCCACGGCGTCGCCCAACATGCCATGCCACGGCCACGGCCCGCATGCCATGCCACGGCCTCGGCCCGCATGCCTTGCTACGGCGTTGCCCAACATGCCATGCCACGGCCTCGGCCCGCATGCCATGCCACGGCCTCGGCCCGCATGACATGCCACAGCCTCGGCCCGCATGACATGCCACGGCCTCGGCCCGCATGCCATGCCACGGCCTCGGCCCGCATGCCATGCCACGGCCTCGGCCCGCATGCCATGCCACGGCCTCGGCCCGCATGCCTTGCCACGGCGTTGCCCAACATGCCACGCCACGGCCTCGGCCCGCATGCCATGCCGTGCCACGGCCCGCATGTCTTTGCCACGGCATTGCCAAACATGCCATGCCACGGCCTCGACCAGCATGCCATGCCACGGCGTCGCCCAACATGCCATGCCACGGCCACGGCCCGCATGCCATGCCACGGCCTCGGCCCGCATGCCTTGCTACGGCGTTGCCCAACATGCCATGCCACGGCCTCGGCCCGCATGCCTTGCCACCGCGTTGCCCAGCATGCCATGCCACCGCGTTGCCCGTCGTGCCATGCCTTAGCCTTGGCCAACATGTCGAGCCACGGCCTCGGCCCGCATGCCATGCTACGGCGTCGCCCAACATGCCATGCCACGGCCTCGGCCCGCATGCCTTGCTACGGCGTCGCCCAACATGACATGCCACGGCCTCGGCCCGCATGCCATGCCACGGCCTCGGCCCGCATGCCATGCCACGGCCTCGGCCCGCATGCCATGCCACGGCCTCGGCCCGCATGCCATGCCACGGCCTCGGCCCGCATGACATGCCACGGCCTCGGCCCGCATGCCATGCCACGGCCTCGGCCCGCATGCCCTGCCACGGCGTTGCCCAACATGCCATGCCACGTCCTCGGCCCGCATGCCATGACATGCCACAGCCCGCATGTGTTGCCACGGCGTTGCCAAACATGCCATGCCACGGCATCGGCCCGCATGCCATGCCACGGCGTCGCCCAACATGCCATGCCACGGCCACGGCCCGCATGCCATGCCACGGCCTCGGCCCGCATGCCTTGCTACGGCGTTGCCCAACATGCCATGCCACGGCCTCGGCCCGCATGCCTTGCCACGGCGTTGCCCAACATGCCATGCCACGGCCTCGGCCCGCATGCCATGCCATGCCACGGCCCGCATGTCTTGCCAAGGCGTTGCCAAACATGCCTTGCCACGGCCTCGGCCCGCATGCCATGCCACGGCGTCGCCCAACATGCCATGCCACGGCCTCGGCCCGCATGCCTTGCAACGGCGTCGCCCAACATGCCATGCCACGGCCTCGGCCCGCATGCCATGCCACGGCCTCGGCCCGCATGCCATGCCACGGCCTCGGCCCGCATGCCATGCCACGGCCTCGGCCCGCATGACATGCCACGGCCTCGGCCCGCATGACATGCCACGGCCTCGGCCCGCATGACATGCCACGGCCTCGGCCCGCATGCCCTGCCACGGCCTCGGCCCGCATGCCTTGCCACGGCGTTGCCCAACATGCCACGCCACGGCCTCGGCCCGCATGCCATGCCATGCCACGGCCCGCATGTCTTGCCACGGCGTTGCGAAACATGCCATGCCACGGCCTCGGCCCGCATGCCATGCCACGGCGTCGCCCAACATGCCATGCCACGGCCACGGCCCGCATGCCATGCCACGGCCTCGGCCCGCATGCCTTGCTACGGCGTTGCCCAACATGCCATGCCACGGCCTCGGCCCGCATGCCTTGCCACCGCGTTGCCCAGCATGCCATGCCACCGCGTTGCCCGTGGTGCCATGCCTTAGCCTTGGCCAACATGTCGAGCCACGGCCTTGGCCAACATGTCGAGCCACGGCCTCGGCCCGCATGCCTTGCTACGGCGTCGCCCAACATGCCATGCCACGGCCTCGGCCCGCATGCCTTGCTACGGCGTCGCCCAACATGCCATGCCACGGCCTCGGCCCGCATGCCATGCCACGTCCTCGGCCCGCATGCCATGCCACGGCCTCGGCCCGCATGCCATGCCCCGGCTTCGGCCCGCATGCCATGCCACGGCCTCGGCCCGCATGACATGCCACGACCTCGGCCCGCATGCCATGCCACGGCCTCGGCCCGCATGCCATGCCACGGCGTCGCCCAACATGCCATGCCACGGCCACGGCCACGGCCCGCGTGCCATGCCACGGCCTCGGCCCGCATGCCTTGCTACGGCGTTGCCCGACATGCCATGCCACGGCCTCGGCCCGCATGCCTTGCCACCGCGTTGCCCAGCATGCCATGCCACCGCGTTGCCCGGCGTGCCATGCCTTAGCCTTGGCCAACATGTCGAGCCACGGCCTCGGCCCGCATGCCTTGCTACGGCGTCGCCCAACATGCCATGCCACGGCCTCGCCCCGCATGCCATGCCACGGCCTCGCCCCGCATGCCATGCCACGGCCTCGGCCCGCATGACATGCCACGGCCTCGGCCCGCATGCCATGCCACGGCCTCGGCCCGCATGCCTTGCCACGGCGTTGCCCAACATGCCACGCCACGGCCTCGGCCCGCATGCCATGCCACGCCACGGCCCGCATGTCATGCCACGGCGTTGCCAAACATGCCATGCCACGGCCCCGGCCCGCATGCCTTGCTACGGCGTCGTCCAACATGCCATGCCACGGCCTCGGCCCGCATGCCATGCCACGGCCTCGGCCCGCATGCCATGCCACGGCCTCGGCCCGCATGCCATGCCACGGCCTCGGCCCGCATGACATGCCACGGCCTCGGCCCGCATGCCATGCCACGGCCTCGGCCCGCATGCCTTGCCACGGCGTTGCCCAACATGCCATGCCACGGCCCGCATGTCTTGCCACGGCGTTGCCAAACATGCCATGCCACGGCCTCGGCCCGCATGCCATGCCACGGCGTCGCCCAACATGCCATGCCGCGGCCACGGCCCGCATGCCATGCCACGGCCTCGGCCCGCATGCCTTGCTACGGCGTTGCCCAACATGGCATGCCACGGCCTCGGCCCGCATGTCTTGCCACGGCGTTGCCAAACATGCCATGCCACGGCCTCGGCCCGCATGCCATGCCACGGCGTCGCCCAACATGCCATGCCACGGCCACGGCCACGGCCCGCATGCCATGCCACGGCCTCGGCCCGCATGCCTTGCTACGGCGTTGCCCGACATGCCATGCCACGGCCTCGGCCCGCATGCCTTGCCACCGCGTTGCCCAGCATGCCATGCCACCGCGTTGCCCGGCGTGCCATGCCTTAGCCTTGGCCAACATGTCGAGCCACGGCCTCGGCCCGCATGCCTTGCTACGGCGTCGCCCAACATGCCATGCCACGGCCTCGGCCCGCATGCCATGCCACGGCCTCGGCCCGCATGCCTTGGTACGGCGTCGCCCAACATGCCATGCCACGGCCTCGACCCGCATTACATGCCACGGCCTCGGCCCGCATTACATGCCACGGCCTCGGCCCGCATTACATGCCACGGCCTCGGCCCGCATGACATGCCACGGCCTCGGCCCGCATGCCATGCCACGGCCTCGGCCCGCATGCCATGCCATGCCACGGCCCGCATGTCTTGCCACGGCGTTGCCAAACATGCCATGCCACGGCCTCGGCCGGCATGCCATGCCACGGCGTCGCCCAACATGCCATGCCACGGCCACGGCCCGCATGCCATGCCACGGCCTCGGCCCGCATGCCTTGCTACGGCGTTGCCCAACATGCCATGCCACGGCCTCGGCCCGCATGCCTTGCCACCGCGTTGCCCAGCATGCCATGCCACCGCGTTGACCGGCGTGCCATGCCTTAGCCTTGGCCAACATGTCGAGCCACGGCCTGGGCCAAACTTGCCATGACACGGCCTCGGCCCGCATGCCATGCCACGGCCTCGGCCCGCATGACATGCCACGGCCTCGGCCCGCATGCCTTGCTACGGCGTCGCCCAACATTCCATGCCACGGCCTCGGCCCGCATGCCAAGCCACGGCCTCGGCCCGCATGACATGCCACGGCCTCGGCCCGCATGCCTTGCCACGACGTCGCCCAACTTGCCATGCCACGGCCTCGGCCCGCATGCCATGCCACGGCCTCGGCTCGCATGACATGCCATGGCCTCGGCCCGCATGCCTTGCTACGGCGTCGCCCAACATGCCATGCCACGGCCTCGGCCCGCATGCCATGCCACGGCCTCGGCCCGCATGACATGCCACGGCCTCGGACCGCATGCCTTGCTACGGCGTCGCCCAACATGCCATGCCACGGCCCCGGCCCGCATGCCTTGCCACCGCGTTGCCCGGCATGCCATGCCACCGCGTTGCCCGGCGTGCCATGCCTTAGCCTTGGCCAACATGTCGTGCCACGGCCTCGGCCCGCATGCCATGCCATGCCACGGCCCGCATGTCTTGCCACGGCGTTGCAAACATGCCATGCCACGGCCTCGGCCCGCATGCCTTGCTACGGCGTCGCCCAACATGCCATGCCACGGCCTCGGTCAGCATGCCATGCCATGGCACCGCCTTGTCCAGCTCGCCGTGCCGCAGCGTTGGCCAGCATGCCTTGGCCGGCATGCCATGCCAATGCCTTGGGCCAACATGGCGTGCCACGGGCTGGGCCATGCCGGTCCGTTGCCCGGCATGCCACGGCCGTGGCGGCATGGCAAGCCACGGCCTCGGCCAGCATGCCATGCCCCGGCCTCGCCCAGCATGCCATGGCACGGTCTTGGTCAGCATGCCATGCCATGGCACCGCCTTGTGCAACGTTGGCCAGCATGCCTTGGCCGGCATGCCATGCCAATGCCTTGGGCCAACATGGCGTGCCACGGGCTGGGCGAGCATGGCATGCCACGGGCTGGGCGAGCATGCCACGCCACGGCCTTGGCTAGCAGCAAGGCATGCCACGGCCTCGGCGAGCATGCCATGCCATGCCAAGGCCAAGGCCAAGGCCAAAGCCAAGGCCAAGGCCAAGGCCAAGGCAGTGGGCAAGGCCAAGTCCCTGTGCAAGGCATGGCCAAGGCCAAGGCCATGGCATGCCACCGCCTCGATCGATCTTTTTGAACATGATTCTTTTATAATCTTACCCAAACCGTGCAACACAATTAAAAATGCACTACAATCAATTTTAAATGTCATTCCCTATTTTTTTGCAATTTTTCTGGAGCTTTTCGAATTTTTAAAGCCCTTATTTGGCATAAAAAAATCAAAATAAAATTAAAAAAATGAAAAAAATAATTTAATAATTTCTATAATTACTAGTGAATCATCCTTTAATTATGGGAATTTTTCCATAATTTTTTGACCATTTTTATTAATTTTTATTATTTTTTAAGTATTAATATCGAAATAAATTAAAATAAAATATTTTCGGTAAAAAAATATTTTTTTTAATTTTTTTTATGGTGTATTAAATTATTTCCTACAACTTTCATGTTGAAAGTTTTGGCAAAAAACCATTACTTTTTAAAAAAACCCCATTATGACTCCTCGAACATGCTTGATGTTTCCTCCTGCCAGACTGAAAAGGGCTTAACAGGCTATTATAAGGGGGGGGCACCTCCCTTGCCCAGGGCAAGGCAGTGGCAGGTACGCCCCATGTTGGGCGCGGCCTGGGCTGCGGCCTTGGGTTACATGCACTGCGGCTCGACCGCGGCCTGGGCTGCGGCCTGGGGCGGCTCGGCCGCGGCCTTGGGCGGCCTGGACCGCGGCCTTGGGCGGCCTTGCGCGGCCTGGGCGCGGCCTGGGCGCGGCCTTGCGCGGCCTGGGCGCGGCCTTGGGCGGCCTGGGCGCGGCCTTGCGCGGCCTGGGCGCGGCCTTGGGCGGCCTGGCCGCGGCCTTGCGCGGCCTGGGCGCGGCCTTGGGCAGCATGGCGTGGCATCCGCGCGGGCGTGGGCGGCCTGGCATGCGCGCGGCATGGGCAGCACGGCATGGCATGCGCACGGCCTGGGCGGCCTGGCATGCAGCCGGCCTGGCATGCCCGCGGCGTGGGCAGCACGGCATGGCATGCGCACGGCCTGGGCGGCCTGGCATGCAGCCGGCCTGGCATGCCCGCGGCGTGGGCAGCACGGCATGGCATGCGCACGGCCTGGGCGGCCTGGCATGCAGCTGGCCTGGGCAGCACGGCATGGCATGCGCACGGCCTGGGCGGCCTGGCATGCAGCCGGCCAGGGCAGCCTGGCCTGGCATGCCCGCGGCGTGGGCAGCGTGGCCTGTGCGAATACCGCGCGCGTGGTCTTTTGACCACGGTGCGCGTGTTGCGCGCATGGTCGCGCACGCCTTTGCACGCCTTCGCACGCAACGCACGTCTAGTGATAAGAACCGCAGCCAAGGCAGCCCAGCCCCAAGGCCATGGCCAGCAGCATGGCATGCCACGGCCAAGGCAGGCCAGCCAAAGCCAGCAGCATGCCATGCCAAGGCCAAGGCCAGCAGCATGCCATGCCACGGCCAAGGCAGCCCAGCCAAAGCCAGCAGCATGCCATGCCAAGGCCAAGGCCAGCAGCATGGCATGCCACGGCCAAGGCAGGCCAGCCAAAGCCAGCAGCATGCCATGCCAAGGCCAAGGCCAGCAGCATGCCATGCCACGGCCAAGGTAGCCCAGCCAAAGCCAGCAGCTTGCCATGCCAAGGCCAAGGCCAGCAGCATGCCATGCCACGGCCAAGGCAGCCCAGCCAAAGCCAGCAGCATGCCATGCCAAGGCCAAGGCCAGCAGCATGCCATGCCACGGCCAAGGCAGCCCAGCCAAGGCCAGCAGCATGCCATGCCACGGCCAAGGCAGCCCAGCCAAAGCCAGCAGCTTGCCATGCCAAGGCCAAGTCCAGCAGCATGCCATGCCACGGCCAAGGCAGCCCAGCCAAAGCCAGCAGCATGCCATGCCAAGGCCAAGGCCAGCAGCATGCCATGCCATGGCCAAGGCAGCCCAGCCAAGGCCAGCAGCATGCCATGCCACGGCCAAGGCAGCCCAGCCAAAGCCAGCAGCTTGCCATGCCAAGGCCAAGTCCAGCAGCATGCCATGCCACGGCCAAGGCAGCCCAGCCAAAGCCAGCAGCATGCCATGCCAAGGCCAAGGCCAGCAGCATGCCATGCCACGGCCAAGGCAGCCCAGCCAAAGCCAGCAGCATGCCATGCCAAGGCCAAGGCCAGCAGCATGCCATGCCACGGCCAAGGCAGCCCAGCCAAGGCCAGCAGCATGCCCTGCCACGGCCAAGGCAGCCCAGCCAAAGCCAGCAGCTTGCCATGCCAAGGCCAAGGCCAGCAGCATGCCATGCCACGGCCAAGGCAGCCCAGCCAAAGCCAGCAGCATGCCATGCCAAGGCCAAGGCCAGCAGCATGCCATGCCACGGCCAAGGCAGCCCAGCCAAAGCCAGCAGCATGCCATGCCAAGGCCAAGGCCAGCAGCATGCCATGCCACGGCCAAGGCAGCCCAGCCAAAGCCAGCAGCATGCCATGCCAAGGCCTAGGCCAGCAGCATGCCTTGCCACGGCCAAGGCAGGCCTGCCAAAGCCAGCAGCATGCCATGCCAAGGCCAAGGCCAGCAGCATGCCATGCCACGGCCAAGGCAGCCCAGCCAAAGCCAGCAGCATGCCATGCCAAGGCCAAGGCAGCCCAGCCAAAGCCAGCAGCATGCCATGCCACGGCCAAGGCAGCCCAGCCAAGGCCAGCAGCATGCCCTGCCACGGCCAAGGCAGCCCAGCCAAAGCCAGCAGCTTGCCATGCCAAGGCCAAGGCCAGCAGCATGCCATGCCACGGCCAAGGCAGCCCAGCCAAAGCCAGCAGCATGCCATGCCAAGGCCAAGGCCAGCAGCATGCCATGCCACGGCCAAGGCAGCCCAGCCAAAGCCAGCAGCATGCCATGCCAAGGCCAAGGCCAGCAGCATGCCATGCCACGGCCAAGGCAGCCCAGCCAAAGCCAGCAGCATGCCATGCCAAGGCCTAGGCCAGCAGCATGCCTTGCCACGGCCAAGGCAGGCCTGCCAAAGCCAGCAGCATGCCATGCCAAGGACAAGGCCAGCAGCATGCCATGCCACGGCCAAGGCAGCCCAGCCAAAGCCAGCAGCTTGCCATGCCAAGGCCAAGTCCAGCAGCATGCCATGCCACGGCCAAGGCAGCCCAGCCAAAGCCAGCAGCATGCCATGCCAAGGCCAAGGCCAGCAGCATGCCATGCCACGGCCAAGGCAGCCCAGCCAAAGCCAGCAGCATGCCATGCCAAGGCCAAGGCCAGCAGCATGCCATGCCACGGCCAAGGCAGCCCAGCCAAAGCCAGCAGCATGCCATGCCAAGGCCTAGGCCAGCAGCATGCCTTGCCACGGCCAAGGCAGGCCTGCCAAAGCCAGCAGCATGCCATGCCAAGGCCAAGGCCAGCAGCATGCCATGCCACGGCCAAGGCAGCCCAGCCAAAGCCAGCAGCATGCCATGCCAAGGCCTAGGCCAGCAGCATGCCATGCCACGGCCAAGGCAGCCCAGCCAAAGCCAGCAGCATGCCATGCCAAGGCCTAGGCCAGCAGCATGCCATGCCACGGCCAAGGCAGGCCTGCCAAAGCCAGCAGCATGCCATGCCAAGGCCAAGGCCAGCAGCATGCCATGCCACGGCCAAGGCAGCCCAGCCAAAGCCAGCAGCATGCCATGCCAAGGCCTAGGCCAGCAGCATGCCATGCCACGGCCAAGGCAGCCCAGCCAAAGCCAGCAGCATGCCATGCCAAGGCCTAGGCCAGCAGCATGCCATGCCACGGCCAAGGCAGGCCAGCCAAAGCCAGCAGCATGCCATGCCAAGGCCAAGGCCAGCAGCATGCCATGCCACGGCCAAGGCAGCCCAGCCAAAGCCAGCAGCTTGCCATGCCAAGGCCAAGGCCAGCAGCATGCCATGCCACGGCCAAGGCAGCCCAGCCAAAGCCAGCAGCATGCCATGCCAAGGCCAAGGCCAGCAGCATGCCATGCCACGGCCAAGGCAGCCCAGCCAAGGCCAGCAGCATGCCCTGCCACGGCCAAGGCAGCCCAGCCAAAGCCAGCAGCTTGCCATGCCAAGGCCAAGGCCAGCAGCATGCCATGCCACGGCCAAGGCAGCCCAGCCAAAGCCAGCAGCATGCCATGCCAAGGCCAAGGCCAGCAGCATGCCATGCCACGGCCAAGGCAGCCCAGCCAAAGCCAGCAGCATGCCATGCCAAGGCCAAGGCCAGCAGCATGCCATGCCACGGCCAAGGCAGCCCAGCCAAAGCCAGCAGCATGCCATGCCAAGGCCTAGGCCAGCAGCATGCCTTGCCACGGCCAAGGCAGGCCTGCCAAAGCCAGCAGCATGCCATGCCAAGGCCAAGGCCAGCAGCATGCCATGCCACGGCCAAGGCAGCCCCGCCAAAGCCAGCAGCATGCCATGCCAAGGCCTAGGCCAGCAGCATGCCATGCCACGGCCAAGGCAGCCCAGCCAAAGCCAGCAGCATGCCATGCCAAGGCCTAGGCCAGCAGCATGCCATGCCACGGCCAAGGCAGGCCTGCCAAAGCCAGCAGCATGCCATGCCAAGGCCAAGGCCAGCAGCATGCCATGCCACGGCCAAGGCAGCCCCGCCAAAGCCAGCAGCATGCCATGCCAAGGCCTAGGCCAGCAGCATGCCATGCCACGGCCAAGGCAGCCCAGCCAAAGCCAGCAGCATGCCATGCCAAGGCCTAGGCCAGCAGCATGCCATGCCACGGCCAAGGCAGGCCAGCCAAAGCCTGCAGCATGCCATGCCAAGGCCAAGGCCAGCAGCATGCCATGCCACGGCCAAGGCAGCCCAGCCAAAGCCAGCAGCATGCCATGCCAAGGCCTAGGCCAGCAGCATGCCATGCCACGGCCAAGGCAGGCCTGCCAAAGCCAGCAGCATGCCATGCCAAGGCCAAGGCCAGCAGCATGCCATGCCACGGCCAAGGCAGCCCAGCCAAAGCCAGCAGCATGCCATGCCAACGCCAAGGCCAGCAGCATGCCATGCCACGGCCAAGGCAGCCCAGCCAAAGCCAGCAGCATGCCATGCCAAGGCCAAGGCCAGCAGCATGCCATGCCACGGCCAAGGCAGCCCAGCCAAAGCCAGTAGCATGCCATGCCAAGGCCAAGGCCAGCAGCATGCCATGCCACGGCCAAGGCAGCGCAGCCAAGGCCAGCAGCATGCCATGCCACGGCCAAGGCAGCCCAACCAAAGCCAGCAGCTTGCCATGCCAAGGCCAAGGCCAGCAGCATGCCATGCCACGGCCAAGGCAGCCCAGCCAAAGCCAGCAGCATGCCATGCCAAGGCCAAGGCCAGCAGCATGCCATGCCACGGCCAAGGCAGCCCAGCCAAAGCCAGCAGCATGCCATGCCAAGGCCAAGGCCAGCAGCATGCCATGCCACGGCCAAGGCAGCCCAGCCAAAGCCAGCAGCATGCCATGCCAAGGCCAAGGCCAGCAGCATGCCATGCCACGGCCAAGGCAGCCCAGCCAAAGCCAGCAGCATGCCATGCCAAGGCCTAGGCCAGCAGCATGCCTTGCCACGGCCAAGGCAGGCCTGCCAAAGCCAGCAGCATGCCATGCCAAGGCCAAGGCCAGCAGCATGCCATGCCACGGCCAAGGCAGCCCAGCCAAAGCCAGCAGCATGCCATGCCAAGGCCTAGGCCAGCAGCATGCCATGCCACGGCCAAGGCAGCCCAGCCAAAGCCAGCAGCATGCCATGCCAAGGCCTAGGCCAGCAGCATGCCATGCCACGGCCAAGGCAGGCCTGCCAAAGCCAGCAGCATGCCATGCCAAGGCCAAGGCCAGCAGCATGCCATGCCACGGCCAAGGCAGCCCCGCCAAAGCCAGCAGCATGCCATGCCAAGGCCTAGGCCAGCAGCATGCCATGCCACGGCCAAGGCAGCCCAGCCAAAGCCAGCAGCATGCCATGCCAAGGCCTAGGCCAGCAGCATGCCATGCCACGGCCAAGGCAGGCCAGCCAAAGCCTGCAGCATGCCATGCCAAGGCCAAGGCTAGCAGCATGCCATGCCACGGCCAAGGCAGCCCAGCCAAAGCCAGCAGCATGCCATGCCAAGGCCTAGGCCAGCAGCATGCCATGCCACGGCCAAGGCAGGCCTGCCAAAGCCAGCAGCATGCCATGCCAAGGCCAAGGCCAGCAGCATGCCATGCCACGGCCAAGGCAGCCCAGCCAAAGCCAGCAGCATGCCATGCCAACGCCAAGGCCAGCAGCATGCCATGCCACGGCCAAGGCAGCCCAGCCAAAGCCAGCAGCATGCCATGCCAAGGCCAAGGCCAGCAGCATGCCATGCCACGGCCAAGGCAGCCCAGCCAAAGCCAGTAGCATGCCATGCCAAGGCCAAGGCCAGCAGCATGCCATGCCACGGCCAAGGCAGCGCAGCCAAGGCCAGCAGCATGCCATGCCACGGCCAAGGCAGCCCAACCAAAGCCAGCAGCTTGCCATGCCAAGGCCAAGGCCAGCAGCATGCCATGCCACGGCCAAGGCAGCCCAGCCAAAGCCAGCAGCATGCCATGCCAAGGCCAAGGCCAGCAGCATGCCATGCCACGGCCAAGGCAGCCCAGCCAAAGCCAGCAGCATGCCATGCCAAGGCCAAGGCCAGCAGCATGCCATGCCACGGCCAAGGCAGCCCAGCCAAAGCCAGCAGCATGCCATGCCAAGGCCTAGGCCAGCAGCATGCCATGCCACGGCCAAGGCAGGCCTGCCAAAGCCAGCAGCATGCCATGCCAAGGCCAAGGCCAGCAGCATGCCATGCCACGGCCAAGGCAGCCCAGCCAAAGCCAGCAGCATGCCATGCCAAGGCCTAGGCCAGCAGCATGCCATGCCACGGCCAAGGCAGCCCAGCCAAAGCCAGCAGCATGCCATGCCAAGGCCAAGGCCAGCAGAATGCCATGCCACGGCCAAGGCAGGCCAGCCAAAGCCAGCAGCATGCCATGCCAAGGCCAAGGCCAGCAGCATGCCATGCCACGGCCAAGGCAGCCCAGGCAAAGCCAGCAGCATGCCATGCCAAGGCCTAGGCCAGCAGCATGCCATGCCACGGCCAAGGCAGGCCAGCCAAAGCCAGCAGCATGCCATGCCAAGGCCAAGGCCAGCAGCATGCCATGCCACGGCCAAGGCAGCCCAGCCAAAGCCAGCAGCATGCCAGGCCAAGGCCTTGGCCAGCAGCATGCCATGCCACGGCCATGGCAGGCCTGCCAAAGCCAGCAGCATGCCATGCCAAGGCCAAGGCCAGCAGCATGCCATGCCACGGCCAAGGCATCCCAGCCAAAGCCATCAGCATGCCATGCCAAGGCCTAGGCCAGCAGCATGCCATGCCACGGCCAAGGCAGCCCAGCCAAAGCCAGCAGCATGCCATGCCAAGGCCAAGGCCAGCAGCATGCCATGCCACGGCCAAGGCAGCCCAGCCAAAGCCAGCAGCATGCCATGCCAAGGCCTAGGCCAGCAGCATGCCATGCCACGGCCAAGGCAGCCCAGCCAAAGCCAGCAGCATGCCATGCCAAGGCCAAGGCCAGCAGCATGCCATGCCACGGCCAAGGCAGCCCAGCCAAAGCCAGCAGCATGCCATGCCAAGGCCTAGGCCAGCAGCATGCCATGCCACGGCCAAGGCCGCCCAGCCAAAGCCAGCAGCATGCCATGCCAAGGCCAAGGCCAGCAGCATGCCATGCCACGGCCAAGGCAGCCCAGCCAAAGCCAGCAGCATGCCATGCCAAGGCCTAGGCCAGCAGCATGCCATGCCACGGCCAAGGCAGCCCAGCCAAAGCCAGCACCATGCCATGCCAAGGCCAAGGCCAGCAGCATGCCATGCCACGGCCAAGGCAGCCCAGCCAAAGCCAGCAGCATGCCATGCCAAGGCCTAGGCCAGCAGCATGCCATGCCACGGCCAAGGCAGGCCTGCCAAAGCCAGCAGCATGCCATGCCAAGGCCAAGGCCAGCAACATGCCATGCCACGGCCAAGGCAGCCCAGCCAAAGCCAGCAGCATGCCATGCCAAGGCCTAGGCCAGCAGCATGCCATGCCACGGCCAAGGCAGCCCAGCCAAAGCCAGCAGCATGCCATGCCAAGGCCTAGGCCAGCAGCATGCCATGCCACGGCCAAGGCAGCCCAGCCAAAGCCAGCAGCATGCCATGCCAAGGCCAAGGCCAGCAGCATGCCATGCCACGGCCAAGGCAGCCCAGCCAAAGCCAGCAGCATGCCATGCCAAGGCCTAGGCCAGCAGCATGCCATGCCACGGCCAAGGCAGGCCTGCCAAAGCCAGCAGCATGCCATGTCAAGGCCAAGGCCAGCAGCATGCCATGCCACGGCCAAGGCAGGCCAGCCAAAGCCAGCAGCATGCCATGCCATGGCCTAGGCCAGCAGCATGCCATGCCACGGCCAAGGCAGGCCAGCCAAAGCCAGCAGCATGCCATGCCAAGGCCAAGGCCAGCAGCATGGCATGCCACGGCCAAGGCAGGCCAGCCAAAGCCAGCAGCATGCCATGCCAAGGCCAAGGCCAGCAGCATGCCATGCCACGGCCAAGGTAGCCCAGCCAAAGCCAGCAGCTTGCCATGCCAAGGCCAAGGCCAGCAGCATGCCATGCCACGGCCAAGGCAGCCCAGCCAAAGCCAGCAGCATGCCATGCCAAGGCCAAGGCCAGCAGCATGCCATGCCACGGCCAACGCAGCCCAGCCAAAGCCGGCGGCATGCCATGCCAAGGCCAAGGCCAGCAGCATGCCATGCCACGACCAAGGCTGCCAGCCAAAGCCAGCAGCATGCCATGCCAAGGCCTAGGCCAGCAGCATGCCATGCCACGGCCAAGGCAGCCCAGCCAAAGCCGCCAGCATGCCATGCCAAGGCCAAGGCCAAGGCCAGCAGCATGCCATGCCACGGCCAAGGCCAAGGCCAAGGCAGCCCATCCGAAGCCAGCAACATTCCATGGCAAGGCCAACGCAGCCCAGCCAAAGCCGGCGGCATGCCATGCCAAGGCCAAGGCCAGCCGCATGTCTTGCCACGGCCTTGTCCCGCAGCGTGGCGTGCCTTTGCCTTGGGCTAGAACATCGCATGCCACGCCCTTGGCAAGCAATCCTGTCCCTCGTGTAATTGCCATTTGGTTTGGCTTTGACTTACGTATATGTTGCCCTGCGAAATGCTTGTCCCTCGGGTAATAGCCGTTTGGTTGCCTTTGACTTGCGAACCCGTTGCTAGTGCTTTCCCCAGTGGAAGCTTGTTGGGAAAAGTATGTCCCTCGGAAGTTGCCTGTTGCGTTTGTTATTTGCATTCGAGCTATCCGATGCTTGCTGGGTTTCTCTAAGAGTTTTTGCACGTTCGTCGGGCTTTTTAATTATTTATTTACTCATAAAAATTATAATAAAATAAATTAAAAATAAAAAAATAATTAAAAAAATTACTATAATTACTAGTGCCTCATCTTATAATTGTTGGAATTTTTCTAGAATTTTTTGAGTATTTTTAGTAATTTTTATTATTTTTTAAGTATTAAAATTGAAATAAATTAAAATAAAATATTCCGGTGGCCAAATATTTTTTTATAATTTTTTTTATGGTGTATTAAATTATTTCATACAACTTTCATGTTGAAAGTTTTGGCAAAAAACCATTACTTTTTAAAAAAACCCCATTATGACTCCTCGAACATGCTTGATGTTTCCTCCTGCCAGATTGAAAAGGGCTTAACAGGCTATTATAAGGGGGGGGCACCTCCCTTAAGGCTGGCCAGCATGGCCAGGCCACAGGCCACGCCTATGCCTAGGCGGGCGCTTGGCACATGCCATCGCTTGGCTTGTGGCATTGGCTTGTGGCATCGAAACTACATAGCCAAGCACGGGATGCGTCGAGTGGCGGCCCGCGGCGGTGGCGGTGGCACGTTGGCCTAGGCCAGCATGCCATGCCACAGCCTTGGCCAGCAACATGGCATGCCAAAGCCTTGGCCAGCAACATGGCATGCCAAAGCCTTGGCCAGCAGCATGCCATGCCTTGGCCTTGGCAAGCATGTCATGCCACGGCCTTGGCCAGCAGCATGCCATGCCACGGCCTTGGCCAGCAGCATGCCATGCCCCGGCCTTGGCCAGCAGCATGCCATGCCACGGCCTTGGCCAGCAGCATGCCATGCCACGGCCTTGGCCAGCAGCATGCCATGCCACAGCCTTGGCCAGCAACATGGCATGCCAAAGCCATGGCCAGCAGCATGCCATGCCTTGGCCTTGGCAAGCATGTCATGCCACGGCCTTGGCCAGCAGCATGCCATGCCACGGCCTTGGCCAGCAGCATGCCATGCCACGGCCTTGGCCAGCAGCATGCCATGCCACAGCCTTGGCCAGCAACATGGCATGCCAAAGCCTTGGCCAGCAGCACGCCATGCCCCGGCCTTGGCAAGCTTGTCATGCCACGGCCATGGCCAGCAGCGTGCTATGCCCCGGCCTTGGCCAGCAGCTTGCCATGCCACGACCTTGGCCAGCAGCTTGCCATGCCCCGGCCTTGGCCAGCATGTCATGCCGCGGCCTTGGCCAGCAGCATGGCATGCCGCGGCCTTGGCCGGCAACATGGCATGCCGCGGCCTTGGCCGGCAGCATGCCATGCCGCGGCCTTGGCCGGCAGCATGCCATGCCGCGGCCTTGGCCGGCAGCATGCCATGCCGCGGCCTTGGCCGGCAGCATGCCATGCGGCGGCCTTGGCCGGCAGCATGCCATGCGGCGGCCTTTGCCGGCAGCATGCCATGCCGCGGCCTTTGCCAGCAGCATGGCAAGCCCAAGCCTTGGTCAGCAGCAGCATGCCATGCCAATGCCTTGGCCAGCAGCATGCCTTGCCACGGCCTCGTCCAGCAGCATGGCATGCCACGCCACGGCCTCGGCCATCAGCATGCCTTGCCACGGCCTCGGCCATCAGCATGCCTTGCCACGGCCTTGTCCAGCAGCATGGCATGCCCGGCTTTGGCCAGCAGCATGTCATGCCACGGCCTTGGCAAGCATGCCAAGCCACGGCCTTGGCAAGCATGACATGTCCCTCGGGTAATTGTACAAGTTGCCTTGCGAAATGCATGTCCCTCGGTTAAATTGCCATTTGGTTGGCTTTGGCGTGCGAACGAGTTGCCTGTGCTTTCCTTGTGGAAGCTTGTTGCGAGAAGTATGTCCCTCGAAAGTTGCCTGTTGCGTTTGTTATTTGCATTCGCGCTAACCGGTGCTTGCTCGGCCTCTCTAAATGTTTTCGCGCGTTCGTCGGGCTTCTTGGTCCTTCGGGGGGTGATTCGTTTTGGGGGGCTGGTGCACAGTGTACGTCGTGGCGCGTGAGTTGTGTTCGGTTTGTGCGAGTTGGACGGATCCCTGCCTGTGCAGCGAACTCCACTGGTGCATTCCTCCATGTCCCTCGGGTTGTCTTCGACTCGCCTTCGGGTTGCTTGCGCTTCCCTAGTGGAAGGTGCCTTGCGAAAAGCGTGTCCCTCGGGTAATTGCCATTTGGTTGGCTTTGACGTTCGAACGAGTTGCCTATGCTTTCCTAGTGGAAGCTTGTTGCGAAAAGTATGTCCCTCGAAAGTTGCCTGTTGCGTTTGTTATTCGCATTCGCGCTAACCGGTGCTTGCTCGGCCTCTCTAAATGTTTTCGCGCGTTCGTCGGGCTTCTTAGTCCTTCGGGGGGTGATTCGTTTTGGGGGGCTGGTGCATAGTGTACGTCGTGGCGCGTGAGTTGTGTTCGGTTTGTGCGAGTTGGACGGATCCCTGCCTGTGCAGCGAACTCCACTGGTGCATTCCTCCATGTCCCTCGGGTTGTCTTCGACTCGCCTTCGGGTTGCCTGCGCTTCCCTAGTGGAAGGTGCCTTGCGAAAAGCGTGTCCCTCGGGTAATTGCCATTTGGTTGGCTTTGACGTTCGAACGAGTTGCCTATGCTTTCCTAGTGGAAGCTTGTTGCGAAAAGTATGTCCCTCGAAAGTTGCCTGTTGCGCTTGTTACTTGCATTCGCGCTAACCGGTGCTTGCTCGGCCTCTCTAAATGTTTTCGTGCGTTCGTCGGGCTTCTTAGTCCTTCGGGGGGTGATTCGTTTTGGGGGGCTGGTGCACAGTGTACGTCGTGGCGCGTGAGTTGTGTTCGGTTTGTGCGAGTTGGACGGATCCCTGCCTGTGCAGCGAACTCCACTGGTGCATTCCTCCATGTCCCTCGGGTGATCGCCTTTAGGTTGTCTTCGACTCGCCTTCGGGTTGTCTGCGCTTCCCTAGTGGAAGGTGCCTTGCGAAAAGCATGTCCCTCGGGTAATTGCCATTTGGTTGGCTTTGACGTTCGAACGAGTTGCCTGTGCTTTCCTAGTGGAAGCTTGTTGCGAAAAGTATGTCCCTCGAAAGTTGCCTGTTGCGCTTGTTATTTGCGTTC
>NW_028129474.1:14507500-14517500 GCF_055761805.1 Camellia sinensis
CCTTGCTACGGCGTCGCCCAACATGCCATGCCACGTCCTCGGCCCGCATGCCATGCCACGGCCTCGGCCCGCATGCCATGCCCCGGCTTCGGCCCGCATGCCATGCCACGGCCTCGGCCCGCATGACATGCCACGACCTCGGCCCGCATGCCATGCCACGGCCTCGGCCCGCATGCCTTGCTACGGCCACGGCCTCGGCCCGCATGCCATGACAAGCCACGGCCCGCATGTCTTGCCACGGCGTTGCCAAACATGCCATGCCACGGCCTCGGCCCGCATGCCATGCCACGGCGTCGCCCAACATGCCATGCCGCGGCCACGGCCCGCATGCCATGCCACGGCCTCGGTCCGCATGCCTTGCTACGGCGTTGCCCAACATGGCATGCCACGGCCTCGGCCCGCATGCCATGCCACGGCCTCGGCCCGCATGTCTTGCCACGGCGTTGCCAAACATGCCATGCCACGGCCTCGGCCCGCATGCCATGCCACGGCGTCGCCCAACATGCCATGCCACGGCCACGGCCACGGCCCGCGTGCCATGCCACGGCCTCGGCCCGCATGCCTTGCTACGGCGTTGCCCGACATGCCATGCCACGGCCTCGGCCCGCATGCCTTGCCACCGCGTTGCCCAGCATGCCATGCCACCGCGTTGCCCGGCGTGCCATGCCTTAGCCTTGGCCAACATGTCGAGCCACGGCCTCGGCCCGCATGCCTTGCTACGGCGTCGCCCAACATGCCATGCCACGGCCTCGCCCCGCATGCCATGCCACGGCCTCGCCCCGCATGCCATGCCACGGCCTCGGCCCGCATGACATGCCACGGCCTCGGCCCGCATGCCATGCCACGGCCTCGGCCCGCATGCCTTGCCACGGCGTTGCCCAACATGCCACGCCACGGCCTCGGCCCGCATGCCATGCCACGCCACGGCCCGCATGTCATGCCACGGCGTTGCCAAACATGCCATGCCACGGCCCCGGCCCGCATGCCTTGCTACGGCGTCGTCCAACATGCCATGCCACGGCCTCGGCCCGCATGCCATGCCACGGCCTCGGCCCGCATGCCATGCCACGGCCTCGGCCCGCATGCCATGCCACGGCCTCGGCCCGCATGCCATGCCACGGCCTCGGCCCGCATGACATGCCACGGCCTCGGCCCGCATGCCATGCCACGGCCTCGGCCCGCATGCCTTGCCACGGCGTTGCCCAACATGCCATGCCACGGCCCGCATGTCTTGCCACGGCGTTGCCAAACATGCCATGCCACGGCCTCGGCCCGCATGCCATGCCACGGCGTCGCCCAACATGCCATGCCGCGGCCACGGCCCGCATGCCATGCCACGGCCTCGGCCCGCATGCCTTGCTAAGGCCAAGGCCAGCAGCATGCCATGCCACGGCCAAGGCAGCCCCGCCAAAGCCAGTAGCATGCCATGCCAAGGCCTAGGCCAGCAGCATGCCATGCCGCGGCCTCGGCCCGCATGCCATGCCAAGGCCAAGGCCAGCAGCATGCCATGCCACGGCCAAGGCAGCCCCGCCAAAGCCAGTAGCATGCCATGCCAAGGCCTAGGCCAGCAGCATGCCATGCCACGGCCAAGGCAGCCCAGCCAAAGCCAGCAGCATGCCATGCCAAGGCCTAGGCCAGCAGCATGCCTTGCCACGGCCAAGGCAGGCCTGCCAAAGCCAGCAGCATGCCATGCCAAGGCCAAGGCCAGCAGCATGCCATGCCACGGCCAAGGCAGCCCAGCCAAGGCCAGCAGCATGCCCTGCCACGGCCAAGGCAGCCCAGCCAAAGCCAGCAGCTTGCCATGCCAAGGCCAAGGCCAGCAGCATGCCATGCCACGGCCAAGGCAGCCCAGCCAAAGCCAGCAGCATGCCATGCCAAGGCCAAGGCCAGCAGCATGCCATGCCACGGCCAAGGCAGCCCAGCCAAAGCCAGCAGCATGCCATGCCAAGGCCAAGGCCAGCAGCATGCCATGCCACGGCCAAGGCAGCCCAGCCAAAGCCAGCAGCATGCCATGCCAAGGCCTAGGCCAGCAGCATGCCTTGCCACGGCCAAGGCAGGCCTGCCAAAGCCAGCAGCATGCCATGCCAAGGCCAAGGCCAGCAGCATGCCATGCCACGGCCAAGGCAGCCCAGCCAAAGCCAGCAGCATGCCATGCCAAGGCCAAGGCAGCCCAGCCAAAGCCAGCAGCATGCCATGCCACGGCCAAGGCAGCCCAGCCAAGGCCAGCAGCATGCCCTGCCACGGCCAAGGCAGCCCAGCCAAAGCCAGCAGCTTGCCATGCCAAGGCCAAGGCCAGCAGCATGCCATGCCACGGCCAAGGCAGCCCAGCCAAAGCCAGCAGCATGCCATGCCAAGGCCAAGGCCAGCAGCATGCCATGCCACGGCCAAGGCAGCCCAGCCAAAGCCAGCAGCATGCCATGCCAAGGCCAAGGCCAGCAGCATGCCATGCCACGGCCAAGGCAGCCCAGCCAAAGCCAGCAGCATGCCATGCCAAGGCCTAGGCCAGCAGCATGCCTTGCCACGGCCAAGGCAGGCCTGCCAAAGCCAGCAGCATGCCATGCCAAGGCCAAGGCCAGCAGCATGCCATGCCACGGCCAAGGCAGCCCAGCCAAAGCCAGCAGCTTGCCATGCCAAGGCCAAGTCCAGCAGCATGCCATGCCACGGCCAAGGCAGCCCAGCCAAAGCCAGCAGCATGCCATGCCAAGGCCAAGGCCAGCAGCATGCCATGCCACGGCCAAGGCAGCCCAGCCAAAGCCAGCAGCATGCCATGCCAAGGCCAAGGCCAGCAGCATGCCATGCCACGGCCAAGGCAGCCCAGCCAAAGCCAGCAGCATGCCATGCCAAGGCCTAGGCCAGCAGCATGCCTTGCCACGGCCAAGGCAGGCCTGCCAAAGCCAGCAGCATGCCATGCCAAGGCCAAGGCCAGCAGCATGCCATGTCACGGCCAAGGCAGCCCAGCCAAAGCCAGCAGCATGCCATGCCAAGGCCTAGGCCAGCAGCATGCCATGCCACGGCCAAGGCAGCCCAGCCAAAGCCAGCAGCATGCCATGCCAAGGCCTAGGCCAGCAGCATGCCATGCCACGGCCAAGGCAGGCCTGCCAAAGCCAGCAGCATGCCATGCCAAGGCCAAGGCCAGCAGCATGCCATGCCACGGCCAAGGCAGCCCAGCCAAAGCCAGCAGCATGCCATGCCAAGGCCTAGGCCAGCAGCATGCCATGCCACGGCCAAGGCAGCCCAGCCAAAGCCAGCAGCATGCCATGCCAAGGCCTAGGCCAGCAGCATGCCATGCCACGGCCAAGGCAGGCCAGCCAAAGCCAGCAGCATGCCATGCCAAGGCCAAGGCCAGCAGCATGCCATGCCACGGCCAAGGCAGCCCAGCCAAAGCCAGCAGCTTGCCATGCCAAGGCCAAGGCCAGCAGCATGCCATGCCACGGCCAAGGCAGCCCAGCCAAAGCCAGCAGCATGCCATGCCAAGGCCAAGGCCAGCAGCATGCCATGCCACGGCCAAGGCAGCCCAGCCAAGGCCAGCAGCATGCCCTGCCACGGCCAAGGCAGCCCAGCCAAAGCCAGCAGCTTGCCATGCCAAGGCCAAGGCCAGCAGCATGCCATGCCACGGCCAAGGCAGCCCAGCCAAAGCCAGCAGCATGCCATGCCAAGGCCAAGGCCAGCAGCATGCCATGCCACGGCCAAGGCAGCCCAGCCAAAGCCAGCAGCATGCCATGCCAAGGCCAAGGCCAGCAGCATGCCATGCCACGGCCAAGGCAGCCCAGCCAAAGCCAGCAGCATGCCATGCCAAGGCCTAGGCCAGCAGCATGCCTTGCCACGGCCAAGGCAGGCCTGCCAAAGCCAGCAGCATGCCATGCCAAGGCCAAGGCCAGCAGCATGCCATGCCACGGCCAAGGCAGCCCAGCCAAAGCCAGCAGCATGCCATGCCAAGGCCTAGGCCAGCAGCATGCCATGCCACGGCCAAGGCAGCCCAGCCAAAGCCAGCAGCATGCCATGCCAAGGCCTAGGCCAGCAGCATGCCATGCCACGGCCAAGGCAGGCCTGCCAAAGCCAGCAGCATGCCATGCCAAGGCCAAGGCCAGCAGCATGCCATGCCACGGCCAAGGCAGCCCCGCCAAAGCCAGTAGCATGCCATGCCAAGGCCTAGGCCAGCAGCATGCCATGCCACGGCCAAGGCAGCCCAGCCAAAGCCAGCAGCATGCCATGCCAAGGCCTAGGCCAGCAGCATGCCATGCCACGGCCAAGGCAGGCCAGCCAAAGCCTGCAGCATGCCATGCCAAGGCCAAGGCCAGCAGCATGCCATGCCACGGCCAAGGCAGCCCAGCCAAAGCCAGCAGCATGCCATGCCAAGGCCTAGGCCAGCAGCATGCCATGCCACGGCCAAGGCAGGCCTGCCAAAGCCAGCAGCATGCCATGCCAAGGCCAAGGCCAGCAGCATGCCATGCCACGGCCAAGGCAGCCCAGCCAAAGCCAGCAGCATGCCATGCCAAGGCCAAGGCCAGCAGCATGCCATGCCACGGCCAAGGCAGCCCAGCCAAGGCCAGCAGCATGCCATGCCAAGGCCAAGGCCAGCAGCATGCCATGCCACGGCCAAGGCAGCCCAGCCAAAGCCAGCAGCATGCCATGCCAAGGCCAAGGCCAGCAGCATGCCATGCCACGGCCAAGGCAGCGCAGCCAAGGCCAGCAGCATGCCATGCCACGGCCAAGGCAGCCCAACCAAAGCCAGCAGCTTGCCATGCCAAGGCCAAGGCCAGCAGCATGCCATGCCACGGCCAAGGCAGCCCAGCCAAAGCCAGCAGCATGCCATGCCAAGGCCAAGGCCAGCAGCATGCCATGCCACGGCCAAGGCAGCCCAGCCAAAGCCAGCAGCATGCCATGCCAAGGCCAAGGCCAGCAGCATGCCATGCCACGGCCAAGGCAGCCCAGCCAAAGCCAGCAGCATGCCATGCCAAGGCCTAGGCCAGCAGCATGCCATGCCACGGCCAAGGCAGGCCTGCCAAAGCCAGCAGCATGCCATGCCAAGGCCAAGGCCAGCAGCATGCCATGCCACGGCCAAGGCAGCCCAGCCAAAGCCAGCAGCATGCCATGCCAAGGCCTAGGCCAGCAGCATGCCATGCCACGGCCAAGGCAGCCCAGCCAAAGCCAGCAGCATGCCATGCCAAGGCTAAGGCCAGCAGAATGCCATGCCACGGCCAAGGCAGGCCAGCCAAAGCCAGCAGCATGCCATGCCAAGGCCAAGGCCAGCAGCATGCCATGCCACGGCCAAGGCAGCCCAGGCAAAGCCAGCAGCATGCCATGCCAAGGCCTAGGCCAGCAGCATGCCATGCCACGGCCAAGGCAGGCCAGCCAAAGCCAGCAGCATGCCATGCCAAGGCCAAGGCCAGCAGCATGCCATGCCACGGCCAAGGCAGCCCAGCCAAAGCCAGCAGCATGCCAGGCCAAGGCCTTGGCCAGCAGCATGCCATGCCACGGCCAAGGCAGGCCTGCCAAAGCCAGCAGCATGCCATGCCAAGGCCAAGGCCAGCAGCATGCCATGCCACGGCCAAGGCAGCCCAGCCAAAGCCAGCAGCATGCCATGCCAAGGCCTAGGCCAGCAGCATGCCATGCCACGGCCAAGGCAGGCCTGCCAAAGCCAGCAGCATGCCATGTCAAGGCCAAGGCCAGCAGCATGCCATGCCACGGCCAAGGCAGGCCAGCCAAAGCCAGCAGCATGCCATGCCATGGCCTATGCCAGCAGCATGCCATGCCACGGCCAAGGCAGGCCAGCCAAAGCCAGCAGCATGCCATGCCAAGGCCTAGGCCAGCAGCATGCCATGCCACGGCCAAGGCAGGCCAGCCAAAGCCAGCAGCATGCCATGCCAAGGCCAAGGCCAGCAGCATGCCATGCCACGGCCAACGCAGCCCAGCCAAAGCCGGCGGCATGCCATGCCAAGGCCAAGGCCAGCAGCATGCCATGCCACGGCCAAGGCAGCCCAGCCAAAGCCAGCAGCATGCCATGCCAAGGCCAAGGCCAGCAGCATGCCATGCCACGGCCAAGGCTGCCCAGCCAAAGCCAGCAGCATGCCATGCCAAGGCCTAGGCCAGCAGCATGCCATGCCACGGCCAAGGCCGCCCAGCCAAAGCCAGCAGCATGCCATGCCAAGGCCAAGGCCAGCAGCATGCCATGCCACGGCCAAGGCAGCCCAGCCAAAGCCAGCAGCATGCCATGCCAAGGCCTAGGCCAGCAGCATGCCATGCCACGGCCAAGGCAGCCCAGCCAAAGCCAGCACCATGCCATGCCAAGGCCAAGGCCAGCAGCATGCCATGCCACGGCCAAGGCAGCCCAGCCAAAGCCAGCAGCATGCCATGCCAAGGCCTAGGCCAGCAGCATGCCATGCCACGGCCAAGGCAGGCCTGCCAAAGCCAGCAGCATGCCATGCCAAGGCCAAGGCCAGCAACATGCCATGCCACGGCCAAGGCAGCCCAGCCAAAGCCAGCAGCATGCCATGCCAAGGCCTAGGCCAGCAGCATGCCATGCCACGGCCAAGGCAGCCCAGCCAAAGCCAGCAGCATGCCATGCCAAGGCCTAGGCCAGCAGCATGCCATGCCACGGCCAAGGCAGCCCAGCCAAAGCCAGCAGCATGCCATGCCAAGGCCAAGGCCAGCAGCATGCCATGCCACGGCCAAGGCAGCCCAGCCAAAGCCAGCAGCATGCCATGCCAAGGCCTAGGCCAGCAGCATGCCATGCCACGGCCAAGGCAGGCCTGCCAAAGCCAGCAGCATGCCATGTCAAGGCCAAGGCCAGCAGCATGCCATGCCACGGCCAAGGCAGGCCAGCCAAAGCCAGCAGCATGCCATGCCATGGCCTATGCCAGCAGCATGCCATGCCACGGCCAAGGCAGGCCAGCCAAAGCCAGCAGCATGCCATGCCAAGGCCTAGGCCAGCAGCATGCCATGCCACGGCCAAGGCAGGCCAGCCAAAGCCAGCAGCATGCCATGCCAAGGCCAAGGCCAGCAGCATGCCATGCCACGGCCAACGCAGCCCAGCCAAAGCCGGCGGCATGCCATGCCAAGGCCAAGGCCAGCAGCATGCCATGCCACGACCAAGGCTGCCAGCCAAAGCCAGCAGCATGCCATGCCAAGGCCTAGGCCAGCAGCATGCCATGCCACGGCCAAGGCAGCCCAGCCAAAGCCGCCAGCATGCCATGCCAAGGCCAAGGCCAAGGCCAGCAGCATGCCATGCCACGGCCAAGGCCAAGGCCAAGGCAGCCCATCCGAAGCCAGCAACATTCCATGGCAAGGCCAACGCAGCCCAGCCAAAGCCGGCGGCATGCCATGCCAAGGCCAAGGCCAGCCGCATGTCTTGCCACGGCCTTGTCCCGCAGCGTGGCGTGCCTTTGCCTTGGGCTAGAACATCGCATGCCACGCCCTTGGCAAGCAATCCTGTCCCTCGTGTAATTGCCATTTGGTTTGGCTTTGACTTACGTATATGTTGCCCTGCGAAATGCTTGTCCCTCGGGTAATAGCCGTTTGGTTGCCTTTGACTTGCGAACCCGTTGCTAGTGCTTTCCCCAGTGGAAGCTTGTTGGGAAAAGTATGTCCCTCGGAAGTTGCCTGTTGCGTTTGTTATTTGCATTCGAGCTATCCGATGCTTGCTGGGTTTCTCTAAGAGTTTTTGCACGTTCGTCGGGCTTTTTAATTATTTATTTACTCATAAAAATTATAATAAAATAAATTAAAAATAAAAAAATAATTAAAAAAATTACTATAATTACTAGTGCCTCATCTTATAATTGTTGGAATTTTTCTAGAATTTTTTGAGTATTTTTAGTAATTTTTATTATTTTTTAAGTATTAAAATTGAAATAAATTAAAATAAAATATTCCGGTGGCCAAATATTTTTTTATAATTTTTTTTATGGTGTATTAAATTATTTCATACAACTTTCATGTTGAAAGTTTTGGCAAAAAACCATTACTTTTTAAAAAAACCCCATTATGACTCCTCGAACATGCTTGATGTTTCCTCCTGCCAGATTGAAAAGGGCTTAACAGGCTATTATAAGGGGGGGGCACCTCCCTTAAGGCTGGCCAGCATGGCCAGGCCACAGGCCACGCCTATGCCTAGGCGGGCGCTTGGCACATGCCATCGCTTGGCTTGTGGCATTGGCTTGTGGCATCGAAACTACATAGCCAAGCACGGGATGCGTCGAGTGGCGGCCCGCGGCGGTGGCGGTGGCACGTTGGCCTAGGCCAGCATGCCATGCCACAGCCTTGGCCAGCAACATGGCATGCCAAAGCCTTGGCCAGCAACATGGCATGCCAAAGCCTTGGCCAGCAGCATGCCATGCCTTGGCCTTGGCAAGCATGTCATGCCACGGCCTTGGCCAGCAGCATGCCATGCCACGGCCTTGGCCAGCAGCATGCCATGCCCCGGCCTTGGCCAGCAGCATGCCATGCCACGGCCTTGGCCAGCAGCATGCCATGCCACGGCCTTGGCCAGCAGCATGCCATGCCACAGCCTTGGCCAGCAACATGGCATGCCAAAGCCTTGGCCAGCAGCATGCCATGCCTTGGCCTTGGCAAGCATGTCATGCCACGGCCTTGGCCAGCTGCATGCCATGCCACGGCCTTGGCCAGCAGCATGCCATGCCACGGCCTTGGCCAGCAGCATGCCATGCCACAGCCTTGGCCAGCAACATGGCATGCCAAAGCCTTGGCCAGCAGCACGCCATGCCCCGGCCTTGGCAAGCTTGTCATGCCACGGCCATGGCCAGCAGCGTGCTATGCCCCGGCCTTGGCCAGCAGCTTGCCATGCCACGACCTTGGCCAGCAGCTTGCCATGCCCCGGCCTTGGCCAGCATGTCATGCCGCGGCCTTGGCCAGCAGCATGCCATGCCACGGCCTTGGCCAGCAACATGGCATGCCGCGGCCTTGGCCGGCAGCATGCCATGCCGCGGCCTTGGCCGGCAGCATGCCATGCCGCGGCCTTGGCCGGCAGCATGCCATGCCGCGGCCTTTGCCAGCAGCATGGCAAGCCCAAGCCTTGGTCAGCAGCAGCATGCCATGCCAATGCCTTGGCCAGCAGCATGCCTTGCCACGGCCTCGTCCAGCAGCATGGCATGCCACGCCACGGCCTCGGCCATCAGCATGCCTTGCCACGGCCTCGGCCATCAGCATGCCTTGCCACGGCCTTGTCCAGCAGCATGGCATGCCCGGCTTTGGCCAGCAGCATGTCATGCCACGGCCTTGGCAAGCATGCCAAGCCACGGCCTTGGCAAGCATGCCATGTCCCTCGGGTAATTGTACAAGTTGCCTTGCGAAATGCATGTCCCTCGGTTAAATTGCCATTTGGTTGGCTTTGGCGTGCGAACGAGTTGCCTGTGCTTTCCTTGTGGAAGCTTGTTGCGAGAAGTATGTCCCTCGAAAGTTGCCTGTTGCGTTTGTTATTTGCATTCGCGCTAACCGGTGCTTGCTCGGCCTCTCTAAATGTTTTCGCGCGTTCGTCGGGCTTCTTGGTCCTTCGGGGGGTGATTCGTTTTGGGGGGCTGGTGCACAGTGTACGTCGTGGCGCGTGAGTTGTGTTCGGTTTGTGCGAGTTGGACGGATCCCTGCCTGTGCAGCGAACTCCACTGGTGCATTCCTCCATGTCCCTCGGGTTGTCTTCGACTCGCCTTCGGGTTGCTTGCGCTTCCCTAGTGGAAGGTGCCTTGCGAAAAGCGTGTCCCTCGGGTAATTGCCATTTGGTTGGCTTTGACGTTCGAACGAGTTGCCTATGCTTTCCTAGTGGAAGCTTGTTGCGAAAAGTATGTCCCTCGAAAGTTGCCTGTTGCGTTTGTTATTCGCATTCGCGCTAACCGGTGCTTGCTCGGCCTCTCTAAATGTTTTCGCGCGTTCGTCGGGCTTCTTAGTCCTTCGGGGGGTGATTCGTTTTGGGGGGCTGGTGCACAGTGTACGTCGTGGCGCGTGAGTTGTGTTCGGTTTGTGCGAGTTGGACGGATCCCTGCCTGTGCAG
>NW_028129474.1:14527500-14540000 GCF_055761805.1 Camellia sinensis
GCCCGCATGCCATGCCACGGCCTCGGCCCGCATGCCATGCCACGGCCTCGGCCCGCATGACATGCCACGGCCTCGGCCCGCATGACATGCCACGGCCTCGGCCCGCATGCCCTGCCACGGCCTCGGCCCGCATGCCTTGCCACGGCGTTGCCCAACATGCCACGCCACGGCCTCGGCCCGCATGCCATGCCATGCCACGGCCCGCATGTCTTGCCACGGCGTTGCGAAACATGCCATGCCACGGCCTCGGCCCGCATGCCATGCCACGGCGTCGCCCAACATGCCATGCCACGGCCACGGCCCGCATGCCATGCCACGGCCTCGGCCCGCATGCCTTGCTACGGCGTTGCCCAACATGCCATGCCACGGCCTCGGCCCGCATGCCTTGCCACCGCGTTGCCCAGCATGCCATGCCACCGCGTTGCCCGTGGTGCCATGCCTTAGCCTTGGCCAACATGTCGAGCCACGGCCTTGGCCAACATGTCGAGCCACGGCCTCGGCCCGCATGCCTTGCTACGGCGTCGCCCAACATGCCATGCCACGGCCTCGGCCCGCATGCCTTGCTACGGCGTCGCCCAACATGCCATGCCACGGCCTCGGCCCGCATGCCATGCCACGTCCTCGGCCCGCATGCCATGCCACGGCCTCGGCCCGCATGCCATGCCCCGGCTTCGGCCCGCATGCCATGCCACGGCCTCGGCCCGCATGACATGCCACGACCTCGGCCCGCATGCCATGCCACGGCCTCGGCCCGCATGCCTTGCTACGGCCACGGCCTCGGCCCGCATGCCATGACAAGCCACGGCCCGCATGTCTTGCCACGGCGTTGCCAAACATGCCATGCCACGGCCTCGGCCCGCATGCCATGCCACGGCGTCGCCCAACATGCCATGCCGCGGCCACGGCCCGCATGCCATGCCACGGCCTCGGCCCGCATGCCTTGCTACGGCGTTGCCCAACATGGCATGCCACGGCCTCGGCCCGCATGCCATGCCACGGCCTCGGCCCGCATGTCTTGCCACGGCGTTGCCAAACATGCCATGCCACGGCCTCGGCCCGCATGCCATGCCACGGCGTCGCCCAACATGCCATGCCACGGCCACGGCCACGGCCTGCGTGCCATGCCACGGCCTCGGCCCGCATGCCTTGCTACGGCGTTGCCCGACATGCCATGCCACGGCCTCGGCCCGCATGCCTTGCCACCGCGTTGCCCAGCATGCCATGCCACCGCGTTGCCCGGCGTGCCATGCCTTAGCCTTGGCCAACATGTCGAGCCACGGCCTCGGCCCGCATGCCTTGCTACGGCGTCGCCCAACATGCCATGCCACGGCCTCGCCCCGCATGCCATGCCACGGCCTCGCCCCGCATGCCATGCCACGGCCTCGCCCCGCATGACATGCCACGGCCTCGGCCCGCATGCCATGCCACGGCCTCGGCCCGCATGCCTTGCCACGGCGTTGCCCAACATGCCACGCCACGGCCTCGGCCCGCATGCCATGCCACGCCACGGCCCGCATGTCATGCCACGGCGTTGCCAAACATGCCATGCCACGGCCCCGGCCCGCATGCCTTGCTACGGCGTCGTCCAACATGCCATGCCACGGCCTCGGCCCGCATGCCATGCCACGGCCTCGGCCCGCATGCCATGCCACGGCCTCGGCCCGTATGCCATGCCACGGCCTCGGCCCGCATGACATGCCACGGCCTCGGCCCGCATGCCATGCCACGGCCTCGGCCCGCATGCCTTGCCACGGCGTTGCCCAACATGCCATGCCACGGCCCGCATGTCTTGCCACGGCGTTGCCAAACATGCCATGCCACGGCCTCGGCCCGCATGCCATGCCACGGCGTCGCCCAACATGCCATGCCGCGGCCACGGCCCGCATGCCATGCCACGGCCTCGGCCCGCATGCCTTGCTACGGCGTTGCCCAACATGGCATGCCACGGCCTCGGCCCGCATGTCTTGCCACGGCGTTGCCAAACATGCCATGCCACGGCCTCGGCCCGCATGCCATGCCACGGCGTCGCCCAACATGCCATGCCACGGCCACGGCCACGGCCCGCATGCCATGCCACGGCCTCGGCCCGCATGCCTTGCTACGGCGTTGCCCGACATGCCATGCCACGGCCTCGGCCCGCATGCCTTGCCACCGCGTTGCCCAGCATGCCATGCCACCGCGTTGCCCGGCGTGCCATGCCTTAGCCTTGGCCAACATGTCGAGCCACGGCCTCGGCCCGCATGCCTTGCTACGGCGTCGCCCAACATGCCATGCCACGGCCTCGGCCCGCATGCCATGCCACGGCCTCGGCCCGCATGCCTTGGTACGGCGTCGCCCAACATGCCATGCCACGGCCTCGACCCGCATTACATGCCACGGCCTCGGCCCGCATTACATGCCACGGCCTCGGCCCGCATGACATGCCACGGCCTCGGCCCGCATGCCATGCCACGGCCTCGGCCCGCATGCCATGCCATGCCACGGCCCGCATGTCTTGCCACGGCGTTGCCAAACATGCCATGCCACGGCCTCGGCCGGCATGCCATGCCACGGCGTCGCCCAACATGCCATGCCACGGCCACGGCCCGCATGCCATGCCACGGCCTCGGCCCGCATGCCTTGCTACGGCGTTGCCCAACATGCCATGCCACGGCCTCGGCCCGCATGCCTTGCCACCGCGTTGCCCAGCATGCCATGCCACCGCGTTGACCGGCGTGCCATGCCTTAGCCTTGGCCAACATGTCGAGCCACGGCCTGGGCCAAACTTGCCATGACACGGCCTCGGCCCGCATGCCTTGCCACCGCGTTGCCCAGCATGCCATGCCACCGCGTTGACCGGCGTGCCATGCCTTAGCCTTGGCCAACATGTCGAGCCACGGCCTGGGCCAAACTTGCCATGACACGGCCTCGGCCCGCATGCCATGCCACGGCCTCGGCCCGCATGACATGCCACGGCCTCGGCCCGCATGCCTTGCTACGGCGTCGCCCAACATTCCATGCCACGGCCTCGGCCCGCATGCCAAGCCACGGCCTCGGCCCGCATGACATGCCACGGCCTCGGCCCGCATGCCTTGCCACGACGTCGCCCAACTTGCCATGCCACGGCCTCGGCCCGCATGCCATGCCACGGCCTCGGCTCGCATGACATGCCACGGCCTCGGCCCGCATGCCTTGCTACGGCGTCGCCCAACATGCCATGCCACGGCCTCGTCCCGCATGCCATGCCACGGCCTCGGCCCGCATGACATGCCACGGCCTCGGACCGCATGCCTTGCTACGGCGTCGCCCAACATGCCATGCCACGGCCCCGGCCCGCATGCCTTGCCACCGCGTTGCCCGGCATGCCATGCCACCGCGTTGCCCGGCGTGCCATGCCTTAGCCTTGGCCAACATGTCGTGCCACGGCCTCGGCCCGCATGCCATGCCATGCCACGGCCCGCATGTCTTGCCACGGCGTTGCAAACATGCCATGCCACGGCCTCGGCCCGCATGCCTTGCTACGGCGTCGCCCAACATGCCATGCCACGGCCTCGGTCAGCATGCCATGCCATGGCACCGCCTTGTCCAGCTCGCCGTGCCGCAGCGTTGGCCAGCATGCCTTGGCCGGCATGCCATGCCAATGCCTTGGGCCAACATGGCGTGCCACGGGCTGGGCCATGCCGGTCCGTTGCCCGGCATGCCACGGCCGTGGCGGCATGGCAAGCCACGGCCTCGGCCAGCATGCCATGCCCCGGCCTCGCCCAGCATGCCATGGCACGGTCTTGGTCAGCATGCCATGCCATGGCACCGCCTTGTGCAACGTTGGCCAGCATGCCTTGGCCGGCATGCCATGCCAATGCCTTGGGCCAACATGGCGTGCCACGGGCTGGGCGAGCATGGCATGCCACGGGCTGGGCGAGCATGCCACGCCACGGCCTTGGCTAGCAGCAAGGCATGCCACGGCCTCGGCGAGCATGCCATGCCATGCCAAGGCCAAGGCCAAGGCCAAAGCCAAGGCCAAGGCCAAGGCCAAGGCAGTGGGCAAGGCCAAGTCCCTGTGCAAGGCATGGCCAAGGCCAAGGCCATGGCATGCCACCGCCTCGATCGATCTTTTTGAACATGATTCTTTTATAATCTTACCCAAACCGTGCAACACAATTAAAAATGCACTACAATCAATTTTAAATGTCATTCCCTATTTTTTTGCAATTTTTCTGGAGCTTTTCGAATTTTTAAAGCCCTTATTTGGCATAAAAAAATCAAAATAAAATTAAAAAAATGAAAAAAATAATTTAATAATTTCTATAATTACTAGTGAATCATCCTTTAATTATGGGAATTTTTCCATAATGTTTTGACCATTTTTATTAATTTTTATTATTTTTTAAGTATTAATATCGAAATAAATTAAAATAAAATATTTTCGGTAAAAAAATATTTTTTTAATTTTTTTTATGGTGTATTAAATTATTTCCTACAACTTTCATGTTGAAAGTTTTGGCAAAAAACCATTACTTTTTAAAAAAACCCCATTATGACTCCTCGAACATGCTTGATGTTTCCTCCTGCCAGACTGAAAAGGGCTTAACAGGCTATTATAAGGGGGGGGCACCTCCCTTGCCCAGGGCAAGGCAGTGGCAGGTACGCCCCATGTTGGGCGCGGCCTGGGCTGCGGCCTTGGGTTACATGCACTGCGGCTCGACCGCGGCCTGGGCTGCGGCCTGGGGCGGCTCGGCCGCGGCCTTGGGCGGCCTGGACCGCGGCCTTGGGCGGCCTTGCGCGGCCTGGGCGCGGCCTGGGCGCGGCCTTGCGCGGCCTGGGCGCGGCCTTGGGCGGCCTGGGCGCGGCCTTGCGCGGCCTGGGCGCGGCCTTGGGCGGCCTGGCCGCGGCCTTGCGCGGCCTGGGCGCGGCCTTGGGCAGCATGGCGTGGCATCCGCGCGGGCGTGGGCGGCCTGGCATGCGCGCGGCATGGGCAGCACGGCATGGCATGCGCACGGCCTGGGCGGCCTGGCATGCAGCCGGCCTGGCATGCCCGCGGCGTGGGCAGCACGGCATGGCATGCGCACGGCCTGGGCGGCCTGGCATGCAGCCGGCCTGGCATGCCCGCGGCGTGGGCAGCACGGCATGGCATGCGCACGGCCTGGGCGGCCTGGCATGCAGCTGGCCTGGGCAGCACGGCATGGCATGCGCACGGCCTGGGCGGCCTGGCATGCAGCCGGCCAGGGCAGCCTGGCCTGGCATGCCCGCGGCGTGGGCAGCGTGGCCTGTGCGAATACCGCGCGCGTGGTCTTTTGACCACGGTGCGCGTGTTGCGCGCATGGTCGCGCACGCCTTTGCACGCCTTCGCACGCAACGCACGTCTAGTGATAAGAACCGCAGCATGCCATGCCAAAGCCAAGGCAGGCCAGCCAAAGCCAGCAGCATGCCATGCCAAGGCCAAGGCCAGCAGCATGCCATGCCACGGCCAAGGCAGCCCAGCCAAAGCCAGCAGCATGCCATGCCAAGGCCAAGGCCAGCAGCATGGCATGCCACGGCCAAGGCAGGCCAGCCAAAGCCAGCAGCATGCCATGCCAAGGCCAAGGCCAGCAGCATGCCATGCCACGGCCAAGGGAGCCCAGCCAAAGCCAGCAGCTTGCCATGCCAAGGCCAAGGCCAGCAGCATGCCATGCCACGGCCAAGGCAGCCCAGCCAAAGCCAGCAGCATGCCATGCCAAGGCCAAGGCCAGCAGCATGCCATGCCACGGCCAAGGCAGCCCAGCCAAGGCCAGCAGCATGCCATGCCACGGCCAAGGCAGCCCAGCCAAAGCCAGCAGCTTGCCATGCCAAGGCCAAGTCCAGCAGCATGCCATGCCACGGCCAAGGCAGCCCAGCCAAAGCCAGCAGCATGCCATGCCAAGGCCAAGGCCAGCAGCATGCCATGCCACGGCCAAGGCAGCCCAGCCAAAGCCAGCAGCATGCCATGCCAAGGCCAAGGCCAGCAGCATGCCATGCCAAGGCCAAGGCCAGCAGCATGCCATGCCACGGCCAAGGCAGCCCAGCCAAAGCCAGCAGCATGCCATGCCAAGGCCAAGGCCAGCAGCATGCCTTGCCACGGCCAAGGCAGGCCTGCCAAAGCCAGCAGCATGCCATGCCAAGGCCAAGGCCAGCAGCATGCCATGCCACGGCCAAGGCAGCCCAGCCAAAGCCAGCAGCATGCCATGCCAAGGCCTAGGCCAGCAGCATGCCATGCCACGGCCAAGGCAGCCCAGCCAAAGCCAGCAGCATGCCATGCCAAGGCCAAGGCCAGCAGCATGCCATGCCACGGCCAAGGCAGCCCAGCCAAAGCCAGCAGCATGCCATGCCAAGGCCAAGGCCAGCAGCATGCCATGCCACGGCCAAGGCAGCCCAGCCAAGGCCAGCAGCATGCCCTGCCACGGCCAAGGCAGCCCAGCCAAAGCCAGCAGCATGCCATGCCAAGGCCAAGGCAGCCCAGCCAAAGCCAGCAGCATGCCATGCCACGGCCAAGGCAGCCCAGCCAAGGCCAGCAGCATGCCCTGCCACGGCCAAGGCAGCCCAGCCAAAGCCAGCAGCTTGCCATGCCAAGGCCAAGGCCAGCAGCATGCCATGCCACGGCCAAGGCAGCCCAGCCAAAGCCAGCAGCATGCCATGCCAAGGCCAAGGCCAGCAGCATGCCATGCCACGGCCAAGGCAGCCCAGCCAAAGCCAGCAGCATGCCATGCCAAGGCCAAGGCCAGCAGCATGCCATGCCACGGCCAAGGCAGCCCAGCCAAAGCCAGCAGCATGCCATGCCAAGGCCTAGGCCAGCAGCATGCCTTGCCACGGCCAAGGCAGGCCTGCCAAAGCCAGCAGCATGCCATGCCAAGGCCAAGGCCAGCAGCATGCCATGCCACGGCCAAGGCAGCCCAGCCAAAGCCAGCAGCATGCCATGCCAAGGCCTAGGCCAGCAGCATGCCATGCCACGGCCAAGGCAGCCCAGCCAAAGCCAGCAGCATGCCATGCCAAGGCCTAGGCCAGCAGCATGCCATGCCACGGCCAAGGCAGGCCTGCCAAAGCCAGCAGCATGCCATGCCAAGGCCAAGGCCAGCAGCATGCCATGCCACGGCCAAGGCAGCCCAGGCAAAGCCAGCAGCATGCCATGCCAAGGCCAAGGCCAGCAGCATGCCATGCCACGGCCAAGGCAGCCCAGCCAAAGCCAGCAGCATGCCATGCCAAGGCCAAGGCCAGCAGCATGCCATGCCACGGCCAAGGCAGCCCAGCCAAAGCCAGCAGCATGCCATGCCAAGGCCAAGGCCAGCAGCATGCCATGCCACGGCCAAGGCAGCGCAGCCAAGGCCAGCAGCATGCCATGCCACGGCCAAGGCAGCCCAACCAAAGCCAGCAGCTTGCCATGCCAAGGCCAAGGCCAGCAGCATGCCATGCCACGGCCAAGGCAGCCCAGCCAAAGCCAGCAGCATGCCATGCCAAGGCCAAGGCCAGCAGCATGCCATGCCACGGCCAAGGCAGCCCAGCCAAAGCCAGCAGCATGCCATGCCAAGGCCAAGGCCAGCAGCATGCCATGCCACGGCCAAGGCAGCCCAGCCAAAGCCAGCAGCATGCCATGCCAAGGCCTAGGCCAGCAGCATGCCATGCCACGGCCAAGGCAGGCCTGCCAAAGCCAGCAGCATGCCATGCCAAGGCCAAGGCCAGCAGCATGCCATGCCACGGCCAAGGCAGCCCAGCCAAAGCCAGCAGCATGCCATGCCAAGGCCTAGGCCAGCAGCATGCCATGCCACGGCCAAGGCAGCCCAGCCAAAGCCAGCAGCATGCCATGCCAAGGCCAAGGCCAGCAGAATGCCATGCCACGGCCAAGGCAGGCCAGCCAAAGCCAGCAGCATGCCATGCCAAGGCCAAGGCCAGCAGCATGCCATGCCACGGCCAAGGCAGCCCAGGCAAAGCCAGCAGCATGCCATGCCAAGGCCTAGGCCAGCAGCATGCCATGCCACGGCCAAGGCAGGCCAGCCAAAGCCAGCAGCATGCCATGCCAAGGCCAAGGCCAGCAGCATGCCATGCCACGGCCAAGGCAGCCCAGCCAAAGCCAGCAGCATGCCAGGCCAAGGCCTTGGCCAGCAGCATGCCATGCCACGGGCAAGGCAGGCCTGCCAAAGCCAGCAGCATGCCATGCCAAGGCCAAGGCCAGCAGCATGCCATGCCACGGCCAAGGCAGCCCAGCCAAAGCCAGCAGCATGCCATGCCAAGGCCTAGGCCAGCAGCATGCCATGCCACGGCCAAGGCAGCCCAGCCAAAGCCAGCAGCATGCCATGCCAAGGCCAAGGCCAGCAGCATGCCATGCCACGGCCAAGGCAGCCCAGCCAAAGCCAGCAGCATGCCATGCCAAGGCCTAGGCCAGCAGCATGCCATGCCACGGCCAAGGCAGCCCAGCCAAAGCCAGCAGCATGCCATGCCAAGGCCAAGGCCAGCAGCATGCCATGCCACGGCCAAGGCAGCCCAGCCAAAGCCAGCAGCATGCCATGCCAAGGCCTAGGCCAGCAGCATGCCATGCCACGGCCAAGGCCGCCCAGCCAAAGCCAGCAGCATGCCATGCCAAGGCCAAGGCCAGCAGCATGCCATGCCACGGCCAAGGCAGCCCAGCCAAAGCCAGCAGCATGCCATGCCAAGGCCTAGGCCAGCAGCATGCCATGCCACGGCCAAGGCAGCCCAGCCAAAGCCAGCACCATGCCATGCCAAGGCCAAGGCCAGCAGCATGCCATGCCACGGCCAAGGCAGCCCAGCCAAAGCCAGCAGCATGCCATGCCAAGGCCTAGGCCAGCAGCATGCCATGCCACGGCCAAGGCCAGCAACATGCCATGCCACGGCCAAGGCAGCCCAGCCAAAGCCAGCAGCATGCCATGCCAAGGCCTAGGCCAGCAGCATGCCATGCCACGGCCAAGGCAGCCCAGCCAAAGCCAGCAGCATGCCATGCCAAGGCCTAGGCCAGCAGCATGCCATGCCACGGCCAAGGCAGCCCAGCCAAAGCCAGCAGCATGCCATGCCAAGGCCAAGGCCAGCAGCATGCCATGCCACGGCCAAGGCAGCCCAGCCAAAGCCAGCAGCATGCCATGCCAAGGCCTAGGCCAGCAGCATGCCATGCCACGGCCAAGGCAGGCCTGCCAAAGCCAGCAGCATGCCATGTCAAGGCCAAGGCCAGCAGCATGCCATGCCACGGCCAAGGCAGGCCAGCCAAAGCCAGCAGCATGCCATGCCATGGCCTATGCCAGCAGCATGCCATGCCACGGCCAAGGCAGGCCAGCCAAAGCCAGCAGCATGCCATGCCAAGGCCTAGGCCAGCAGCATGCCATGCCACGGCCAAGGCAGGCCAGCCAAAGCCAGCAGCATGCCATGCCAAGGCCAAGGCCAGCAGCATGCCATGCCACGGCCAACGCAGCCCAGCCAAAGCCGGCGGCATGCCATGCCAAGGCCAAGGCCAGCAGCATGCCATGCCACGACCAAGGCTGCCAGCCAAAGCCAGCAGCATGCCATGCCAAGGCCTAGGCCAGCAGCATGCCATGCCACGGCCAAGGCAGCCCAGCCAAAGCCGCCAGCATGCCATGCCAAGGCCAAGGCCAAGGCCAGCAGCATGCCATGCCACGGCCAAGGCCAAGGCCAAGGCAGCCCATCCGAAGCCAGCAACATTCCATGGCAAGGCCAACGCAGCCCAGCCAAAGCCGGCGGCATGCCATGCCAAGGCCAAGGCCAGCCGCATGTCTTGCCACGGCCTTGTCCCGCAGCGTGGCGTGCCTTTGCCTTGGGCTAGAACATCGCATGCCACGCCCTTGGCAAGCAATCCTGTCCCTCGTGTAATTGCCATTTGGTTTGGCTTTGACTTACGTATATGTTGCCCTGCGAAATGCTTGTCCCTCGGGTAATAGCCGTTTGGTTGCCTTTGACTTGCGAACCCGTTGCTAGTGCTTTCCCCAGTGGAAGCTTGTTGGGAAAAGTATGTCCCTCGGAAGTTGCCTGTTGCGTTTGTTATTTGCATTCGAGCTATCCGATGCTTGCTGGGTTTCTCTAAGAGTTTTTGCACGTTCGTCGGGCTTTTTAATTATTTATTTACTCATAAAAATTATAATAAAATAAATTAAAAATAAAAAAATAATTAAAAAAATTACTATAATTACTAGTGCCTCATCTTATAATTGTTGGAATTTTTCTAGAATTTTTTGAGTATTTTTAGTAATTTTTATTATTTTTTAAGTATTAAAATTGAAATAAATTAAAATAAAATATTCCGGTGGCCAAATATTTTTTTATAATTTTTTTTATGGTGTATTAAATTATTTCATACAACTTTCATGTTGAAAGTTTTGGCAAAAAACCATTACTTTTTAAAAAAACCCCATTATGACTCCTCGAACATGCTTGATGTTTCCTCCTGCCAGATTGAAAAGGGCTTAACAGGCTATTATAAGGGGGGGGCACCTCCCTTAAGGCTGGCCAGCATGGCCAGGCCACAGGCCACGCCTATGCCTAGGCGGGCGCTTGGCACATGCCATCGCTTGGCTTGTGGCATTGGCTTGTGGCATCGAAACTACATAGCCAAGCACGGGATGCGTCGAGTGGCGGCCCGCGGCGGTGGCGGTGGCACGTTGGCCTAGGCCAGCATGCCATGCCACAGCCTTGGCCAGCAACATGGCATGCCAAAGCCTTGGCCAGCAACATGGCATGCCAAAGCCTTGGCCAGCAGCATGCCATGCCTTGGCCTTGGCAAGCATGTCATGCCACGGCCTTGGCCAGCAGCATGCCATGCCACGGCCTTGGCCAGCAGCATGCCATGCCCCGGCCTTGGCCAGCAGCATGCCATGCCACGGCCTTGGCCAACAGCATGCCATGCCACGGCCTTGGCCAGCAGCATGCCATGCCACAGCCTTGGCCAGCAACATGGCATGCCAAAGCCTTGGCCAGCAGCATGCCATGCCTTGGCCTTGGCAAGCATGTCATGCCACGGCCTTGGCCAGCTGCATGCCATGCCACGGCCTTGGCCAGCAGCATGCCATGCCACGGCCTTGGCCAGCAGCATGCCATGCCACGGCCTTGGCCAGCAGCATGCCATGCCACAGCCTTGGCCAGCAACATGGCATGCCAAAGCCTTGGCCAGCAGCACGCCATGCCCCGGCCTTGGCAAGCTTGTCATGCCACGGCCATGGCCAGCAGCGTGCTATGCCCCGGCCTTGGCCAGCAGCTTGCCATGCCACGACCTTGGCCAACAGCTTGCCATGCCCCGGCCTTGGCCAGCATGTCATGCCGCGGCCTTGGCCAGCAGCATGCCATGCCACGGCCTTGGCCAGCAACATGGCATGCCGCGGCCTTGGCCGGCAGCATGGCATGCCGCGGCCTTGGCCGGCAGCATGCCATGCCGCGGCCTTGGCCGGCAGCATGCCATGCCGCGGCCTTGGCCGGCAGCATGCCATGCCGCGGCCTTTGCCAGCAGCATGGCAAGCCCAAGCCTTGGTCAGCAGCAGCATGCCATGCCAATGCCTTGGCCAGCAGCATGCCTTGCCACGGCCTCGTCCAGCAGCATGGCATGCCACGCCACGGCCTCGGCCATCAGCATGCCTTGCCACGGCCTCGGCCATCAGCATGCCTTTCCACGGCCTTGTCCAACAGCATGGCATGCCCGGCTTTGGCCAGCAGCATGTCATGCCACGGCCTTGGCAAGCATGCCAAGCCACGGCCTTGGCAAGCATGCCATGTCCCTCGGGTAATTGTACAAGTTGCCTTGCGAAATGCATGTCCCTCGGTTAAATTGCCATTTGGTTGGCTTTGGCGTGCGAACGAGTTGCCTGTGCTTTCCTTGTGGAAGCTTGTTGCGAGAAGTATGTCCCTCGAAAGTTGCCTGTTGCGTTTGTTATTTGCATTCGCGCTAACCGGTGCTTGCTCGGCCTCTCTAAATGTTTTCGCGCGTTCGTCGGGCTTCTTGGTCCTTCGGGGGGTGATTCGTTTTGGGGGGCTGGTGCACAGTGTACGTCGTGGCGCGTGAGTTGTGTTCGGTTTGTGCGAGTTGGACGGATCCCTGCCTGTGCAGCGAACTCCACTGGTGCATTCCTCCATGTCCCTCGGGTTGTCTTCGACTCGCCTTCGGGTTGCTTGCGCTTCCCTAGTGGAAGGTGCCTTGCGAAAAGCGTGTCCCTCGGGTAATTGCCATTTGGTTGGCTTTGACGTTCGAACGAGTTGCCTATGCTTTCCTAGTGGAAGCTTGTTGCGAAAAGTATGTCCCTCGAAAGTTGCTTGTTGCGTTTGTTATTCGCATTCGCTAAACCGGTGCTTGCTCGGCCTCTCTAAATGTTTTCGCGCGTTCGTCGGGCTTCTTAGTCCTTCGGGGGGTGATTCGTTTTGGGGGGCTGGTGCACAGTGTACGTCGTGGCGCGTGAGTTGTGTTCGGTTTGTGCGAGTTGGACGGATCCCTGCCTGTGCAGCGAACTCCACTGGTGCATTCCTCCATGTCCCTCGGGTTGTCTTCGACTCGCCTTCGGGTTGCCTGCGCTTCC
>NW_028129474.1:14550000-14565000 GCF_055761805.1 Camellia sinensis
TCGGCCCGCATGCCATGCCACGGCCTCGGCCCGCATGCCATGCCACGGCCTCGGCCCGCATGACATGCCACGGCCTCGGCCCGCATGACATGCCACGGCCTCGGCCCGCATGCCCTGCCACGGCCTCGGCCCGCATGCCTTGCCACGGCGTTGCCCAACATGCCACGCCACGGCCTCGGCCCGCATGCCATGCCATGCCACGGCCCGCATGTCTTGCCACGGCGTTGCGAAACATGCCATGCCACGGCCTCGGCCCGCATGCCATGCCACGGCGTCGCCCAACATGCCATGCCACGGCCACGGCCCGCATGCCATGCCACGGCCTCGGCCCGCATGCCTTGCTACGGCGTTGCCTAACATGCCATGCCACGGCCTCGGCCCGCATGCCTTGCCACCGCGTTGCCCAGCATGCCATGCCACCGCGTTGCCCGTGGTGCCATGCCTTAGCCTTGGCCAACATGTCGAGCCACGGCCTTGGCCAACATGTCGAGCCACGGCCTCGGCCCGCATGCCTTGCTACGGCGTCGCCCAACATGCCATGCCACGGCCTCGGCCCGCATGCCTTGCTACGGCGTCGCCCAACATGCCATGCCACGGCCTCGGCCCGCATGCCATGCCACGTCCTCGGCCCGCATGCCATGCCACGGCCTCGGCCCGCATGCCATGCCCCGGCTTCGGCCCGCATGCCATGCCACGGCCTCGGCCCGCATGACATGCCACGACCTCGGCCCGCATGCCATGCCACGGCCTCGGCCCGCATGCCTTGCTACGGCCACGGCCTCGGCCCGCATGCCATGACAAGCCACGGCCCGCATGTCTTGCCACGGCGTTGCCAAACATGCCATGCCACGGCCTCGGCCCGCATGCCATGCCACGGCGTCGCCCAACATGCCATGCCGCGGCCACGGCCCGCATGCCATGCCACGGCCTCGGCCCGCATGCCTTGCTACGGCGTTGCCCAACATGGCATGCCACGGCCTCGGCCCGCATGCCATGCCACGGCCTCGGCCCGCATGTCTTGCCACGGCGTTGCCAAACATGCCATGCCACGGCCTCGGCCCGCATGCCATGCCACGGCGTCGCCCAACATGCCATGCCACGGCCACGGCCACGGCCCGCGTGCCATGCCACGGCCTCGGCCCGCATGCCTTGCTACGGCGTTGCCCGACATGCCATGCCACAGCCTCGGCCCGCATGCCTTGCCACCGCGTTGCCCAGCATGCCATGCCACCGCGTTGCCCGGCGTGCCATGCCTTAGCCTTGGCCAACATGTCGAGCCACGGCCTCGGCCCGCATGCCTTGCTACGGCGTCGCCCAACATGCCATGCCACGGCCTCGCCCCGCATGCCATGCCACGGCCTCGCCCCGCATGCCATGCCACGGCCTCGGCCCGCATGACATGCCACGGCCTCGGCCCGCATGCCATGCCACGGCCTCGGCCCGCATGCCTTGCCACGGCGTTGCCCAACATGCCACGCCACGGCCTCGGCCCGCATGCCACGCCACGCCACGGCCCGCATGTCATGCCACGGCGTTGCCAAACATGCCATGCCACGGCCCCGGCCCGCATGCCTTGCTACGGCGTCGTCCAACATGCCATGCCACGGCCTCGGCCCGCATGCCATGCCACGGCCTCGGCCCGCATGCCATGCCACGGCCTCGGCCCGCATGCCATGCCACGGCCTCGGCCCGCATGCCATGCCACGGCCTCGGCCCGCATGACATGCCACGGCCTCGGCCCACATGCCATGCCACGGCCTCGGCCCGCATGCCTTGCCACGGCGTTGCCCAACATGCCATGCCACGGCCCGCATGTCTTGCCACGGCGTTGCCAAACATGCCATGCCACGGCCTCGGCCCGCATGCCATGCCACGGCGTCGCCCAACATGCCATGCCGCGGCCACGGCCCGCATGCCATGCCACGGCCTCGGCCCGCATGCCTTGCTACGGCGTTGCCCAACATGGCATGCCACGGCCTCGGCCCGCATGTCTTGCCACGGCGTTGCCAAATATGCCATGCCACGGCCTCGGCCCGCATGCCATGCCACGGCGTCGCCCAACATGCCATGCCACGGCCACGGCCACGGCCCGCATGCCATGCCACGGCCTCGGCCCGCATGCCTTGCTACGGCGTTGCCCGACATGCCATGCCACGGCCTCGGCCCGCATGCCTTGCCACCGCGTTGCCCAGCATGCCATGCCACCGCGTTGCCCGGCGTGCCATGCCTTAGCCTTGGCCAACATGTCGAGCCACGGCCTCGGCCCGCATGCCTTGCTACGGCGTCGCCCAACATGCCATGCCACGGCCTCGGCCCGCATGCCATGCCACGGCCTCGGCCCGCATGCCTTGGTACGGCGTCGCCCAACATGCCATGCCACGGCCTCGACCCGCATTACATGCCACGGCCTCGGCCCGCATTACATGCCACGGCCTCGGCCCGCATGACATGCCACGGCCTCGGCCCGCATGCCATGCCACGGCCTCGGCCCGCATGCCATGCCATGCCACGGCCCGCATGTCTTGCCACGGCGTTGCCAAACATGCCATGCCACGGCCTCGGCCCGCATGCCATGCCACGGCGTCGCCCAACATGCCATGCCGCGGCCACGGCCCGCATGCCATGCCACGACCTCGGCCCGCATGCCTTGCTACGGCGTTGCCCAACATGGCATGCCACGGCCTCGGCCCGCATGTCTTGCCACGGCGTTGCCAAACATGCCATGCCACGGCCTCGGCCCGCATGCCATGCCACGGCGTCGCCCAACATGCCATGCCACGGCCACGGCCACGGCCCGCATGCCATGCCACGGCCTCGGCCCGCATGCCTTGCTACGGCGTTGCCCGACATGCCATGCCACGGCCTCGGCCCGCATGCCTTGCCACCGCGTTGCCCAGCATGCCATGCCACCGCGTTGCCCGGCGTGCCATGCCTTAGCCTTGGCCAACATGTCGAGCCACGGCCTCGGCCCGCATGCCTTGCTACGGCGTCGCCCAACATGCCATGCCACGGCCTCGGCCCGCATGCCATGCCACGGCCTCGGCCCGCATGCCTTGGTACGGCGTCGCCCAACATGCCATGCCACGGCCTCGACCCGCATTACATGCCACGGCCTCGGCCCGCATTACATGCCACGGCCTCGGCCCGCATGACATGCCACGGCCTCGGCCCGCATGCCATGCCACGGCCTCGGCCCGCATGCCATGCCATGCCACGGCCCGCATGTCTTGCCACGGCGTTGCCAAACATGCCATGCCACGGCCTCGGCCGGCATGCCATGCCACGGCGTCGCCCAACATGCCATGCCACGGCCACGGCCCGCATGCCATGCCACGGCCTCGGCCCGCATGCCTTGCTACGGCGTTGCCCAACATGCCATGCCACGGCCTCGGCCCGCATGCCTTGCCACCGCGTTGCCCAGCATGCCATGCCACCGCGTTGACCGGCGTGCCATGCCTTAGCCTTGGCCAACATGTCGAGCCACGGCCTGGGCCAAACTTGCCATGACACGGCCTCGGCCCGCATGCCATGCCACGGCCTCGGCCCGCATGACATGCCACGGCCTCGGCCCGCATGCCTTGCTACGGCGTCGCCCAACATTCCATGCCACGGCCTCGGCCCGCATGCCAAGCCACGGCCTCGGCCCGCATGACATGCCACGGCCTCGGCCCGCATGCCTTGCCACGACGTCGCCCAACTTGCCATGCCACGGCCTCGGCCCGCATGCCATGCCACGGCCTCGGCTCGCATGACATGCCACGGCCTCGGCCCGCATGCCTTGCTACGGCGTCGCCCAACATGCCATGCCACGGCCTCGGCCCGCATGCCATGCCACGGCCTCGGCCCGCATGACATGCCACGGCCTCGGACCGCATGCCTTGCTACGGCGTCGCCCAACATGCCATGCCACGGCCCCGGCCCGCATGCCTTGCCACCGCGTTGCCCGGCATGCCATGCCACCGCGTTGCCCGGCGTGCCATGCCTTAGCCTTGGCCAACATGTCGTGCCACGGCCTCGGCCCGCATGCCATGCCATGCCACGGCCCGCATGTCTTGCCACGGCGTTGCAAACATGCCATGCCACGGCCTCGGCCCGCATGCCTTGCTACGGCGTCGCCCAACATGCCATGCCACGGCCTCGGTCAGCATGCCATGCCATGGCACCGCCTTGTCCAGCTCGCCGTGCCGCAGCGTTGGCCAGCATGCCTTGGCCGGCATGCCATGCCAATGCCTTGGGCCAACATGGCGTGCCACGGGCTGGGCCATGCCGGTCCGTTGCCCGGCATGCCACGGCCGTGGCGGCATGGCAAGCCACGGCCTCGGCCAGCATGCCATGCCCCGGCCTCGCCCAGCATGCCATGGCACGGTCTTGGTCAGCATGCCATGCCATGGCACCGCCTTGTGCAACGTTGGCCAGCATGCCTTGGCCGGCATGCCATGCCAATGCCTTGGGCCAACATGGCGTGCCACGGGCTGGGCGAGCACGGCATGCCACGGGCTGGGCGAGCATGCCACGCCACGGCCTTGGCTAGCAGCAAGGCATGCCACGGCCTCGGCGAGCATGCCATGCCATGCCAAGGCCAAGGCCAAGGCCAAAGCCAAGGCCAAGGCCAAGGCCAAGGCAGTGGGCAAGGCCAAGTCCCTGTGCAAGGCATGGCCAAGGCCAAGGCCATGGCATGCCACCGCCTCGATCGATCTTTTTGAACATGATTCTTTTATAATCTTACCCAAACCGTGCAACACAATTAAAAATGCACTACAATCAATTTTAAATGTCATTCCCTATTTTTTTGCAATTTTTCTGGAGCTTTTCGAATTTTTAAAGCCCTTATTTGGCATAAAAAAATCAAAATAAAATTAAAAAAATGAAAAAAATAATTTAATAATTTCTATAATTACTAGTGAATCATCCTTTAATTATGGGAATTTTTCCATAATTTTTTGACCATTTTTATTAATTTTTATTATTTTTTAAGTATTAATATCGAAATAAATTAAAATAAAATATTTTCGGTAAAAAAATATTTTTTTTAATTTTTTTTATGGTGTATTAAATTATTTCCTACAACTTTCATGTTGAAAGTTTTGGCAAAAAACCATTACTTTTTAAAAAAACCCCATTATGACTCCTCGAACATGCTTGATGTTTCCTCCTGCCAGACTGAAAAGGGCTTAACAGGCTATTATAAGGGGGGGGCACCTCCCTTGCCCAGGGCAAGGCAGTGGCAGGTACGCCCCATGTTGGGCGCGGCCTGGGCTGCGGCCTTGGGTTACATGCACTGCGGCTCGACCGCGGCCTGGGCTGCGGCCTGGGGCGGCTCGGCCGCGGCCTTGGGCGGCCTGGACCGCGGCCTTGGGCGGCCTTGCGCGGCCTGGGCGCGGCCTGGGCGCGGCCTTGCGCGGCCTGGGCGCGGCCTTGCGCGGCCTGGGCGCGGCCTTGGGCAGCATGGCGTGGCATCCGCGCGGGCGTGGGCGGCCTGGCATGCGCGCGGCATGGGCAGCACGGCATGGCATGCGCACGGCCTGGGCGGCCTGGCATGCAGCCGGCCTGGCATGCCCGCGGCGTGGGCAGCACGGCATGGCATGCGCACGGCCTGGGCGGCCTGGCATGCAGCCGGCCTGGCATGCCCGCGGCGTGGGCAGCACGGCATGGCATGCGCACGGCCTGGGCGGCCTGGCATGCAGCTGGCCTGGGCAGCACGGCATGGCATGCGCACGGCCTGGGCGGCCTGGCATGCAGCCGGCCAGGGCAGCCTGGCCTGGCATGCCCGCGGCGTGGGCAGCGTGGCCTGTGCGAATACCGCGCGCGTGGTCTTTTGACCACGGTGCGCGTGTTGCGCGCATGGTCGCGCACGCCTTTGCACGCCTTCGCACGCAACGCACGTCTAGTGATAAGAACCGCAGCCAAGGCAGCCCAGCCCCAAGGCCATGGCCAGCAGCATGGCATGCCACGGCCAAGGCAGGCCAGCCAAAGCCAGCAGCATGCCATGCCAAGGCCAAGGCCAGCAGCATGCCATGCCACGGCCAAGGCAGCCCAGCCAAAGCCAGCAGCATGCCATGCCAAGGCCAAGGCCAGCAGCATGGCATGCCACGGCCAAGGCAGGCCAGCCAAAGCCAGCAGCATGCCATGCCAAGGCCAAGGCCAGCAGCATGCCATGCCACGGCCAAGGTAGCCCAGCCAAAGCCAGCAGCTTGCCATGCCAAGGCCAAGGCCAGCAGCATGCCATGCCACGGCCAAGGCAGCCCAGCCAAAGCCAGCAGCATGCCATGCCAAGGCCAAGGCCAGCAGCATGCCATGCCACGGCCAAGGCAGCCCAGCCAAGGCCAGCAGCATGCCATGCCACGGCCAAGGCAGCCCAGCCAAAGCCAGCAGCTTGCCATGCCAAGGCCAAGTCCAGCAGCATGCCATGCCACGGCCAAGGCAGCCCAGCCAAAGCCAGCAGCATGCCATGCCAAGGCCAAGGCCAGCAGCATGCCATGCCACGGCCAAGGCAGCCCAGCCAAAGCCAGCAGCATGCCATGCCAAGGCCAAGGCCAGCAGCATGCCATGCCACGGCCAAGGCAGCCCAGCCAAAGCCAGCAGCATGCCATGCCAAGGCCAAGGCCAGCAGCATGCCTTGCCACGGCCAAGGCAGGCCTGCCAAAGCCAGCAGCATGCCATGCCAAGGCCAAGGCCAGCAGCATGCCATGCCACGGCCAAGGCAGCCCAGCCAAAGCCAGCAGCATGCCATGCCAAGGCCTAGGCCAGCAGCATGCCATGCCACGGCCAAGGCAGCCCAGCCAAAGCCAGCAGCATGCCATGCCAAGGCCAAGGCCAGCAGCATGCCATGCCACGGCCAAGGCAGCCCAGCCAAAGCCAGCAGCATGCCATGCCAAGGCCAAGGCCAGCAGCATGCCATGCCACGGCCAAGGCAGCCCAGCCAAGGCCAGCAGCATGCCCTGCCACGGCCAAGGCAGCCCAGCCAAAGCCAGCAGCTTGCCATGCCAAGGCCAAGGCCAGCAGCATGCCATGCCACGGCCAAGGCAGCCCAGCCAAAGCCAGCAGCATGCCATGCCAAGGCCAAGGCCAGCAGCATGCCATGCCACGGCCAAGGCAGCCCAGCCAAAGCCAGCAGCATGCCATGCCAAGGCGAAGGCCAGCAGCATGCCATGCCACGGCCAAGGCAGCCCAGCCAAAGCCAGCAGCATGCCATGCCAAGGCCTAGGCCAGCAGCATGCCTTGCCACGGCCAAGGCAGGCCTGCCAAAGCCAGCAGCATGCCATGCCAAGGCCAAGGCCAGCAGCATGCCATGCCACGGCCAAGGCAGCCCAGCCAAAGCCAGCAGCATGCCATGCCAAGGCCAAGGCAGCCCAGCCAAAGCCAGCAGCATGCCATGCCACGGCCAAGGCAGCCCAGCCAAGGCCAGCAGCATGCCCTGCCACGGCCAAGGCAGCCCAGCCAAAGCCAGCAGCTTGCCATGCCAAGGCCAAGGCCAGCAGCATGCCATGCCACGGCCAAGGCAGCCCAGCCAAAGCCAGCAGCATGCCATGCCAAGGCCAAGGCCAGCAGCATGCCATGCCACGGCCAAGGCAGCCCAGCCAAAGCCAGCAGCATGCCATGCCAAGGCCAAGGCCAGCAGCATGCCATGCCACGGCCAAGGCAGCCCAGCCAAAGCCAGCAGCATGCCATGCCAAGGCCTAGGCCAGCAGCATGCCTTGCCACGGCCAAGGCAGGCCTGCCAAAGCCAGCAGCATGCCATGCCAAGGCCAAGGCCAGCAGCATGCCATGCCACGGCCAAGGCAGCCCAGCCAAAGCCAGCAGCTTGCCATGCCAAGGCCAAGTCCAGCAGCATGCCATGCCACGGCCAAGGCAGCCCAGCCAAAGCCAGCAGCATGCCATGCCAAGGCCAAGGCCAGCAGCATGCCATGCCACGGCCAAGGCAGCCCAGCCAAAGCCAGCAGCATGCCATGCCAAGGCCAAGGCCAGCAGCATGCCATGCCACGGCCAAGGCAGCCCAGCCAAAGCCAGCAGCATGCCATGCCAAGGCCTAGGCCAGCAGCATGCCTTGCCACGGCCAAGGCAGGCCTGCCAAAGCCAGCAGCATGCCATGCCAAGGCCAAGGCCAGCAGCATGCCATGCCACGGCCAAGGCAGCCCAGCCAAAGCCAGCAGCATGCCATGCCAAGGCCTAGGCCAGCAGCATGCCATGCCACGGCCAAGGCAGCCCAGCCAAAGCCAGCAGCATGCCATGCCAAGGCCTAGGCCAGCAGCATGCCATGCCACGGCCAAGGCAGGCCTGCCAAAGCCAGCAGCATGCCATGCCAAGGCCAAGGCCAGCAGCATGCCATGCCACGGCCAAGGCAGCCCAGCCAAAGCCAGCAGCATGCCATGCCAAGGCCTAGGCCAGCAGCATGCCATGCCACGGCCAAGGCAGCCCAGCCAAAGCCAGCAGCATGCCATGCCAAGGCCTAGGCCAGCAGCATGCCATGCCACGGCCAAGGCAGGCCAGCCAAAGCCAGCAGCATGCCATGCCAAGGCCAAGGCCAGCAGCATGCCATGCCACGGCCAAGGCAGCCCAGCCAAAGCCAGCAGCTTGCCATGCCAAGGCCAAGGCCAGCAGCATGCCATGCCACGGCCAAGGCAGCCCAGCCAAAGCCAGCAGCATGCCATGCCAAGGCCAAGGCCAGCAGCATGCCATGCCACGGCCAAGGCAGCCCAGCCAAGGCCAGCAGCATGCCCTGCCACGGCCAAGGCAGCCCAGCCAAAGCCAGCAGCTTGCCATGCCAAGGCCAAGGCCAGCAGCATGCCATGCCACGGCCAAGGCAGCCCAGCCAAAGCCAGCAGCATGCCATGCCAAGGCCAAGGCCAGCAGCATGCCATGCCACGGCCAAGGCAGCCCAGCCAAAGCCAGCAGCATGCCATGCCAAGGCCAAGGCCAGCAGCATGCCATGCCACGGCCAAGGCAGCCCAGCCAAAGCCAGCAGCATGCCATGCCAAGGCCTAGGCCAGCAGCATGCCTTGCCACGGCCAAGGCAGGCCTGCCAAAGCCAGCAGCATGCCATGCCAAGGCCAAGGCCAGCAGCATGCCATGCCACGGCCAAGGCAGCCCAGCCAAAGCCAGCAGCATGCCATGCCAAGGCCTAGGCCAGCAGCATGCCATGCCACGGCCAAGGCAGCCCAGCCAAAGCCAGCAGCATGCCATGCCAAGGCCTAGGCCAGCAGCATGCCATGCCACGGCCAAGGCAGGCCTGCCAAAGCCAGCAGCATGCCATGCCAAGGCCAAGGCCAGCAGCATGCCATGCCACGGCCAAGGCAGCCCCGCCAAAGCCAGTAGCATGCCATGCCAAGGCCTAGGCCAGCAGCATGCCATGCCACGGCCAAGGCAGCCCAGCCAAAGCCAGCAGCATGCCATGCCAAGGCCTAGGCCAGCAGCATGCCATGCCACGGCCAAGGCAGGCCAGCCAAAGCCTGCAGCATGCCATGCCAAGGCCAAGGCCAGCAGCATGCCATGCCACGGCCAAGGCAGCCCAGCCAAAGCCAGCAGCATGCCATGCCAAGGCCTAGGCCAGCAGCATGCCATGCCACGGCCAAGGCAGGCCTGCCAAAGCCAGCAGCATGCCATGCCAAGGCCAAGGCCAGCAGCATGCCATGCCACGGCCAAGGCAGCCCAGCCAAAGCCAGCAGCATGCCATGCCAAAACCAAGGCCAGCAGCATGCCATGCCACGGCCAAGGCAGGCCAGCCAAAGCCAGCAGCATGCCATGCCAAGGCCAAGGCCAGCAGCATGCCATGCCACGGCCAAGGCAGCCCAGCCAAAGCCAGCAGCATGCCATGCCAAGGCCAAGGCCAGCAGCATGCCATGCCACGGCCAAGGCAGCGCAGCCAAGGCCAGCAGCATGCCATGCCACGGCCAAGGCAGCCCAACCAAAGCCAGCAGCTTGCCATGCCAAGGCCAAGGCCAGCAGCATGCCATGCCACGGCCAAGGCAGCCCAGCCAAAGCCAGCAGCATGCCATGCCAAGGCCAAGGCCAGCAGCATGCCATGCCACGGCCAAGGCAGCCCAGCCAAAGCCAGCAGCATGCCATGCCAAGGCCAAGGCCAGCAGCATGCCATGCCACGGCCAAGGCAGCCCAGCCAAAGCCAGCAGCATGCCATGCCAAGGCCTAGGCCAGCAGCATGCCATGCCACGGCCAAGGCAGGCCTGCCAAAGCCAGCAGCATGCCATGCCAAGGCCAAGGCCAGCAGCATGCCATGCCACGGCCAAGGCAGCCCAGCCAAAGCCAGCAGCATGCCATGCCAAGGCCTAGGCCAGCAGCATGCCATGCCACGGCCAAGGCAGCCCAGCCAAAGCCAGCAGCATGCCATGCCAAGGCCAAGGCCAGCAGAATGCCATGCCACGGCCAAGGCAGGCCAGCCAAAGCCAGCAGCATGCCATGCCAAGGCCAAGGCCAGCAGCATGCCATGCCACGGCCAAGGCAGCCCAGGCAAAGCCAGCAGCATGCCATGCCAAGGCCTAGGCCAGCAGCATGCCATGCCACGGCCAAGGCAGGCCAGCCAAAGCCAGCAGCATGCCATGCCAAGGCCAAGGCCAGCAGCATGCCATGCCACGGCCAAGGCAGCCCAGCCAAAGCCAGCAGCATGCCAGGCCAAGGCCTTGGCCAGCAGCATGCCATGCCACGGCCAAGGCAGGCCTGCCAAAGCCAGCAGCATGCCATGCCAAGGCCAAGGCCAGCAGCATGCCATGCCACGGCCAAGGCAGCCCAGCCAAAGCCAGCAGCATGCTATGCCAAGGCCTAGGCCAGCAGCATGCCATGCCACGGCCAAGGCAGCCCAGCCAAAGCCAGCAGCATGCCATGCCAAGGCCAAGGCCAGCAGCATGCCATGCCACGGCCAAGGCAGCCCAGCCAAAGCCAGCAGCATGCCATGCCAAGGCCTAGGCCAGCAGCATGCCATGCCACGGCCAAGGCAGCCCAGCCAAAGCCAGCAGCATGCCATGCCAAGGCCAAGGCCAGCAGCATGCCATGCCACGGCCAAGGCAGCCCAGCCAAAGCCAGCAGCATGCCATGCCAAGGCCTAGGCCAGCAGCATGCCAAGCCACGGCCAAGGCAGGCCTGCCAAAGCCAGCAGCATGCCATGCCAAGGCCAAGGCCAGCAACATGCCATGCCACGGCCAAGGCAGCCCAGCCAAAGCCAGCAGCATGCCATGCCAAGGCCTAGGCCAGCAGCATGCCATGCCACGGCCAAGGCAGCCCAGCCAAAGCCAGCAGCATGCCATGCCAAGGCCTAGGCCAGCAGCATGCCATGCCACGGCCAAGGCAGCCCAGCCAAAGCCAGCAGCATGCCATGCCACGGCCAAGGCAGCCCAGCCAAAGCCAGCAGCATGCCATGCCAAGGCCTAGGCCAGCAGCATGCCATGCCACGGCCAAGGCAGGCCTGCCAAAGCCAGCAGCATGCCATGTCAAGGCCAAGGCCAGCAGCATGCCATGCCACGGCCAAGGCAGGCCAGCCAAAGCCAGCAGCATGCCATGCCATGGCCTATGCCAGCAGCATGCCATGCCACGGCCAAGGCAGGCCAGCCAAAGCCAGCAGCATGCCATGCCAAGGCCTAGGCCAGCAGCATGCCATGCCACGGCCAAGGCAGGCCAGCCAAAGCCAGCAGCATGCCATGCCAAGGCCAAGGCCAGCAGCATGCCATGCCACGGCCAACGCAGCCCAGCCAAAGCCGGCGGCATGCCATGCCAAGGCCAAGGCCAGCAGCATGCCATGCCACGACCAAGGCTGCCAGCCAAAGCCAGCAGCATGCCATGCCAAGGCCTAGGCCAGCAGCATGCCATGCCACGGCCAAGGCAGCCCAGCCAAAGCCGCCAGCATGCCATGCCAAGGCCAAGGCCAAGGCCAGCAGCATGCCATGCCACGGCCAAGGCCAAGGCCAAGGCAGCCCATCCGAAGCCAGCAACATTCCATGGCAAGGCCAACGCAGCCCAGCCAAAGCCGGCGGCATGCCATGCCAAGGCCAAGGCCAGCCGCATGTCTTGCCACGGCCTTGTCCCGCAGCGTGGCGTGCCTTTGCCTTGGGCTAGAACATCGCATGCCACGCCCTTGGCAAGCAATCCTGTCCCTCGTGTAATTGCCATTTGGTTTGGCTTTGACTTACGTATATGTTGCCCTGCGAAATGCTTGTCCCTCGGGTAATAGCCGTTTGGTTGCCTTTGACTTGCGAACCCGTTGCTAGTGCTTTCCCCAGTGGAAGCTTGTTGGGAAAAGTATGTCCCTCAGAAGTTGCCTGTTGCGTTTGTTATTTGCATTCGAGCTATCCGATGCTTGCTGGGTTTCTCTAAGAGTTTTTGCACGTTCGTCGGGCTTTTTAATTATTTATTTACTCATAAAAATTATAATAAAATAAATTAAAAATAAAAAAATAATTAAAAAAATTACTATAATTACTAGTGCCTCATCTTATAATTGTTGGAATTTTTCTAGAATTTTTTGAGTATTTTTAGTAATTTTTATTATTTTTTAAGTATTAAAATTGAAATAAATTAAAATAAAATATTCCGGTGGCCAAATATTTTTTTATAATTTTTTTTATGGTGTATTAAATTATTTCATACAACTTTCATGTTGAAAGTTTTGGCAAAAAACCGTTACTTTTTAAAAAAACCCCATTATGACTCCTCGAACATGCTTGATGTTTCCTCCTGCCAGATTGAAAAGGGCTTAACAGGCTATTATAAGGGGGGGGCACCTCCCTTAAGGCTGGCCAGCATGGCCAGGCCACAGGCCACGCCTATGCCTAGGCGGGCGCTTGGCACATGCCATCGCTTGGCTTGTGGCATTGGCTTGTGGCATCGAAACTACATAGCCAAGCACGGGATGCGTCGAGTGGCGGCCCGCGGCGGTGGCGGTGGCACGTTGGCCTAGGCCAGCATGCCATGCCACAGCCTTGGCCAGCAACATGGCATGCCAAAGCCTTGGCCAGCAACATGGCATGCCAAAGCCTTGGCCAGCAGCATGCCATGCCTTGGCCTTGGCAAGCATGTCATGCCACGGCCTTGGCCAGCAGCATGCCATGCCACGGCCTTGGCCAGCAGCATGCCATGCCCCGGCCTTGGCCAGCAGCATGCCATGCCACGGCCTTGGCCAGCAGCATGCCATGCCACGGCCTTGGCCAGCAGCATGCCATGCCACAGCCTTGGCCAGCAACATGGCATGCCAAAGCCTTGGCCAGCAGCATGCCATGCCTTGGCCTTGGCAAGCATGTCATGCCACGGCCTTGGCCAGCTGCATGCCATGCCACGGCCTTGGCCAGCAGCATGCCATGCCACGGCCTTGGCCAGCAGCATGCCATGCCACGGCCTTGGCCAGCAGCATGCCATGCCACAGCCATGGCCAGCAACATGGCATGCCAAAGCCTTGGCCAGCAGCACGCCATGCCCCGGCCTTGGCAAGCTTGTCATGCCACGGCCATGGCCAGCAGCGTGCTATGCCCCGGCCTTGGCCAGCAGCTTGCCATGCCACGACCTTGGCCAGCAGCTTGCCATGCCTCGGCCTTGGCCAGCATGTCATGCCGCGGCCTTGGCCAGCAGCATGCCATGCCACGGCCTTGGCCGGCAACATGGCATGCCGCGGCCTTGGCCGGCAGCATGCCATGCCGCGGCCTTGGCCGGCAGCATGCCATGCCGCGGCCTTGGCCGGCAGCATGCCATGCCGCGGCCTTTGCCGGCAGCATGCCATGCCGCGGCCTTTGCCAGCAGCATGGCAAGCCCAAGCCTTGGTCAGCAGCAGCATGCCATGCCAATGCCTTGGCCAGCAGCATGCCTTGCCACGGCCTCGTCCAGCAGCATGGCATGCCACGCCACGGCCTCGGCCATCAGCATGCCTTGCCACGGCCTCGGCCATCAGCATGCCTTGCCACGGCCTTGTCCAGCAGCATGGCATGCCCGGCTTTGGCCAGCAGCATGTCATGCCACGGCCTTGGCAAGCATGCCAAGCCACGGCCTTGGCAAGCATGCCATGTCCCTCGGGTAATTGTACAAGTTGCCTTGCGAAATGCATGTCCCTCAGTTAAATTGCCATTTGGTTGGCTTTGGCGTGCGAACGAGTTGCCTGTGCTTTCCTTGTGGAAGCTTGTTGCGAGAAGTATGTCCCTCGAAAGTTGCCTGTTGCGTTTGTTATTTGCATTCGCGCTAACCGGTGCTTGCTCGGCCTGTCTAAATGTTTTCGCGCGTTCGTCGGGCTTCTTGGTCCTTCGGGGGGTGATTCGTTTTGGGGGGCTGGTGCACAGTGTACGTCGTGGCGCGTGAGTTGTGTTCGGTTTGTGCGAGTTGGACGGATCCCTGCCTGTGCAGCGAACTCCACTGGTGCATTCCTCCATGTCCCTCGGGTTGTCTTCGACTCGCCTTCGGGTTGCTTGCGCTTCCCTAGTGGAAGGTGCCTTGCGAAAAGCGTGTCCCTCGGGTAATTGCCATTTGGTTGGCTTTGACGTTCGAACGAGTTGCCTATGCTTTCCTAGTGGAAGCTTGTTACGAAAAGTATGTCCCTCGAAAGTTGCCTGTTGCGTTTGTTATTCGCATTCGCGCTAACCGGTGCTTGCTCGGCCTCTCTAAATGTTTTTGCGCGTTCGTCGGGCTTCTTAGTCCTTCGGGGGGTGATTCGTTTTGGGGGGCTGGTGCACAGTGTACGTCGTGGCGCGTGAGTTGTGTTCGGTTTGTGCGAGTTGGACGGATCCCTGCCTGTGCAGCGAACTCCACTGGTGCATTCCTCCATGTCCCTCGGGTTGTCTTCGACTCGCCTTCGGGTTGCCTGCGCTTCCCTAGTGGAAGGTGCCTTGCGAAAAGCGTGTCCCTCGGGTAATTGGCATTTGGTTGGCTTTGACGTTCGAACGAGTTGCCTATGCTTTCCTAGTGGAAGCTTGTTGCGAAAAGTATGTCCCTCGAAAGTTGCCTGTTGCGCTTGTTACTTGCATTCGCGCTAACCGGTGCTTGCTCGGCCTCTCTAAATGTTTTCGTGCGTTCGTCGGGCTT
>NW_028129474.1:14575000-14595000 GCF_055761805.1 Camellia sinensis
TGCCATGACATGCCACGGCCCGCATGTGTTGCCACGGCGTTGCCAAACATGCCATGCCACGGCCTCGGCCCGCATGCCATGCCACGGCGTCGCCCAACATGCCATGCCACGGCCACGGCCTCGGCCCGCATGCCTTGCTACGGCGTTGCCCAACATGCCATGCCACGGCCTCGGCCCGCATGCCTTGCCACGGCGTTGCCCAACATGCCATGCCACGGCCTCGGCCCGCATGCCATGCCATGCCACGGCCCGCATGTCTTGCCAAGGCGTTGCCAAACATGCCTTGCCACGGCCTCGGCCCGCATGCCATGCCACGGCGTCGCCCAACATGCCATGCCACGGCCTCGGCCCGCATGCCTTGCAACGGCGTCGCCCAACATGCCATGCCACGGCCTCGGCCCGCATGCCATGCCACGGCCTCGGCCCGCATGCCATGCCACGGCCTCGGCCCGCATGCCATGCCACGGCCTCGGCCCGCATGACATGCCACGGCCTCGGCCCGCATGACATGCCACGGCCTCGGCCCGCATGCCCTGCCACGGCCTCGGCCCGCATGCCTTGCCACGGCGTTGCCCAACATGCCACGCCACGGCCTCGGCCCGCATGCCATGCCATGCCACGGCCCGCATGTCTTGCCACGGCGTTGCGAAACATGCCATGCCACGGCCTCGGCCCGCATGCCATGCCACGGCGTCGCCCAACATGCCATGCCACGGCCACGGCCCGCATGCCATGCCACGGCCTCGGCCCGCATGCCTTGCTACGGCGTTGCCCAACATGCCATGCCACGGCCTCGGCCCGCATGCCTTGCCACCGCGTTGCCCAGCATGCCATGCCACCGCGTTGCCCGTGGTGCCATGCCTTAGCCTTGGCCAACATGTCGAGCCACGGCCTTGGCCAACATGTCGAGCCACGGCCTCGGCCCGCATGCCTTGCTACGGCGTCGCCCAACATGCCATGCCACGGCCTCGGCCCGCATGCCTTGCTACGGCGTCGCCCAACATGCCATGCCACGGCCTCGGCCCGCATGCCATGCCACGTCCTCGGCCCGCATGCCATGCCACGGCCTCGGCCCGCATGCCATGCCCCGGCTTGGGCCCGCATGCCATGCCACGGCCTCGGCCCGCATGACATGCCACGACCTCGGCCCGCATGCCATGCCACGGCCTCGGCCCGCATGCCTTGCTACGGCCACGGCCTCGGCCCGCATGCCATGACAAGCCACGGCCCGCATGTCTTGCCACGGCGTTGCCAAACATGCCATGCCACGGCCTCGGCCCGCATGCCATGCCACGGCGTCGCCCAACATGCCATGCCGCGGCCACGGCCCGCATGCCATGCCACGGCCTCGGCCCGCATGCCTTGCTACGGCGTTGCCCAACATGGCATGCCACGGCCTCGGCCCGCATGCCATGCCACGGCCTCGGCCCGCATGTCTTGCCACGGCGTTGCCAAACATGCCATGCCACGGCCTCGGCCCGCATGCCATGCCACGGCGTCGCCCAACATGCCATGCCACGGCCACGGCCACGGCCCGCGTGCCATGCCACGGCCTCGGCCCGCATGCCTTGCTACGGCGTTGCCCGACATGCCATGCCACGGCCTCGGCCCGCATGCCTTGCCACCGCGTTGCCCAGCATGCCATGCCACCGCGTTGCCCGGCGTGCCATGCCTTAGCCTTGGCCAACATGTCGAGCCACGGCCTCGGCCCGCATGCCTTGCTACGGCGTCGCCCAACATGCCATGCCACGGCCTCGCCCCGCATGCCATGCCACGGCCTCGCCCCGCATGCCATGCCACGGCCTCGGCCCGCATGACATGCCACGGCCTCGGCCCGCATGCCATGCCACGGCCTCGGCCCGCATGCCTTGCCACGGCGTTGCCCAACATGCCACGCCACGGCCTCGGCCCGCATGCCATGCCACGCCACGGCCCGCATGTCATGCCACGGCGTTGCCAAACATGCCATGCCACGGCCCCGGCCCGCATGCCTTGCTTCGGCGTCGTCCAACATGCCATGCCACGGCCTCGGCCCGCATGCCATGCCACGGCCTCGGCCCGCATGCCATGCCACGGCCTCGGCCCGCATGCCATGCCACGGCCTCGGCCCGCATGCCATGCCACGGCCTCGGCCTGCATGCCATGCCACGGCCTCGGCCCGCATGACATGCCACGGCCTCGGCCCGCATGCCATGCCACGGCCTCGGCCCGCATGCCTTGCCACGGCGTTGCCCAACATGCCATGCCACGGCCCGCATGTCTTGCCACGGCGTTGCCAAACATGCCATGCCACGGCCTCGGCCCGCATGCCATGCCACGGCGTCGCCCAACATGCCATGCCGCGGCCACGGCCCGCATGCCATGCCACGGCCTCGGCCCGCATGCCTTGCTACGGCGTTGCCCAACATGGCATGCCACGGCCTCGGCCCGCATGTCTTGCCACGGCGTTGCCAAACATGCCATGCCACGGCCTCGGCCCGCATGCCATGCCACGGCGTCGCCCAACATGCCATGCCACGGCCACGGCCACGGCCCGCATGCCATGCCACGGCCTCGGCCCGCATGCCTTGCTACGGCGTTGCCCGACATGCCATGCCACGGCCTCGGCCCGCATGCCTTGCCACCGCGTTGCCCAGCATGCCATGCCACCGCGTTGCCCGGCGTGCCATGCCTTAGCCTTGGCCAACATGTCGAGCCACGGCCTCGGCCCGCATGCCTTGCTACGGCGTCGCCCAACATGCCATGCCACGGCCTCGGCCCGCATGCCATGCCACGGCCTCGGCCCGCATGCCTTGGTACGGCGTCGCCCAACATGCCATGCCACGGCCTCGACCCGCATTACATGCCACGGCCTCGGCCCGCATTACATGCCACGGCCTCGGCCCGCATGACATGCCACGGCCTCGGCCCGCATGCCATGCCACGGCCTCGGCCCGCATGCCATGCCATGCCACGGCCCGCATGTCTTGCCACGGCGTTGCCAAACATGCCATGCCACGGCCTCGGCCGGCATGCCATGCCACGGCGTCGCCCAACATGCCATGCCACGGCCACGGCCCGCATGCCATGCCACGGCCTCGGCCCGCATGCCTTGCTACGGCGTTGCCCAACATGCCATGCCACGGCCTCGGCCCGCATGCCTTGCCACCGCGTTGCCCAGCATGCCATGCCACCGCGTTGACCGACGTGCCATGCCTTAGCCTTGGCCAACATGTCGAGCCACGGCCTGGGCCAAACTTGCCATGACACGGCCTCGGCCCGCATGCCATGCCACGGCCTCGGCCCGCATGACATGCCACGGCCTCGGCCCGCATGCCTTGCTACGGCGTCGCCCAACATTCCATGCCACGGCCTCGGCCCGCATGCCAAGCCACGGCCTCGGCCCGCATGACATGCCACGGCCTCGGCCCGCATGCCTTGCCACGACGTCGCCCAACTTGCCATGCCACGGCCTCGGCCCGCATGCCATGCCACGGCCTCGGCTCGCATGACATGCCACGGCCTCGGCCCGCATGCCTTGCTACGGCGTCGCCCAACATGCCATGCCACGGCCTCGGCCCGCATGCCATGCCACGGCCTCGGCCCGCATGACATGCCACGGCCTCGGACCGCATGCCTTGCTACGGCGTCGCCCAACATGCCATGCCACGGCCCCGGCCCGCATGCCTTGCCACCGCGTTGCCCGGCATGCCATGCCACCGCGTTGCCCGGCGTGCCATGCCTTAGCCTTGGCCAACATGTCGTGCCACGGCCTCGGCCCGCATGCCATGCCATGCCACGGCCCGCATGTCTTGCCACGGCGTTGCAAACATGCCATGCCACGGCCTCGGCCCGCATGCCTTGCTACGGCGTCGCCCAACATGCCATGCCACGGCCTCGGTCAGCATGCCATGCCATGGCACCGCCTTGTCCAGCTCGCCGTGCCGCAGCGTTGGCCAGCATGCCTTGGCCGGCATGCCATGCCAATGCCTTGGGCCAACATGGCGTGCCACGGGCTGGGCCATGCCGGTCCGTTGCCCGGCATGCCACGGCCGTGGCGGCATGGCAAGCCACGGCCTCGGCCAGCATGCCATGCCCCGGCCTCGCCCAGCATGCCATGGCACGGTCTTGGTCAGCATGCCATGCCATGGCACCGCCTTGTGCAACGTTGGCCAGCATGCCTTGGCCGGCATGCCATGCCAATGCCTTGGGCCAACATGGCGTGCCACGGGCTGGGCGAGCATGGCATGCCACGGGCTGGGCGAGCATGCCACGCCACGGCCTTGGCTAGCAGCAAGGCATGCCACGGCCTCGGCGAGCATGCCATGCCATGCCAAGGCCAAGGCCAAGGCCAAAGCCAAGGCCAAGGCCAAGGCCAAGGCAGTGGGCAAGGCCAAGTCCCTGTGCAAGGCATGGCCAAGGCCAAGGCCATGGCATGCCACCGCCTCGATCGATCTTTTTGAACATGATTCTTTTATAATCTTACCCAAACCGTGCAACACAATTAAAAATGCACTACAATCAATTTTAAATGTCATTCCCTATTTTTTTGCAATTTTTCTGGAGCTTTTCGAATTTTTAAAGCCCTTATTTGGCATAAAAAAATCAAAATAAAATTAAAAAAATGAAAAAAATAATTTAATAATTTCTATAATTACTAGTGAATCATCCTTTAATTATGGGAATTTTTCCATAATTTTTTGACCATTTTTATTAATTTTTATTATTTTTTAAGTATTAATATCGAAATAAATTAAAATAAAATATTTTCGGTAAAAAAATATTTTTTTTAATTTTTTTTATGGTGTATTAAATTATTTCCTACAACTTTCATGTTGAAAGTTTTGGCAAAAAACCATTACTTTTTAAAAAAACCCCATTATGACTCCTCGAACATGCTTGATGTTTCCTCCTGCCAGACTGAAAAGGGCTTAACAGGCTATTATAAGGGGGGGGCACCTCCCTTGCCCAGGGCAAGGCAGTGGCAGGTACGCCCCATGTTGGGCGCGGCCTGGGCTGCGGCCTTGGGTTACATGCACTGCGGCTCGACCGCGGCCTGGGCTGCGGCCTGGGGCGGCTCGGCCGCGGCCTTGGGCGGCCTGGACCGCGGCCTTGGGCGGCCTTGCGCGGCCTGGGCGCGGCCTGGGCGCGGCCTTGCGCGGCCTGGGCGCGGCCTTGCGCGGCCTGGCCGCGGCCTTGCGCGGCCTGGGCGCGGCCTTGGGCAGCATGGCGTGGCATCCGCGCGGGCGTGGGCGGCCTGGCATGCGCGCGGCATGGGCAGCACGGCATGGCATGCGCACGGCCTGGGCGGCCTGGCATGCAGCCGGCCTGGCATGCCCGCGGCGTGGGCAGCACGGCATGGCATGCGCACGGCCTGGGCGGCCTGGCATGCAGCCGGCCTGGCATGCCCGCGGCGTGGGCAGCACGGCATGGCATGCGCACGGCCTGGGCGGCCTGGCATGCAGCTGGCCTGGGCAGCACGGCATGGCATGCGCACGGCCTGGGCGGCCTGGCATGCAGCCGGCCAGGGCAGCCTGGCCTGGCATGCCCGCGGCGTGGGCAGCGTGGCCTGTGCGAATACCGCGCGCGTGGTCTTTTGACCACGGTGCGCGTGTTGCGCGCATGGTCGCGCACGCCTTTGCACGCCTTGTCCAGCTCGCCGTGCCGCAGCGTTGGCCAGCATGCCTTGGCCGGCATGCCATGCCAATGCCTTGGGCCAACATGGCGTGCCACGGGCTGGGCCATGCCGGTCCGTTGCCCGGCATGCCACGGCCGTGGCGGCATGGCAAGCCACGGCCTCGGCCAGCATGCCATGCCCCGGCCTCGCCCAGCATGCCATGGCACGGTCTTGGTCAGCATGCCATGCCATGGCACCGCCTTGTGCAACGTTGGCCAGCATGCCTTGGCCGGCATGCCATGCCAATGCCTTGGGCCAACATGGCGTGCCACGGGCTGGGCGAGCATGGCATGCCACGGGCTGGGCGAGCATGCCACGCCACGGCCTTGGCTAGCAGCAAGGCATGCCACGGCCTCGGCGAGCATGCCATGCCATGCCAAGGCCAAGGCCAAGGCCAAAGCCAAGGCCAAGGCCAAGGCCAAGGCAGTGGGCAAGGCCAAGTCCCTGTGCAAGGCATGGCCAAGGCCAAGGCCATGGCATGCCACCGCCTCGATCGATCTTTTTGAACATGATTCTTTTATAATCTTACCCAAACCGTGCAACACAATTAAAAATGCACTACAATCAATTTTAAATGTCATTCCCTATTTTTTTGCAATTTTTCTGGAGCTTTTCGAATTTTTAAAGCCCTTATTTGGCATAAAAAAATCAAAATAAAATTAAAAAAATGAAAAAAATAATTTAATAATTTCTATAATTACTAGTGAATCATCCTTTAATTATGGGAATTTTTCCATAATTTTTTGACCATTTTTATTAATTTTTATTATTTTTTAAGTATTAATATCGAAATAAATTAAAATAAAATATTTTCGGTAAAAAAATATTTTTTTTAATTTTTTTTATGGTGTATTAAATTATTTCCTACAACTTTCATGTTGAAAGTTTTGGCAAAAAACCATTACTTTTTAAAAAAACCCCATTATGACTCCTCGAACATGCTTGATGTTTCCTCCTGCCAGACTGAAAAGGGCTTAACAGGCTATTATTAGGGGGGGGCACCTCCCTTGCCCAGGGCAAGGCAGTGGCAGGTACGCCCCATGTTGGGCGCGGCCTGGGCTGCGGCCTTGGGTTACATGCACTGCGGCTCGACCGCGGCCTGGGCTGCGGCCTGGGGCGGCTCGGCCGCGGCCTTGGGCGGCCTGGACCGCGGCCTTGGGCGGCCTTGCGCGGCCTGGGCGCGGCCTGGGCGCGGCCTTGCGCGGCCTGGGCGCGGCCTTGGGCGGCCTGGGCGCGGCCTTGCGCGGCCTGGGCGCGGCCTTGGGCAGCATGGCGTGGCATCCGCGCGGGCGTGGGCGGCCTGGCATGCGCGCGGCATGGGCAGCACGGCATGGCATGCGCACGGCCTGGGCGGCCTGGCATGCAGCCGGCCTGGCATGCCCGCGGCGTGGGCAGCACGGCATGGCATGCGCACGGCCTGGGCGGCCTGGCATGCAGCCGGCCTGGCATGCCCGCGGCGTGGGCAGCACGGCATGGCATGCGCACGGCCTGGGCGGCCTGGCATGCAGCTGGCCTGGGCAGCACGGCATGGCATGCGCACGGCCTGGGCGGCCTGGCATGCAGCCGGCCAGGGCAGCCTGGCCTGGCATGCCCGCGGCGTGGGCAGCGTGGCCTGTGCGAATACCGCGCGCGTGGTCTTTTGACCACGGTGCGCGTGTTGCGCGCATGGTCGCGCACGCCTTTGCACGCCTTCGCACGCAACGCACGTCTAGTGATAAGAACCGCAGCCAAGGCAGCCCAGCCCCAAGGCCATGGCCAGCAGCATGCCATGCCACGGCCAAGGCAGCCCAGCCAAAGCCAGCAGCATGCCATGCCAAGGCCAAGGCCAGCAGCATGGCATGCCACGGCCAAGGCAGGCCAGCCAAAGCCAGCAGCATGCCATGCCAAGGCCAAGGCCAGCAGCATGCCATGCCACGGCCAAGGTAGCCCAGCCAAAGCCAGCAGCTTGCCATGCCAAGGCCAAGGCCAGCAGCATGCCATGCCACGGCCAAGGCAGCCCAGCCAAAGCCAGCAGCATGCCATGCCAAGGCCAAGGCCAGCAGCATGCCATGCCACGGCCAAGGCAGCCCAGCCAAGGCCAGCAGCATGCCATGCCACGGCCAAGGCAGCCCAGCCAAAGCCAGCAGCTTGCCATGCCAAGGCCAAGTCCAGCAGCATGCCATGCCACGGCCAAGGCAGCCCAGCCAAAGCCAGCAGCATGCCATGCCAAGGCCAAGGCCAGCAGCATGCCATGCCACGGCCAAGGCAGCCCAGCCAAAGCCAGCAGCATGCCATGCCAAGGCCAAGGCCAGCAGCATGCCATGCCACGGCCAAGGCAGCCCAGCCAAGGCCAGCAGCATGCCATGCCACGGCCAAGGCAGCCCAGCCAAAGCCAGCAGCTTGCCATGCCAAGGCCAAGTCCAGCAGCATGCCATGCCACGGCCAAGGCAGCCCAGCCAAAGCCAGCAGCATGCCATGCCAAGGCCAAGGCCAGCAGCATGCCATGCCACGGCCAAGGCAGCCCAGCCAAAGCCAGCAGCATGCCATGCCAAGGCCAAGGCCAGCAGCATGGCATGCCACGGCCAAGGCAGGCCAGCCAAAGCCAGCAGCATGCCATGCCAAGGCCAAGGCCAGCAGCATGCCATGCCACGGCCAAGGTAGCCCAGCCAAAGCCAGCAGCTTGCCATGCCAAGGCCAAGGCCAGCAGCATGCCATGCCACGGCCAAGGCAGCCCAGCCAAAGCCAGCAGCATGCCATGCCAAGGCCAAGGCCAGCAGCATGCCATGCCACGGCCAAGGCAGCCCAGCCAAGGCCAGCAGCATGCCATGCCACGGCCAAGGCAGCCCAGCCAAAGCCAGCAGCTTGCCATGCCAAGGCCAAGTCCAGCAGCATGCCATGCCACGGCCAAGGCAGCCCAGCCAAAGCCAGCAGCATGCCATGCCAAGGCCAAGGCCAGCAGCATGCCATGCCACGGCCAAGGCAGCCCAGCCAAAGCCAGCAGCATGCCATGCCAAGGCCAAGGCCAGCAGCATGCCATGCCACGGCCAAGGCAGCCCAGCCAAAGCCAGCAGCATGCCATGCCAAGGCCAAGGCCAGCAGCATGCCTTGCCACGGCCAAGGCAGGCCTGCCAAAGCCAGCAGCATGCCATGCCAAGGCCAAGGCCAGCAGCATGCCATGCCACGACCAAGGCAGCCCAGCCAAAGCCAGCAGCATGCCATGCCAAGGCCTAGGCCAGCAGCATGCCATGCCACGGCCAAGGCAGCCCAGCCAAAGCCAGCAGCATGCCATGCCAAGGCCAAGGCCAGCAGCATGCCATGCCACGGCCAAGGCAGCCCAGCCAAAGCCAGCAGCATGCCATGCCAAGGCCAAGGCCAGCAGCATGCCATGCCACGGCCAAGGCAGCCCAGCCAAGGCCAGCAGCATGCCCTGCCACGGCCAAGGCAGCCCAGCCAAAGCCAGCAGCTTGCCATGCCAAGGCCAAGGCCAGCAGCATGCCATGCCACGGCCAAGGCAGCCCAGCCAAAGCCAGCAGCATGCCATGCCAAGGCCAAGGCCAGCAGCATGCCATGCCACGGCCAAGGCAGCCCAGCCAAAGCCAGCAGCATGCCATGCCAAGGCCAAGGCCAGCAGCATGCCATGCCACGGCCAAGGCAGCCCAGCCAAAGCCAGCAGCATGCCATGCCAAGGCCTAGGCCAGCAGCATGCCTTGCCACGGCCAAGGCAGGCCTGCCAAAGCCAGCAGCATGCCATGCCAAGGCCAAGGCCAGCAGCATGCCATGCCACGGCCAAGGCAGCCCAGCCAAAGCCAGTAGCATGCCATGCCAAGGCCAAGGCAGCCCAGCCAAAGCCAGCAGCATGCCATGCCACGGCCAAGGCAGCCCAGCCAAGGCCAGCAGCATGCCCTGCCACGGCCAAGGCAGCCCAGCCAAAGCCAGCAGCTTGCCATGCCAAGGCCAAGGCCAGCAGCATGCCATGCCACGGCCAAGGCAGCCCAGCCAAAGCCAGCAGCATGCCATGCCAAGGCCAAGGCCAGCAGCATGCCATGCCACGGCCAAGGCAGCCCAGCCAAAGCCAGCAGCATGCCATGCCAAGGCCAAGGCCAGCAGCATGCCATGCCACGGCCAAGGCAGCCCAGCCAAAGCCAGCAGCATGCCATGCCAAGGCCTAGGCCAGCAGCATGCCTTGCCACGGCCAAGGCAGGCCTGCCAAAGCCAGCAGCATGCCATGCCAAGGCCAAGGCCAGCAGCATGCCATGCCACGGCCAAGGCAGCCCAGCCAAAGCCAGCAGCTTGCCATGCCAAGGCCAAGTCCAGCAGCATGCCATGCCACGGCCAAGGCAGCCCAGCCAAAGCCAGCAGCATGCCATGCCAAGGCCAAGGCCAGCAGCATGCCATGCCACGGCCAAGGCAGCCCAGCCAAAGCCAGCAGCATGCCATGCCAAGGCCAAGGCCAGCAGCATGCCATGCCACGGCCAAGGCAGCCCAGCCAAAGCCAGCAGCATGCCATGCCAAGGCCTAGGCCAGCAGCATGCCTTGCCACGGCCAAGGCAGGCCTGCCAAAGCCAGCAGCATGCCATGCCAAGGCCAAGGCCAGCAGCATGCCATGCCACGGCCAAGGCAGCCCAGCCAAAGCCAGCAGCATGCCATGCCAAGGCCTAGGCCAGCAGCATGCCATGCCACGGCCAAGGCAGCCCAGCCAAAGCCAGCAGCATGCCATGCCAAGGCCTAGGCCAGCAGCATGCCATGCCACGGCCAAGGCAGGCCTGCCAAAGCCAGCAGCATGCCATGCCAAGGCCAAGGCCAGCAGCATGCCATGCCACGGCCAAGGCAGCCCAGCCAAAGCCAGCAGCATGCCATGCCAAGGCCTAGGCCAGCAGCATGCCATGCCACGGCCAAGGCAGCCCAGCCAAAGCCAGCAGCATGCCATGCCAAGGCCTAGGCCAGCAGCATGCCATGCCACGGCCAAGGCAGGCCAGCCAAAGCCAGCAGCATGCCATGCCAAGGCCAAGGCCAGCAGCATGCCATGCCACGGCCAAGGCAGCCCAGCCAAAGCCAGCAGCTTGCCATGCCAAGGCCAAGGCCAGCAGCATGCCATGCCACGGCCAAGGCAGCCCAGCCAAAGCCAGCAGCATGCCATGCCAAGGCCAAGGCCAGCAGCATGCCATGCCACGGCCAAGGCAGCCCAGCCAAGGCCAGCAGCATGCCCTGCCACGGCCAAGGCAGCCCAGCCAAAGCCAGCAGCTTGCCATGCCAAGGCCAAGGCCAGCAGCATGCCATGCCACGGCCAAGGCAGCCCAGCCAAAGCCAGCAGCATGCCATGCCAAGGCCAAGGCCAGCAGCATGCCATGCCACGGCCAAGGCAGCCCAGCCAAAGCCAGCAGCATGCCATGCCAAGGCCAAGGCCAGCAGCATGCCATGCCACGGCCAAGGCAGCCCAGCCAAAGCCAGCAGCATGCCATGCCAAGGCCTAGGCCAGCAGCATGCCTTGCCACGGCCAAGGCAGGCCTGCCAAAGCCAGCAGCATGCCATGCCAAGGCCAAGGCCAGCAGCATGCCATGCCACGGCCAAGGCAGCCCAGCCAAAGCCAGCAGCATGCCATGCCAAGTGTCACACCCCGATAATTTCTGTGACACAAGGAGCAGCATTTGAAGTGGCCAAATGTGCTGGAAGGATCCGGAAGGAGCCAGAACGGGCTAGAGTTTGCTGGAAGGCTCTAGAACGTGGTGGAAGGGTCTAGAGTGGCCTGGAAGATTCCAGAAAGTGGAAGAACCTTGAAGTGTCCAGAGAAGCCTGGATGTGTCTGGAACATCCTAGAATATCCTGGAGAAGCCTACCATGTACTACACTAGTCTAAGAGAGTTCTAGAATGTAGTAGATAGGGTAGTTGTCCTAGATAGTTCTATGGAGAGTTCTAGATGAGAGTTTGTAGCCCTTGGATCAAAATGATCCTAGCCGTCCATTAGGGAGGAGGATGGCTATATAAGGGTGAGGGGTCTCATTTGTTAGCTAACAACCAAGGAGTGGAGATCCAAGAGAGCACTTGTAAGTGTGAGTGTGAGAGCATTGTAAAGCTTTGTACACGGCTATACTTGTAAATTCAACTTGTATAGTGAAGGCATTCTTCCACCTAAATCTTGTGTGTCTTAGTGTGGTTGAGTGGGTAAGGCTGACTTAGGTGCAACCACGAGGGTTGGAGACATCTAAGGCCGCACGGAAGGCTTGCGAAGTCTAAGTCCGTGACAGTTGGTATCAGAGCCAGTTACGTGAGAAAGTAACTGCGAGAGGTGTACATGGCTACGTCAGGTGACGAAGGTGCTAACGTCCCGAAGGTGAAGAAGCTCTCAACAAAGGACTCGATGGCAGCATTGGAGGCACGACTAGAGGGGATGATGGAGCATGTGGAAGAGCGGTTCACTAGACTTGAGGAAGCTCTAGTTGGCCCTGGTAAGCCCACATCCCATGTTGAAAAGTTCTTCTCTCACTTTTCTAAGCTTACTGCCAGGGTGGACGAGTTGGTTGTTCGGGTGGAAGAGCTAGAGGAGAAGGTCGACTCCTTTGAAGAAAGGGTGAACTCTTCTCTCTCAGAGGTAGTTAGAGACAGTCCCACCGAACGGAAGGCCCTAGAGGCGAGGGTGGCTAGCTTGGAAGTGGAGTTGGAGTTGTGCAAGAAGGCCATCGTTGCTGGCAATGGAGGGAATGTGGCTCCAACCAGGAAGAAGGTTCGTGCGCCAGAACCTAAGAGCTATGATGGTGCAAGGGATGCCCGGGAGATTGACAACTTCCTTTGGAACATGGAGCGGTACTTTGAGAATGTCGACATCGTGGATGAAGACGAGAAGGTGCAGACCGCCACCATGTATCTGAAGGACACTGCCATGCTATGGTGGAGGAGGCGGTATGCCGACATGGAGAAGGGGTTGTGCAAGATAGAGACTTGGGCTGAGCTCAAGAGGGAGTTGAAGAAGCACTTCTACCCTGTCAATGTCGAGTTCCAGGCATACAGGAAGCTGCGCAAGCTAAAGCATGTGGGGACATTGCGGGACTATGTGAAGGAGTATTCCGCGCTACTATTGGAGATCCCCGACATGGCGGACAAAGAGGCGATGTATGGCTTCCTGGATGGGTTGCAGACTTGGGCAGCAAGAGAGTTGCAGAGTAAGGGGGTGAAAGACCTTGCAACTGCACTAGCGGAGGCAGAGAAGTTGGATGACTTCAAGACGCTAGGGAAACCCAAGGGCAAAGGCGGAAGACAAACTCCACCAACCACCGATGACGAGCGCAGTGATGGAGAGTCCCCCAAGAGGCGGGAGCGGCGCAAGGATGGGCAACGCACCGGATCTCCAAAGAAGAGGCACGAAGGCAAAGGGCGGCTCGAGTGTTTCTTATGCAACGGACCACACTTGGTGAGGAACTGCCCAAAGAAGACGCTTAGTGCCATGAAGAAGAAAGCGGCGAAGGGCTCCGATAGTGAAAGTACTTCAGACAAGGAAGCCCAACTGGGGAGCATCCAACTTCTTGGGTCGGTGTCCAAGAAGAATGAGAAGATGCAGGAGCCCAGGAGCATCCAGAAGAAGGATGTGCTCTACGCGGAGGTGAAGGTTAACGGGATGACTTCACACGCGTTGATTGATACGGGTGCCACACACAACTTTGTAAGCACTGAAGAGGCCAAGAGGCTGGGCTTGAAGATGAAGGAGGACAAGGGTTGGTCTAAGCCAGTGAATGCAGAGGCGAAGCCAATCCAAGGTCTGGTGAGGAGTGCTGACATGGCGATTGGAACCTGGACTGGGCAAGTGGAGTTGTCGGTCATTGAGATGGATGACCACCCCATGATCCTAGGGATGGATTTCATGAGGAAGAACAATGTGATGCCAGTCCCACACACTGCAACAATGTTGTTGTTGGCAGGGGATCGACCATGTGAGGTACCGCTGGTGGCCAGGAGTCAACTACTCAAAGACAAGCAAAAAGCACTTGCGGCAATGCAGCAGGGTGAGCAGCATGCCCAGGGCAAGGGCGAAGTGGCAAGCACCAGCAGCAACAGCGGATACAGATCATATCGAGATGTGGTGGCTCGGTATGCTTCTGCGTGACGAGGGCGTCACGGGATTGGGTGGGGGAGAGTGTCACACCCCGATAATTTCTGTGACACAAGGAGCAGCATTTGAAGTGGCCAAATGTGCTGGAAGGATCCGGAAGGAGCCAGAACGGGCTAGAGTTTGCTGGAAGGCTCTAGAACGTGGTGGAAGGGTCTAGAGTGGCCTGGAAGATTCCAGAAAGTGGAAGAACCTTGAAGTGTCCAGAGAAGCCTGGATGTGTCTGGAACATCCTAGAATATCCTGGAGAAGCCTACCATGTACTACACTAGTCTAAGAGAGTTCTAGAATGTAGTAGATAGGGTAGTTGTCCTAGATAGTTCTATGGAGAGTTCTAGATGAGAGTTTGTAGCCCTTGGATCAAAATGATCCTAGCCGTCCATTAGGGAGGAGGATGGCTATATAAGGGTGAGGGGTCTCATTTGTTAGCTAACAACCAAGGAGTGGAGATCCAAGAGAGCACTTGTAAGTGTGAGTGTGAGAGCATTGTAAAGCTTTGTACACGGCTATACTTGTAAATTCAACTTGTATAGTGAAGGCATTCTTCCACCTAAATCTTGTGTGTCTTAGTGTGGTTGAGTGGGTAAGGCTGACTTAGGTGCAACCACGAGGGTTGGAGACATCTAAGGCCGCACGGAAGGCTTGCGAAGTCTAAGTCCGTGACACAAGGCCTAGGCCAGCAGCATGCCATGCCACGGCCAAGGCAGCCCAGCCAAAGCCAGCAGCATGCCATGCCAAGGCCTAGGCCAGCAGCATGCCATGCCACGGCCAAGGCAGGCCTGCCAAAGCCAGCAGCATGCCATGCCAAGGCCAAGGCCAGCAGCATGCCATGCCACGGCCAAGGCAGCCCCGCCAAAGCCAGTAGCATGCCATGCCAAGGCCTAGGCCAGCAGCATGCCATGCCACGGCCAAGGCAGCCCAGCCAAAGCCAGCAGCATGCCATGCCAAGGCCTAGGCCAGCAGCATGCCATGCCACGGCCAAGGCAGGCCAGCCAAAGCCTGCAGCATGCCATGCCAAGGCCAAGGCCAGCAGCATGCCATGCCACGGCCAAGGCAGCCCAGCCAAAGCCAGCAGCATGCCATGCCAAGGCCTAGGCCAGCAGCATGCCATGCCACGGCCAAGGCAGGCCTGCCAAAGCCAGCAGCATGCCATGCCAAGGCCAAGGCCAGCAGCATGCCATGCCACGGCCAAGGCAGCCCAGCCAAAGCCAGCAGCATGCCATGCCAAAACCAAGGCCAGCAGCATGCCATGCCACGGCCAAGGCAGCCCAGCCAAAGCCAGCAGCATGCCATGCCAAGGCCAAGGCCAGCAGCATGCCATGCCACGGCCAAGGCAGCCCAGCCAAAGCCAGCAGCATGCCATGCCAAGGCCAAGGCCAGCAGCATGCCATGCCACGGCCAAGGCAGCGCAGCCAAGGCCAGCAGCATGCCATGCCACGGCCAAGGCAGCCCAACCAAAGCCAGCAGCTTGCCATGCCAAGGCCAAGGCCAGCAGCATGCCATGCCACGGCCAAGGCAGCCCAGCCAAAGCCAGCAGCATGCCATGCCAAGGCCAAGGCCAGCAGCATGCCATGCCACGGCCAAGGCAGCCCAGCCAAAGCCAGCAGCATGCCATGCCAAGGCCAAGGCCAGCAGCATGCCATGCCACGGCCAAGGCAGCCCAGCCAAAGCCAGCAGCATGCCATGCCAAGGCCTAGGCCAGCAGCATGCCATGCCACGGCCAAGGCAGGCCTGCCAAAGCCAGCAGCATGCCATGCCAAGGCCAAGGCCAGCAGCATGCCATGCCACGGCCAAGGCAGCCCAGCCAAAGCCAGCAGCATGCCATGCCAAGGCCTAGGCCAGCAGCATGCCATGCCACGGCCAAGGCAGCCCAGCCAAAGCCAGCAGCATGCCATGCCAAGGCCAAGGCCAGCAGAATGCCATGCCACGGCCAAGGCAGGCCAGCCAAAGCCAGCAGCATGCCATGCCAAGGCCAAGGCCAGCAGCATGCCATGCCACGGCCAAGGCAGCCCAGGCAAAGCCAGCAGCATGCCATGCCAAGGCCTAGGCCAGCAGCATGCCATGCCACGGCCAAGGCAGGCCAGCCAAAGCCAGCAGCATGCCATGCCAAGGCCAAGGCCAGCAGCATGCCATGCCACGGCCAAGGCAGCCCAGCCAAAGCCAGCAGCATGCCAGGCCAAGGCCTTGGCCAGCAGCATGCCATGCCACGGCCAAGGCAGGCCTGCCAAAGCCAGCAGCATGCCATGCCAAGGCCAAGGCCAGCAGCATGCCATGCCACGGCCAAGGCAGCCCAGCCAAAGCCAGCAGCATGCCATGCCAAGGCCTAGGCCAGCAGCATGCCATGCCACGGCCAAGGCAGCCCAGCCAAAGCCAGCAGCATGCCATGCCAAGGCCAAGGCCAGCAGCATGCCATGCCACGGCCAAGGCAGCCCAGCCAAAGCCAGCAGCATGCCATGCCAAGGCCTAGGCCAGCAGCATGCCATGCCACGGCCAAGGCAGCCCAGCCAAAGCCAGCAGCATGCCATGCCAAGGCCAAGGCCAGCAGCATGCCATGCCACGGCCAAGGCAGCCCAGCCAAAGCCAGCAGCATGCCATGCCAAGGCCTAGGCCAGCAGCATGCCATGCCACGGCCAAGGCCGCCCAGCCAAAGCCAGCAGCATGCCATGCCAAGGCCAAGGCCAGCAGCATGCCATGCCACGGCCAAGGCAGCCCAGCCAAAGCCAGCAGCATGCCATGCCAAGGCCTAGGCCAGCAGCATGCCGTGCCACGGCCAAGGCAGCCCAGCCAAAGCCAGCACCATGCCATGCCAAGGCCAAGGCCAGCAGCATGCCATGCCACGGCCAAGGCAGCCCAGCCAAAGCCAGCAGCATGCCATGCCAAGGCCTAGGCCAGCAGCATGCCATGCCACGGCCAAGGCAGGCCTGCCAAAGCCAGCAGCATGCCATGCCAAGGCCAAGGCCAGCAACATGCCATGCCACGGCCAAGGCAGCCCAGCCAAAGCCAGCAGCATGCCATGCCAAGGCCTAGGCCAGCAGCATGCCATGCCACGGCCAAGGCAGCCCAGCCAAAGCCAGCAGCATGCCATGCCAAGGCCTAGGCCAGCAGCATGCCATGCCACGGCCAAGGCAGCCCAGCCAAAGCCAGCAGCATGCCATGCCAAGGCCAAGGCCAGCAGCATGCCATGCCACGGCCAAGGCAGCCCAGCTAAAGCCAGCAGCATGCCATGCCAAGGCCTAGGCCAGCAGCATGCCATGCCACGGCCAAGGCAGGCCTGCCAAAGCCAGCAGCATGCCATGTCAAGGCCAAGGCCAGCAGCATGCCATGCCACGGCCAAGGCAGGCCAGCCAAAGCCAGCAGCATGCCATGCCATGGCCTATGCCAGCAGCATGCCATGCCACGGCCAAGGCAGGCCAGCCAAAGCCAGCAGCATGCCATGCCAAGGCCTAGGCCAGCAGCATGCCATGCCACGGCCAAGGCAGGCCAGCCAAAGCCAGCAGCATGCCATGCCAAGGCCAAGGCCAGCAGCATGCCATGCCACGGCCAACGCAGCCCAGCCAAAGCCGGCGGCATGCCATGCCAAGGCCAAGGCCAGCAGCATGCCATGCCACGACCAAGGCTGCCAGCCAAAGCCAGCAGCATGCCATGCCAAGGCCTAGGCCAGCAGCATGCCATGCCACGGCCAAGGCAGCCCAGCCAAAGCCGCCAGCATGCCATGCCAAGGCCAAGGCCAAGGCCAGCAGCATGCCATGCCACGGCCAAGGCCAAGGCCAAGGCAGCCCATCCGAAGCCAGCAACATTCCATGGCAAGGCCAACGCAGCCCAGCCAAAGCCGGCGGCATGCCATGCCAAGGCCAAGGCCAGCCGCATGTCTTGCCACGGCCTTGTCCCGCAGCGTGGCGTGCCTTTGCCTTGGGCTAGAACATCGCATGCCACGCCCTTGGCAAGCAATCCTGTCCCTCGTGTAATTGCCATTTGGTTTGGCTTTGACTTACGTATATGTTGCCCTGCGAAATGCTTGTCCCTCGGGTAATAGCCGTTTGGTTGCCTTTGACTTGCGAACCCGTTGCTAGTGCTTTCCCCAGTGGAAGCTTGTTGGGAAAAGTATGTCCCTCGGAAGTTGCCTGTTGCGTTTGTTATTTGCATTCGAGCTATCCGATGCTTGCTGGGTTTCTCTAAGAGTTTTTGCACGTTCGTCGGGCTTTTTAATTATTTATTTACTCATAAAAATTATAATAAAATAAATTAAAAATAAAAAAATAATTAAAAAAATTACTATAATTACTAGTGCCTCATCTTATAATTGTTGGAATTTTTCTAGAATTTTTTGAGTATTTTTAGTAATTTTTATTATTTTTTAAGTATTAAAATTGAAATAAATTAAAATAAAATATTCCGGTGGCCAAATATTTTTTTATAATTTTTTTTATGGTGTATTAAATTATTTCATACAACTTTCATGTTGAAAGTTTTGGCAAAAAACCATTACTTTTTAAAAAAACCCCATTATGACTCCTCGAACATGCTTGATGTTTCCTCCTGCCAGATTGAAAAGGGCTTAACAGGCTATTATAAGGGGGGGGCACCTCCCTTAAGGCTGGCCAGCATGGCCAGGCCACAGGCCACGCCTATGCCTAGGCGGGCGCTTGGCACATGCCATCGCTTGGCTTGTGGCATTGGCTTGTGGCATCGAAACTACATAGCCAAGCACGGGATGCGTCGAGTGGCGGCCCGCGGCGGTGGCGGTGGCACGTTGGCCTAGGCCAGCATGCCATGCCACAGCCTTGGCCAGCAACATGGCATGCCAAAGCCTTGGCCAGCAACATGGCATGCCAAAGCCTTGGCCAGCAGCATGCCATGCCTTGGCCTTGGCAAGCATGTCATGCCACGGCCTTGGCCAGCAGCATGCCATGCCCCGGCCTTGGCCAGCAGCATGCCATGCCACGGCCTTGGCCAGCAGCATGCCATGCCACGGCCTTGGCCAGCAGCATGCCATGCCACAGCCTTGGCCAGCAACATGGCATGCCAAAGCCTTGGCCAGCAGCATGCCATGCCTTGGCCTTGGCAAGCATGTCATGCCACGGCCTTGGCCAGCTGCATGCCATGCCACGGCCTTGGCCAGCAGCATGCCATGCCACGGCCTTGGCCAGCAGCATGCCATGCCACGGCCTTGGCCAGCAGCATGCCATGCCACAGCCTTGGCCAGCAACATGGCATGCCAAAGCCTTGGCCAGCAGCACGCCATGCCCCGGCCTTGGCAAGCTTGTCATGCCACGGCCATGGCCAGCAGCGTGCTATGCCCCGGCCTTGGCCAGCAGCTTGCCATGCCACGACCTTGGCCAGCAGCTTGCCATGCCCCGGCCTTGGCCAGCATGTCATGCCGCGGCCTTGGCCAGCAGCATGCCATGCCACGGCCTTGGCCGGCAACATGGCATGCCGCGGCCTTGGCCGGCAGCATGCCATGCCGCGGCCTTGGCCGGCAGCATGCCATGCCGCGGCCTTTGCCGGCAGCATGCCATGCCGCGGCCTTTGCCAGCAGCATGGCAAGCCCAAGCCTTGGTCAGCAGCAGCATGCCATGCCAATGCCTTGGCCAGCAGCATGCCTTGCCACGGCCTCGTCCAGCAGCATGGCATGCCACGCCACGGCCTCGGCGATCAGCATGCCTTGCCACGGCCTCGGCCATCAGCATGCCTTGCCACGGCCTTGTCCAGCAGCATGGCATGCCCGGCTTTGGCCAGCAGCATGTCATGCCACGGCCTTGGCAAGCATGCCAAGCCACGGCCTTGGCAAGCATGCCATGTCCCTCGGGTAATTGTACAAGTTGCCTTGCGAAATGCATGTCCCTCGGTTAAATTGCCATTTGGTTGGCTTTGGCGTGCGAACGAGTTGCCTGTGCTTTCCTTGTGGAAGCTTGTTGCGAGAAGTATGTCCCTCGAAAGTTGCCTGTTGCGTTTGTTATTTGCATTCGCGCTAACCGGTGCTTGCTCGGCCTCTCTAAATGTTTTCGCGCGTTCGTCGGGCTTCTTGGTCCTTCGGGGGGTGATTCGTTTTGGGGGGCTGGTGCACAGTGTACGTCGTGGCGCGTGAGTTGTGTTCGGTTTGTGCGAGTTGGACGGATCCCTGCCTGTGCAGCGAACTCCACTGGTGCATTCCTCCATGTCCCTCGGGTTGTCTTCGACTCGCCTTCGGGTTGCTTGCGCTTCCCTAGTGGAAGGTGCCTTGCGAAAAGCGTGTCCCTCGGGTAATTGCCATTTGGTTGGCTTTGACGTTC
>NW_028129474.1:14605000-14622500 GCF_055761805.1 Camellia sinensis
CACGGCCCGCATGCCATGCCACGGCCTCGGCCCGCATGCCTTGCTACGGCGTTGCCCAACATGCCATGCCACGGCCTCGGCCCGCATGCCTTGCCACGGCGTTGCCCAACATGCCATGCCACGGCCTCGGCCCGCATGCCATGCCATGCCACGGCCCGCATGTCTTGCCAAGGCGTTGCCAAACATGCCTTGCCACGGCCTCGGCCCGCATGCCATGCCACGGCGTCGCCCAACATGCCATGCCACGGCCTCGGCCCGCATGCCTTGCAACGGCGTCGCCCAACATGCCATGCCACGGCCTCGGCCCGCATGCCATGCCACGGCCTCGGCCCGCATGCCATGCCACGGCCTCGGCCCGCATGACATGCCACGGCCTCGGCCCGCATGACATGCCACGGCCTCGGCCCGCATGCCCTGCCACGGCCTCGGCCCGCATGCCTTGCCACGGCGTTGCCCAACATGCCACGCCACGGCCTCGGCCCGCATGCCATGCCATGCCACGGCCCGCATGTCTTGCCACGGCGTTGCGAAACATGCCATGCCACGGCCTCGGCCCGCATGCCATGCCACGGCGTCGCCCAACATGCCATGCCACGGCCACGGCCCGCATGCCATGCCACGGCCTCGGCCCGCATGCCTTGCTACGGCGTTGCCCAACATGCCATGCCACGGCCTCGGCCCGCATGCCTTGCCACCGCGTTGCCCAGCATGCCATGCCACCGCGTTGCCCGTGGTGCCATGCCTTAGCCTTGGCCAACATGTCGAGCCACGGCCTTGGCCAACATGTCGAGCCACGGCCTCGGCCCGCATGCCTTGCTACGGCGTCGCCCAACATGCCATGCCACGGCCTCGGCCCGCATGCCTTGCTACGGCGTCGCCCAACATGCCATGCCACGGCCTCGGCCCGCATGCCATGCCACGTCCTCGGCCCGCATGCCATGCCACGGCCTCGGCCCGCATGCCATGCCCCGGCTTCGGCCCGCATGCCATGCCACGGCCTCGGCCCGCATGACATGCCACGACCTCGGCCCGCATGCCATGCCACGGCCTCGGCCCGCATGCCTTGCTACGGCCACGGCCTCGGCCCGCATGCCATGACAAGCCACGGCCCGTATGTCTTGCCACGGCGTTGCCAAACATGCCATGCCACGGCCTCGGCCCGCATGCCATGCCACGGCGTCGCCCAACATGCCATGCCGCGGCCACGGCCCGCATGCCATGCCACGGCCTCGGCCCGCATGCCTTGCTACGGCGTTGCCCAACATGGCATGCCACGGCCTCGGCCCGCATGCCATGCCACGGCCTCGGCCCGCATGTCTTGCCACGGCGTTGCCAAACATGCCATGCCACGGCCTCGGCCCGCATGCCATGCCACGGCGTCGCCCAACATGCCATGCCACGGCCACGGCCACGGCCCGCGTGCCATGCCACGGCCTCGGCCCGCATGCCTTGCTACGGCGTTGCCCGACATGCCATGCCACGGCCTCGGCCCGCATGCCTTGCCACCGCGTTGCCCAGCATGCCATGCCACCGCGTTGCCCGGCGTGCCATGCCTTAGCCTTGGCCAACATGTCGAGCCACGGCCTCGGCCCGCATGCCTTGCTACGGCGTCGCCCAACATGCCATGCCACGGCCTCGCCCCGCATGCCATGCCACGGCCTCGCCCCGCATGCCATGCCACGGCCTCGGCCCGCATGACATGCCACGGCCTCGGCCCGCATGCCATGCCACGGCCTCGGCCCGCATGCCTTGCCACGGCGTTGCCCAACATGCCACGCCACGGCCTCGGCCCGCATGCCATGCCACGCCACGGCCCGCATGTCATGCCACGGCGTTGCCAAACATGCCATGCCACGGCCCCGGCCCGCATGCCTTGCTACGGCGTCGTCCAACATGCCATGCCACGGCCTCGGCCCGCATGCCATGCCACGGCCTCGGCCCGCATGCCATGCCACGGCCTCGGCCCGCATGCCATGCCACGGCCTCGGCCCGCATGCCATGCCACGGCCTCGGCCCGCATGCCATGCCACGGCCTCGGCCCGCATGCCTTGCCACGGCGTTGCCCAACATGCCATGCCACGGCCCGCATGTCTTGCCACGGCGTTGCCAAACATGCCATGCCACGGCCTCGGCCCGCATGCCATGCCACGGCGTCGCCCAACATGCCATGCCGCGGCCACGGCCCGCATGCCATGCCACGGCCTCGGCCCACATGCCTTGCTACGGCGTTGCCCAACATGGCATGCCACGGCCTCGGCCCGCATGTCTTGCCACGGCGTTGCCAAACATGCCATGCCACGGCCTCGGCCCGCATGCCATGCCACGGCGTCGCCCAACATGCCATGCCACGGCCACGGCCACGGCCCGCATGCCATGCCACGGCCTCGGCCCGCATGCCTTGCTACGGCGTTGCCCGACATGCCATGCCACGGCCTCGGCCCGCATGCCTTGCCACCGCGTTGCCCAGCATGCCATGCCACCGCGTTGCCCGGCGTGCCATGCCTTAGCCTTGGCCAACATGTCGAGCCACGGCCTCGGCCCGCATGCCTTGCTACGGCGTCGCCCAACATGCCATGCCACGGCCTCGGCCCGCATGCCATGCCACGGCCTCGGCCCGCATGCCTTGGTACGGCGTCGCCCAACATGCCATGCCACGGCCTCGACCCGCATTACATGCCACGGCCTCGGCCCGCATTACATGCCACGGCCTCGGCCCGCATGACATGCCACGGCCTCGGCCCGCATGCCATGCCACGGCCTCGGCCCGCATGCCATGCCATGCCACGGCCCGCATGTCTTGCCACGGCGTTGCCAAACATGCCATGCCACGGCCTCGGCCGGCATGCCATGCCACGGCGTCGCCCAACATGCCATGCCACGGCCACGGCCCGCATGCCATGCCACGGCCTCGGCCCGCATGCCTTGCTACGGCGTTGCCCAACATGCCATGCCACGGCCTCGGCCAGCATGCCTTGCCACCGCGTTGCCCAGCATGCCATGCCACCGCGTTGACCGGCGTGCCATGCCTTAGCCTTGGCCAACATGTCGAGCCACGGCCTGGGCCAAACTTGCCATGACACGGCCTCGGCCCGCATGCCATGCCACGGCCTCGGCCCGCATGACATGCCACGGCCTCGGCCCGCATGCCTTGCTACGGCGTCGCCCAACATTCCATGCCACGGCCTCGGCCCGCATGCCAAGCCACGGCCTCGGCCCGCATGACATGCCACGGCCTCGGCCCGCATGCCTTGCCACGACGTCGCCCAACTTGCCATGCCACGGCCTCGGCCCGCATGCCATGCCACGGCCTCGGCTCGCATGACATGCCACGGCCTCGGCCCGCATGCCTTGCTACGGCGTCGCCCAACATGCCATGCCACGGCCTCGGCCCGCATGCCATGCCACGGCCTCGGCCCGCATGACATGCCACGGCCTCGGACCGCATGCCTTGCTACGGCGTCGCCCAACATGCCATGCCACGGCCCCGGCCCGCATGCCTTGCCACCGCGTTGCCCGGCATGCCATGCCACCGCGTTGCCCGGCGTGCCATGCCTTAGCCTTGGCCAACATGTCGTGCCACGGCCTCGGCCCGCATGCCATGCCATGCCACGGCCCGCATGTCTTGCCACGGCGTTGCAAACATGCCATGCCACGGCCTCGGCCCGCATGCCTTGCTACGGCGTCGCCCAACATGCCATGCCACGGCCTCGGTCAGCATGCCATGCCATGGCACCGCCTTGTCCAGCTCGCCGTGCCGCAGCGTTGGCCAGCATGCCTTGGCCGGCATGCCATGCCAATGCCTTGGGCCAACATGGCGTGCCACGGGCTGGGCCATGCCGGTCCGTTGCCCGGCATGCCACGGCCGTGGCGGCATGGCAAGCCACGGCCTCGGCCAGCATGCCATGCCCCGGCCTCGCCCAGCATGCCATGGCACGGTCTTGGTCAGCATGCCATGCCATGGCACCGCCTTGTGCAACGTTGGCCAGCATGCCTTGGCCGGCATGCCATGCCAATGCCTTGGGCCAACATGGCGTGCCACGGGCTGGGCGAGCATGGCATGCCACGGGCTGGGCGAGCATGCCACGCCACGGCCTTGGCTAGCAGCAAGGCATGCCACGGCCTCGGCGAGCATGCCATGCCATGCCAAGGCCAAGGCCAAGGCCAAAGCCAAGGCCAAGGCCAAGGCCAAGGCAGTGGGCAAGGCCAAGTCCCTGTGCAAGGCATGGCCAAGGCCAAGGCCATGGCATGCCACCGCCTCGATCGATCTTTTTGAACATGATTCTTTTATAATCTTACCCAAACCGTGCAACACAATTAAAAATGCACTACAATCAATTTTAAATGTCATTCCCTATTTTTTTGCAATTTTTCTGGAGCTTTTCGAATTTTTAAAGCCCTTATTTGGCATAAAAAAATCAAAATAAAATTAAAAAAATGAAAAAAATAATTTAATAATTTCTATAATTACTAGTGAATCATCCTTTAATTATGGGAATTTTTCCATAATTTTTTGACCATTTTTATTAATTTTTATTATTTTTTAAGTATTAATATCGAAATAAATTAAAATAAAATATTTTCGGTAAAAAAATATTTTTTTTAATTTTTTTTATGGTGTATTAAATTATTTCCTACAACTTTCATGTTGAAAGTTTTGGCAAAAAACCATTACTTTTTAAAAAAACCCCATTATGACTCCTCGAACATGCTTGATGTTTCCTCCTGCCAGACTGAAAAGGGCTTAACAGGCTATTATAAGGGGGGGGCACCTCCCTTGCCCAGGGCAAGGCAGTGGCAGGTACGCCCCATGTTGGGCGCGGCCTGGGCTGCGGCCTTGGGTTACATGCACTGCGGCTCGACCGCGGCCTGGGCTGCGGCCTGGGGCGGTTCGGCCGCGGCCTTGGGCGGCCTGGACCGCGGCCTTGGGCGGCCTTGCGCGGCCTGGGCGCGGCCTGGGCGCGGCCTTGCGCGGCCTGGGCGCGGCCTTGGGCGGCCTGGGCGTGGCCTTGGGCGGCCTGGCCGCGGCCTTGCGCGGCCTGGGCGCGGCCTTGGGCAGCATGGCGTGGCATCCGCGCGGGCGTGGGCGGCCTGGCATGCGCGCGGCATGGGCAGCACGGCATGGCATGCGCACGGCCTGGGCGGCCTGGCATGCAGCCGGCCTGGCATGCCCGCGGCGTGGGCAGCACGGCATGGCATGCGCACGGCCTGGGCGGCCTGGCATGCAGCCGGCCTGGCATGCCCGCGGCGTGGGCAGCACGGCATGGCATGCGCACGGCCTGGGCGGCCTGGCATGCAGCTGGCCTGGGCAGCACGGCATGGCATGCGCACGGCCTGGGCGGCCTGGCATGCAGCCGGCCAGGGCAGCCTGGCCTGGCATGCCCGCGGCGTGGGCAGCGTGGCCTGTGCGAATACCGCGCGCGTGGTCTTTTGACCACGGTGCGCGTGTTGCGCGCATGGTCGCGCACGCCTTTGCACGCCTTCGCACGCAACGCACGTCTAGTGATAAGAACCGCAGCCAAGGCAGCCCAGCCCCAAGGCCATGGCCAGCAGCATGGCATGCCACGGCCAAGGCAGGCCAGCCAAAGCCAGCAGCATGCCATGCCAAGGCCAAGGCCAGCAGCATGCCATGCCACGGCCAAGGCAGCCCAGCCAAAGCCAGCAGCATGCCATGCCAAGGCCAAGGCCAGCAGCATGGCATGCCACGGCCAAGGCAGGCCAGCCAAAGCCAGCAGCATGCCATGCCAAGGCCAAGGCCAGCAGCATGCCATGCCACGGCCAAGGTAGCCCAGCCAAAGCCAGCAGCTTGCCATGCCAAGGCCAAGGCCAGCAGCATGCCATGCCACGGCCAAGGCAACCCAGCCAAAGCCAGCAGCATGCCATGCCAAGGCCAAGGCCAGCAGCATGCCATGCCACGGCCAAGGCAGCCCAGCCAAGGCCAGCAGCATGCCATGCCACGGCCAAGGCAGCCCAGCCAAAGCCAGCAGCTTGCCATGCCAAGGCCAAGGCCAGCAGCATGCCATGCCACGGCCAAGGCAGCCCAGCCAAAGCCAGCAGCATGCCATGCCAAGGCCAAGGCCAGCAGCATGCCATGCCACGGCCAAGGCAGCCCAGCCAAAGCCAGCAGCATGCCATGCCAAGGCCAAGGCCAGCAGCATGCCATGCCACGGCCAAGGCAGCCCAGCCAAAGCCAGCAGCATGCCATGCCAAGGCCAAGGCCAGCAGCATGCCTTGCCACGGCCAAGGCAGGCCTGCCAAAGCCAGCAGCATGCCATGCCAAGGCCAAGGCCAGCAGCATGCCATGCCACGGCCAAGGCAGCCCAGCCAAAGCCAGCAGCATGCCATGCCAAGGCCTAGGCCAGCAGCATGCCATGCCACGGCCAAGGCAGCCCAGCCAAAGCCAGCAGCATGCCATGCCAAGGCCAAGGCCAGCAGCATGCCATGCCACGGCCAAGGCAGCCCAGCCAAAGCCAGCAGCATGCCATGCCAAGGCCAAGGCCAGCAGCATGCCATGCCACGGCCAAGGCAGCCCAGCCAAGGCCAGCAGCATGCCCTGCCACGGCCAAGGCAGCCCAGCCAAAGCCAGCAGCTTGCCATGCCAAGGCCAAGGCCAGCAGCATGCCATGCCACGGCCAAGGCAGCCCAGCCAAAGCCAGCAGCATGCCATGCCAAGGCCAAGGCCAGCAGCATGCCATGCCACGGCCAAGGCAGCCCAGCCAAAGCCAGCAGCATGCCATGCCAAGGCCAAGGCCAGCAGCATGCCATGCCACGGCCAAGGCAGCCCAGCCAAAGCCAGCAGCATGCCATGCCAAGGCCTAGGCCAGCAGCATGCCTTGCCACGGCCAAGGCAGGCCTGCCAAAGCCAGCAGCATGCCATGCCAAGGCCAAGGCCAGCAGCATGCCATGCCACGGCCAAGGCAGCCCAGCCAAAGCCAGCAGCATGCCATGCCAAGGCCAAGGCAGCCCAGCCAAAGCCAGCAGCATGCCATGCCACGGCCAAGGCAGCCCAGCCAAGGCCAGCAGCATGCCCTGCCACGGCCAAGGCAGCCCAGCCAAAGCCAGCAGCTTGCCATGCCAAGGCCAAGGCCAGCAGCATGCCATGCCACGGCCAAGGCAGCCCAGCCAAAGCCAGCAGCATGCCATGCCAAGGCCAAGGCCAGCAGCATGCCATGCCACGGCCAAGGCAGCCCAGCCAAAGCCAGCAGCATGCCATGCCAAGGCCAAGGCCAGCAGCATGCCATGCCACGGCCAAGGCAGCCCAGCCAAAGCCAGCAGCATGCCATGCCAAGGCCTAGGCCAGCAGCATGCCTTGCCACGGCCAAGGCAGGCCTGCCAAAGCCAGCAGCATGCCATGCCAAGGCCAAGGCCAGCAGCATGCCATGCCACGGCCAAGGCAGCCCAGCCAAAGCCAGCAGCTTGCCATGCCAAGGCCAAGTCCAGCAGCATGCCATGCCACGGCCAAGGCAGCCCAGCCAAAGCCAGCAGCATGCCATGCCAAGGCCAAGGCCAGCAGCATGCCATGCCACGGCCAAGGCAGCCCAGCCAAAGCCAGCAGCATGCCATGCCAAGGCCAAGGCCAGCAGCATGCCATGCCACGGCCAAGGCAGCCCAGCCAAAGCCAGCAGCATGCCATGCCAAGGCCTAGGCCAGCAGCATGCCTTGCCACGGCCAAGGCAGGCCTGCCAAAGCCAGCAGCATGCCATGCCAAGGCCAAGGCCAGCAGCATGCCATGCCACGGCCAAGGCAGCCCAGCCAAAGCCAGCAGCATGCCATGCCAAGGCCTAGGCCAGCAGCATGCCATGCCACGGCCAAGGCAGCCCAGCCAAAGCCAGCAGCATGCCATGCCAAGGCCTAGGCCAGCAGCATGCCATGCCACGGCCAAGGCAGGCCTGCCAAAGCCAGCAGCATGCCATGCCAAGGCCAAGGCCAGCAGCATGCCATGCCACGGCCAAGGCAGCCCAGCCAAAGCCAGCAGCATGCCATGCCAAGGCCTAGGCCAGCAGCATGCCATGCCACGGCCAAGGCAGCCCAGCCAAAGCCAGCAGCATGCCATGCCAAGGCCTAGGCCAGCAGCATGCCATGCCACGGCCAAGGCAGGCCAGCCAAAGCCAGCAGCATGCCATGCCAAGGCCAAGGCCAGCAGCATGCCATGCCACGGCCAAGGCAGCCCAGCCAAAGCCAGCAGCTTGCCATGCCAAGTGTCACGGCCTTGGAATTTCTGAACCAACCCTCAGTCTTTCCAAGCCAACCGTGCGGCCTTAGATGCTTGTAGCACGCCTTGCTTGCACCTAAGTAAGCCTTTTGTGGAAGGGAGCTAGGGGAATGCACACACAAGAGAGATTTAGAGAATATTAGCTTTGTATTGCACTAGAGAGAAAGCTTACAACTTGGATCTACTTCTTAGTTCTTACATAGGTTTTTTTTTTTGGCCAAATGAGGGCCTCCCCTTTATATAGCCTTACATAGAATATTCTAGAGCTACTATGGTGGAGAGTGTTCTAGACACTTCCACCTATTACATCTAATAGACTATTCTAGAACTATATGGATGGAGGGGATTCTAGATCCTTCCCTCATCCTCTCAAAGACCCTATTCTAGAACATACATACAATGCTTTATATTATTCTAGAGACTTCTAGGCAATTCTCCCATGGCCTTTATTCTAGAGAGTTCTAGAACTCTCTAGCATTCTTTGTGGTCTTCACCCTTTCTCAAGTCTTCCAGGAGCTTCCAAGCCATTTTAGTAGCCTTGCCTCCTTGAGACTTCCCTTTTGTAGGTTATCCTGCCTTAGTGATTTGGCGGGGCGTGACATTCTCCCCCACCTATGCTTGCGACGCCCTCGTCGCGTCGGTCTTGATGATTCGGCGGGGTGTGACATTCTCCCCCACCTATGCTTGCGACGCCCTCGTCGCGTCTCCATCCTCGAAGTCGTAGTCTTTCTCCTTGACGTACTCCTTCTTGGTTTTGACTGTGCCACGTTGTACTTGGTACATGACATGCTACCACCGCTAGTCCCTGATGCCCTTGTCAGGGGGACATTACCCTGCCTACCGCCATGCTTGTCCGTTCCCCTACCCACGGGAAACCCGCTCCGCGCGGACACCACCCTTGGTGCGGACTCCACAATGAAGGTGCTTGGCGTAAGTCCCACGTACCGTCCCAGCACCATGCCACAGTCATCAACTTTTTCGTGCCACTCACCAAGATGCAGCTCAACCCCTTGAGCCATGCCATCCATAGGCTTTACCTTGGCGTTTTCCACCTTCATCAATCCTTGACCCCCGTCAAGGTTCGGATCAACCCGCTTGGCCTCTTCCGCATTGATGAAGTGGTGCGATGCCCCGGTGTCGACCATGACTTGGGTTGCCTCCCCATCGACCTTGCCCTCTACGTACATCCAACCCTTATCCCCTTGGGTTGATGCAGTAGGCTTCGCTTCAAGCAGCTGCAGAGATCCCACGCAAGACTGCTCTTCCCTTTCTTGTTCCTCCAGCTTTGCAATGAGACTCCTCCTCTTAGGACAATCCCTTGCCCAATGTAGCTCATCGCAAAGGAAGCAGTTATGTCTGGGCTTCATATCCTTAGCCCACTTTGCCCATTTGCCCAAATTAGCAGCAATCTCCATTCCGCGGTGCTCCTCTGTGTGAGTGACTCCCGACATAGTGCCCTTCCGTCCTTAGTCACGACGCCTTCGCAACCCGCTCTGATACCAACTGTCACGGCCTTGGAATTTCTGAACCAACCCTCAGTCTTTCCAAGCCAACCGTGCGGCCTTAGATGCTTGTAGCACGCCTTGCTTGCACCTAAGTAAGCCTTTTGTGGAAGGGAGCTAGGGGAATGCACACACAAGAGAGATTTAGAGAATATTAGCTTTGTATTGCACTAGAGAGAAAGCTTACAACTTGGATCTACTTCTTAGTTCTTACATAGGTTTTTTTTTTTGGCCAAATGAGGGCCTCCCCTTTATATAGCCTTACATAGAATATTCTAGAGCTACTATGGTGGAGAGTGTTCTAGACACTTCCACCTATTACATCTAATAGACTATTCTAGAACTATATGGATGGAGGGGATTCTAGATCCTTCCCTCATCCTCTCAAAGACCCTATTCTAGAACATACATACAATGCTTTATATTATTCTAGAGACTTCTAGGCAATTCTCCCATGGCCTTTATTCTAGAGAGTTCTAGAACTCTCTAGCATTCTTTGTGGTCTTCACCCTTTCTCAAGTCTTCCAGGAGCTTCCAAGCCATTTTAGTAGCCTTGCCTCCTTGAGACTTCCCTTTTGTAGGTTATCCTGCCTTAGTGATTTGGCGGGGCGTGACACAAGGCCAAGGCCAGCAGCATGCCATGCCACGGCCAAGGCAGCCCAGCCAAAGCCAGCAGCATGCCATGCCAAGGCCAAGGCCAGCAGCATGCCATGCCACGGCCAAGGCAGCCCAGCCAAGGCCAGCAGCATGCCCTGCCACGGCCAAGGCAGCCCAGCCAAAGCCAGCAGCTTGCCATGCCAAGGCCAAGGCCAGCAGCATGCCATGCCACGGCCAAGGCAGCCCAGCCAAAGCCAGCAGCATGCCATGCCAAGGCCAAGGCCAGCAGCATGCCATGCCACGGCCAAGGCAGCCCAGCCAAAGCCAGCAGCATGCCATGCCAAGGCCAAGGCCAGCAGCATGCCATGCCACGGCCAAGGCAGCCCAGCCAAAGCCAGCAGCATGCCATGCCAAGGCCTAGGCCAGCAGCATGCCTTGCCACGGCCAAGGCAGGCCTGCCAAAGCCAGCAGCATGCCATGCCAAGGCCAAGGCCAGCAGCATGCCATGCCACGGCCAAGGCAGCCCAGCCAAAGCCAGCAGCATGCCATGCCAAGGCCTAGGCCAGCAGCATGCCATGCCACGGCCAAGGCAGCCCAGCCAAAGCCAGCAGCATGCCATGCCAAGGCCTAGGCCAGCAGCATGCCATGCCACGGCCAAGGCAGGCCTGCCAAAGCCAGCAGCATGCCATGCCAAGGCCAAGGCCAGCAGCATGCCATGCCACGACCAAGGCAGCCCCGCCAAAGCCAGTAGCATGCCATGCCAAGGCCTAGGCCAGCAGCATGCCATGCCACGGCCAAGGCAGCCCAGCCAAAGCCAGCAGCATGCCATGCCAAGGCCTAGGCCAGCAGCATGCCATGCCACGGCCAAGGCAGGCCAGCCAAAGCCTGCAGCATGCCATGCCAAGGCCAAGGCCAGCAGCATGCCATGCCACGGCCAAGGCAGCCCAGCCAAAGCCAGCAGCATGCCATGCCAAGGCCTAGGCCAGCAGCATGCCATGCCACGGCCAAGGCAGGCCTGCCAAAGCCAGCAGCATGCCATGCCAAGGCCAAGGCCAGCAGCATGCCATGCCACGGCCAAGGCAGCCCAGCCAAAGCCAGCAGCATGCCATGCCAAAACCAAGGCCAGCAGCATGCCATGCCACGGCCAAGGCAGCCCAGCCAAAGCCAGCAGCATGCCATGCCAAGGCCAAGGCCAGCAGCATGCCATGCCACGGCCAAGGCAGCCCAGCCAAAGCCAGCAGCATGCCATGCCAAGGCCAAGGCCAGCAGCATGCCATGCCACGGCCAAGGCAGCGCAGCCAAGGCCAGCAGCATGCCATGCCACGGCCAAGGCAGCCCAACCAAAGCCAGCAGCTTGCCATGCCAAGGCCAAGGCCAGCAGCATGCCATGCCACGGCCAAGGCAGCCCAGCCAAAGCCAGCAGCATGCCATGCCAAGGCCAAGGCCAGCAGCATGCCATGCCACGGCCAAGGCAGCCCAGCCAAAGCCAGCAGCATGCCATGCCAAGGCCAAGGCCAGCATCATGCCATGCCACGGCCAAGGCAGCCCAGCCAAAGCCAGCAGCATGCCATGCCAAGGCCTAGGCCAGCAGCATGCCATGCCACGGCCAAGGCAGGCCTGCCAAAGCCAGCAGCATGCCATGCCAAGGCCAAGGCCAGCAGCATGCCATGCCACGGCCAAGGCAGCCCAGCCAAAGCCAGCAGCATGCCATGCCAAGGCCTAGGCCAGCAGCATGCCATGCCACGGCCAAGGCAGCCCAGCCAAAGCCAGCAGCATGCCATGCCAAGGCCAAGGCCAGCAGAATGCCATGCCACGGCCAAGGCAGGCCAGCCAAAGCCAGCAGCATGCCATGCCAAGGCCAAGGCCAGCAGCATGCCATGCCACGGCCAAGGCAGCCCAGGCAAAGCCAGCAGCATGCCATGCCAAGGCCTAGGCCAGCAGCATGCCATGCCACGGCCAAGGCAGGCCAGCCAAAGCCAGCAGCATGCCATGCCAAGGCCAAGGCCAGCAGCATGCCATGCCACGGCCAAGGCAGCCCAGCCAAAGCCAGCAGCATGCCAGGCCAAGGCCTTGGCCAGCAGCATGCCATGCCACGGCCAAGGCAGGCCTGCCAAAGCCAGCAGCATGCCATGCCAAGGCCAAGGCCAGCAGCATGCCATGCCACGGCCAAGGCAGCCCAGCCAAAGCCAGCAGCATGCCATGCCAAGGCCTAGGCCAGCAGCATGCCATGCCACGGCCAAGGCAGCCCAGCCAAAGCCAGCAGCATGCCATGCCAAGGCCAAGGCCAGCAGCATGCCATGCCACGGCCAAGGCAGCCCAGCCAAAGCCAGCAGCATGCCATGCCAAGGCCTAGGCCAGCAGCATGCCATGCCACGGCCAAGGCAGCCCAGCCAAAGCCAGCAGCATGCCATGCCAAGGCCAAGGCCAGCAGCATGCCATGCCACGGCCAAGGCAGCCCAGCCAAAGCCAGCAGCATGCCATGCCAAGGCCTAGGCCAGCAGCATGCCATGCCACGGCCAAGGCCGCCCAGCCAAAGCCAGCAGCATGCCATGCCAAGGCCAAGGCCAGCAGCATGCCATGCCACGGCCAAGGCAGCCCAGCCAAAGCCAGCAGCATGCCATGCCAAGGCCTAGGCCAGCAGCATGCCATGCCACGGCCAAGGCAGCCCAGCCAAAGCCAGCACCATGCCATGCCAAGGCCAAGGCCAGCAGCATGCCATGCCACGGCCAAGGCAGCCCAGCCAAAGCCAGCAGCATGCCATGCCAAGGCCTAGGCCAGCAGCATGCCATGCCACGGCCAAGGCAGGCCTGCCAAAGCCAGCAGCATGCCATGCCAAGGCCAAGGCCAGCAACATGCCATGCCACGGCCAAGGCAGCCCAGCCAAAGCCAGCAGCATGCCATGCCAAGGCCTAGGCCAGCAGCATGCCATGCCACGGCCAAGGCAGCCCAGCCAAAGCCAGCAGCATGCCATGCCAAGGCCTAGGCCAGCAGCATGCCATGCCACGGCCAAGGCAGCCCAGCCAAAGCCAGCAGCATGCCATGCCAAGGCCAAGGCCAGCAGCATGCCATGCCACGGCCAAGGCAGCCCAGCCAAAGCCAGCAGCATGCCATGCCAAGGCCTAGGCCAGCAGCATGCCATGCCACGGCCAAGGCAGGCCTGCCAAAGCCAGCAGCATGCCATGTCAAGGCCAAGGCCAGCAGCATGCCATGCCACGGCCAAGGCAGGCCAGCCAAAGCCAGCAGCATGCCATGCCATGGCCTATGCCAGCAGCATGCCATGCCACGGCCAAGGCAGGCCAGCCAAAGCCAGCAGCATGCCATGCCAAGGCCTAGGCCAGCAGCATGCCATGCCACGGCCAAGGCAGGCCAGCCAAAGCCAGCAGCATGCCATGCCAAGGCCAAGGCCAGCAGCATGCCATGCCACGGCCAACGCAGCCCAGCCAAAGCCGGCGGCATGCCATGCCAAGGCCAAGGCCAGCAGCATGCCATGCCACGACCAAGGCTGCCAGCCAAAGCCAGCAGCATGCCATGCCAAGGCCTAGGCCAGCAGCATGCCATGCCACGGCCAAGGCAGCCCAGCCAAAGCCGCCAGCATGCCATGCCAAGGCCAAGGCCAAGGCCAGCAGCATGCCATGCCACGGCCAAGGCCAAGGCCAAGGCAGCCCATCCGAAGCCAGCAACATTCCATGGCAAGGCCAACGCAGCCCAGCCAAAGCCGGCGGCATGCCATGCCAAGGCCAAGGCCAGCCGCATGTCTTGCCACGGCCTTGTCCCGCAGCGTGGCGTGCCTTTGCCTTGGGCTAGAACATCGCATGCCACGCCCTTGGCAAGCAATCCTGTCCCTCGTGTAATTGCCATTTGGTTTGGCTTTGACTTACGTATATGTTGCCCTGCGAAATGCTTGTCCCTCGGGTAATAGCCGTTTGGTTGCCTTTGACTTGCGAACCCGTTGCTAGTGCTTTCCCCAGTGGAAGCTTGTTGGGAAAAGTATGTCCCTCGGAAGTTGCCTGTTGCGTTTGTTATTTGCATTCGAGCTATCCGATGCTTGCTGGGTTTCTCTAAGAGTTTTTGCACGTTCGTCGGGCTTTTTAATTATTTATTTACTCATAAAAATTATAATAAAATAAATTAAAAATAAAAAAATAATTAAAAAAATTACTATAATTACTAGTGCCTCATCTTATAATTGTTGGAATTTTTCTAGAATTTTTTGAGTATTTTTAGTAATTTTTATTATTTTTTAAGTATTAAAATTGAAATAAATTAAAATAAAATATTCCGGTGGCCAAATATTTTTTTATAATTTTTTTTATGGTGTATTAAATTATTTCATACAACTTTCATGTTGAAAGTTTTGGCAAAAAACCATTACTTTTTAAAAAAACCCCATTATGACTCCTCGAACATGCTTGATGTTTCCTCCTGCCAGATTGAAAAGGGCTTAACAGGCTATTATAAGGGGGGGGCACCTCCCTTAAGGCTGGCCAGCATGGCCAGGCCACAGGCCACGCCTATGCCTAGGCGGGCGCTTGGCACATGCCATCGCTTGGCTTGTGGCATTGGCTTGTGGCATCGAAACTACATAGCCAAGCACGGGATGCGTCGAGTGGCGGCCCGCGGCGGTGGCGGTGGCACGTTGGCCTAGGCCAGCATGCCATGCCACAGCCTTGGCCAGCAACATGGCATGCCAAAGCCTTGGCCAGCAACATGGCATGCCAAAGCCTTGGCCAGCAGCATGCCATGCCTTGGCCTTGGCAAGCATGTCATGCCACGGCCTTGGCCAGCAGCATGCCATGCCCCGGCCTTGGCCAGCAGCATGCCATGCCCCGGCCTTGGCCAGCAGCATGCCATGCCACGGCCTTGGCCAGCAGCATGCCATGCCACAGCCTTGGCCAGCAACATGGCATGCCAAAGCCTTGGCCAGCAGCATGCCATGCCTTGGCCTTGGCAAGCATGTCATGCCACGGCCTTGGCCAGCTGCATGCCATGCCACGGCCTTGGCCAGCAGCATGCCATGCCACGGCCTTGGCCAGCAGCATGCCATGCCACGGCCTTGGCCAGCAGCATGCCATGCCACAGCCTTGGCCAGCAACATGGCATGCCAAAGCCTTGGCCAGCAGCACGCCATGCCCCGGCCTTGGCAAGCTTGTCATGCCACGGCCATGGCCAGCAGCGTGCTATGCCCCGGCCTTGGCCAGCAGCTTGCCATGCCACGACCTTGGCCAGCAGCTTGCCATGCCCCGGCCTTGGCCAGCATGTCATGCCGCGGCCTTGGCCAGCAGCATGCCATGCCACGGCCTTGGCCGGCAACATGGCATGCCGCGGCCTTGGCCGGCAGCATGGCATGCCGCGGCCTTGGCCGGCAGCATGGCATGCCGCGGCCTTGGCCGGCAGCATGCCATGCCGCGGCCTTTGCCGGCAGCATGCCATGCCGCGGCCTTTGCCAGCAGCATGGCAAGCCCAAGCCTTGGTCAGCAGCAGCATGCCATGCCAATGCCTTGGCCAGCAGCATGCCTTGCCACGGCCTCGTCCAGCAGCATGGCATGCCACGCCACGGCCTCGGCCATCAGCATGCCTTGCCACGGCCTCGGCCATCAGCATGCCTTGCCACGGCCTTGTCCAGCAGCATGGCATGCCCGGCTTTGGCCAGCAGCATGTCATGCCACGGCCTTGGCAAGCATGCCAAGCCACGGCCTTGGCAAGCATGCCATGTCCCTCGGGTAATTGTACAAGTTGCCTTGCGAAATGCATGTCCCTCGGTTAAATTGCCATTTGGTTGGCTTTGGCGTGCGAACGAGTTGCCTGTGCTTTCCTTGTGGAAGCTTGTTACGAGAAGTATGTCCCTCGAAAGTTGCCTGTTGCGTTTGTTATTTGCATTCGCGCTAACCGGTGCTTGCTCGGCCTCTCTAAATGTTTTCGCGCGTTCGTCGGGCTTCTTGGTCCTTCGGGGGGTGATTCGTTTTGGGGGGCTGGTGCACAGTGTACGTCGTGGCGCGTGAGTTGTGTTCGGTTTGTGCGAGTTGGACGGATCCCTGCCTGTGCAGCGAACTCCACTGGTGCATTCCTCCATGTCCCTCGGGTTGTCTTCGACTCGCCTTCGGGTTGCTTGCGCTTCCCTAGTGGAAGGTGCCTTGCGAAAAGCGTGTCCCTCGGGTAATTGCCATTTGGTTGGCTTTGACGTTCGAACGAGTTGCCTATGCTTTCCTAGTGGAAGCTTGTTGCGAAAAGTATGTCCCTCGAAAGTTGCCTGTTGCGTTTGTTATTCGCATTCGCGCTAACCGGTGCTTGCTCGGCCTCTCTAAATGTTTTCGCGCGTTCGTCGGGCTTCTTAGTCCTTCGGGGGGTGATTCGTTTTGGGGGGCTGGCGCATAGTGTACGTCGTGGCGCGTGAGTTGTGTTCGGTTTGTGCGAGTTGGACGGATCCCTGCCTGTGCAGCGAACTCCACTGGTGCATTCCTCCATGTCCCTCGGGTTGTCTTCGACTCGCCTTCGGGTTGCCTGCGCTTCCCTAGTGGAAGGTGCCTTGCGAAAAGCGTGTCCCTCGGGTAATTGCCATTTGGTTGGCTTTGACGTTCGAACGAGTTGCCTATGCTTTCCTAGTGGAAGCTTGTTGCGAAAAGTATGTCCCTCGAAAGTTGCCTGTTGCGCTTGTTACTTGCATTCGCGCTAACCGGTGCTTGCTCGGCCTCTCTAAATGTTTTCGTGCGTTCGTCGGGCTTCTTAGTCCTTCGGGGGGTGATTCGTTTTGGGGGGCTGGTGCACAGTGTACGTCGTGGCGCGTGAGTTGTGTTCGGTTTGTGCGAGTTGGACGGATCCCTGCCTGTGCAGCGAACTCCACTGGTGCATTCCTCCATGTCCCTCGGGTGATCGCCTTTAGGTTGTCTTCGACTCGCCTTCGGGTTGTCTGCGCTTCCCTAGTGGAAGGTGCCTTGCGAAAAGCATGTCCCTCGGGTAATTGCCATTTGGTTGGCTTTGACGTTCGAACGAGTTGCCTGTGCTTTCCTAGTGGAAGCTTGTTGCGAAAAGTATGTCCCTCGAAAGTTGCCTGTTGCGCTTGTTATTTGCGTTCGCGCTAACCGGTGCTTGCTCGGCCTCCCTAAATGTTTTCGCGCGTTCGTCGGGCTTCTTGGTCCTTCGGGGGGTGATTCGTTTTGGGGGGCTGGTGCATAGTGTACGTCGTGGCACGTGAGTT
>NW_028129474.1:14632500-14645000 GCF_055761805.1 Camellia sinensis
TGCCATGCCACGGCCTCGGCCCGTATGACATGCCACGACCTCGGCCCGCATGCCATGCCACGGCCTCGGCCCGCATGCCTTGCTACGGCCACGGCCTCGGCCCGCATGCCATGACAAGCCACGGCCCGCATGTCTTGCCACGGCGTTGCCAAACATGCCATGCCACGGCCTCGGCCCGCATGCCATGCCACGGCGTCGCCCAACATGCCATGCCGCGGCCACGGCCCGCATGCCATGCCACGGCCTCGGCCCGCATGCCTTGCTACGGCGTTGCCCAACATGGCATGCCACGGCCTCGGCCCGCATGCCATGCCACGGCCTCGGCCCGCATGTCTTGCCACGGCGTTGCCAAACATGCCATGCCACGGCCTCGGCCCGCATGCCATGCCACGGCGTCGCCCAACATGCCATGCCACGGCCACGGCCACGGCCCGCGTGCCATGCCACGGCCTCGGCCCGCATGCCTTGCTACGGCGTTGCCCGACATGCCATGCCACGGCCTCGGCCCGCATGCCTTGCCACCGCGTTGCCCAGCATGCCATGCCACCGCGTTGCCCGGCGTGCCATGCCTTAGCCTTGGCCAACATGTCGAGCCACGGCCTCGGCCCGCATGCCTTGCTACGGCGTCGCCCAACATGCCATGCCACGGCCTCGCCCCGCATGCCATGCCACGGCCTCGCCCCGCATGCCATGCCACGGCCTCGCCCCGCATGACATGCCACGGCCTCGGCCCGCATGCCATGCCACGGCCTCGGCCCGCATGCCTTGCCACGGCGTTGCCCAACATGCCACGCCACGGCCTCGGCCCGCATGCCATGCCACGCCACGGCCCGCATGTCATGCCACGGCGTTGCCAAACATGCCATGCCACGGCCCCGGCCCGCATGCCTTGCTACGGCGTCGTCCAACATGCCATGCCACGGCCTCGGCCCGCATGCCATGCCACGGCCTCGGCCCGCATGCCATGCCACGGCCTCGGCCCGCATGCCATGCCACGGCCTCGGCCCGCATGCCATGCCACGGCCTCGGCCCGCATGACATGCCACGGCCTCGGCCCGCATGCCATGCCACGGCCTCGGCCCGCATGCCTTGCCACGGCGTTGCCCAACATGCCATGCCACGGCCCGCATGTCTTGCCACGGCGTTGCCAAACATGCCATGCCACGGCCTCGGCCCGCATGCCATGCCACGGCGTCGCCCAACATGCCATGCCGCGGCCACGGCCCGCATGCCATGCCACGGCCTCGGCCCGCATGCCTTGCTACGGCGTTGCCCAACATGGCATGCCACGGCCTCGGCCCGCATGTCTTGCCACGGCGTTGCCAAACATGCCATGCCACGGCCTCGGCCCGCATGCCATGCCACGGCGTCGCCCAACATGCCATGCCACGGCCACGGCCACGGCCCGCATGCCATGCCACGGCCTCGGCCCGCATGCCTTGCTACGGCGTTGCCCGACATGCCATGCCACGGCCTCGGCCCGCATGCCTTGCCACCGCGTTGCCCAGCATGCCATGCCACCGCGTTGCCCGGCGTGCCATGCCTTAGCCTTGGCCAACATGTCGAGCCACGGCCTCGGCCCGCATGCCTTGCTACGGCGTCGCCCAACATGCCATGCCACGGCCTCGGCCCGCATGCCATGCCACGGCCTCGGCCCGCATGCCTTGGTACGGCGTCGCCCAACATGCCATGCCACGGCCTCGACCCGCATTACATGCCACGGCCTCGGCCCGCATTACATGCCACGGCCTCGGCCCGCATGACATGCCACGGCCTCGGCCCGCATGCCATGCCACGGCCTCGGCCCGCATGCCATGCCATGCCACGGCCCGCATGTCTTGCCACGGCGTTGCCAAACATGCCATGCCACGGCCTCGGCCGGCATGCCATGCCACGGCGTCGCCCAACATGCCATGCCACGGCCACGGCCCGCATGCCATGCCACGGCCTCGGCCCGCATGCCTTGCTACGGCGTTGCCCAACATGCCATGCCACGGCCTCGGCCCGCATGCCTTGCCACCGCGTTGCCCAGCATGCCATGCCACCGCGTTGACCGGCGTGCCATGCCTTAGCCTTGGCCAACATGTCGAGCCACGGCCTGGGCCAAACTTGCCATGACACGGCCTCGGCCCGCATGCCATGCCACGGCCTCGGCCCGCATGACATGCCACGGCCTCGGCCCGCATGCCTTGCTACGGCGTCGCCCAACATTCCATGCCACGGCCTCGGCCCGCATGCCAAGCCACGGCCTCGGCCCGCATGACATGCCACGGCCTCGGCCCGCATGCCTTGCCACGACGTCGCCCAACTTGCCATGCCACGGCCTCGGCCCGCATGCCATGCCACGGCCTCGGCTCGCATGACATGCCACGGCCTCGGCCCGCATGCCTTGCTACGGCGTCGCCCAACATGCCATGCCACGGCCTCGGCCCGCATGCCATGCCACGGCCTCGGCCCGCATGACATGCCACGGCCTCGGACCGCATTCCTTGCTACGGCGTCGCCCAACATGCCATGCCACGGCCCCGGCCCGCATGCCTTGCCACCGCGTTGCCCGGCATGCCATGCCACCGCGTTGCCCGGCGTGCCATGCCTTAGCCTTGGCCAACATGTCGTGCCACGGCCTCGGCCCGCATGCCATGCCATGCCACGGCCCGCATGTCTTGCCACGGCGTTGCAAACATGCCATGCCACGGCCTCGGCCCGCATGCCTTGCTACGGCGTCGCCCAACATGCCATGCCACGGCCTCGGTCAGCATGCCATGCCATGGCACCGCCTTGTCCAGCTCGCCGTGCCGCAGCGTTGGCCAGCATGCCTTGGCCGGCATGCCATGCCAATGCCTTGGGCCAACATGGCGTGCCACGGGCTGGGCCATGCCGGTCCGTTGCCCGGCATGCCACGGCCGTGGCGGCATGGCAAGCCACGGCCTCGGCCAGCATGCCATGCCCCGGCCTCGCCCAGCATGCCATGGCACGGTCTTGGTCAGCATGCCATGCCATGGCACCGCCTTGTGCAACGTTGGCCAGCATGCCTTGGCCGGCATGCCATGCCAATGCCTTGGGCCAACATGGCGTGCCACGGGCTGGGCGAGCATGGCATGCCACGGGCTGGGCGAGCATGCCACGCCACGGCCTTGGCTAGCAGCAAGGCATGCCACGGCCTCGGCGAGCATGCCATGCCATGCCAAGGCCAAGGCCAAGGCCAAAGCCAAGGCCAAGGCCAAGGCCAAGGCAGTGGGCAAGGCCAAGTCCCTGTGCAAGGCATGGCCAAGGCCAAGGCCATGGCATGCCACCGCCTCGATCGATCTTTTTGAACATGATTCTTTTATAATCTTACCCAAACCGTGCAACACAATTAAAAATGCACTACAATCAATTTTAAATGTCATTCCCTATTTTTTTGCAATTTTTCTGGAGCTTTTCGAATTTTTAAAGCCCTTATTTGGCATAAAAAAATCAAAATAAAATTAAAAAAATGAAAAAAATAATTTAATAATTTCTATAATTACTAGTGAATCATCCTTTAATTATGGGAATTTTTCCATAATTTTTTGACCATTTTTATTAATTTTTATTATTTTTTAAGTATTAATATCGAAATAAATTAAAATAAAATATTTTCGGTAAAAAAATATTTTTTTTAATTTTTTTTATGGTGTATTAAATTATTTCCTACAACTTTCATGTTGAAAGTTTTGGCAAAAAACCATTACTTTTTAAAAAAACCCCATTATGACTCCTCGAACATGCTTGATGTTTCCTCCTGCCAGACTGAAAAGGGCTTAACAGGCTATTATAAGGGGGGGGCACCTCCCTTGCCCAGGGCAAGGCAGTGGCAGGTACGCCCCATGTTGGGCGCGGCCTGGGCTGCGGCCTTGGGTTACATGCACTGCGGCTCGACCGCGGCCTGGGCTGCGGCCTGGGGCGGCTCGGCCGCGGCCTTGGGCGGCCTGGACCGCGGCCTTGGGCGGCCTTGCGCGGCCTGGGCGCGGCCTGGGCGCGGCCTTGCGCGGCCTGGGCGCGGCCTTGGGCGGCCTGGCCGCGGCCTTGCGCGGCCTGGGCGCGGCCTTGGGCAGCATGGCGTGGCATCCGCGCGGGCGTGGGCGGCCTGGCATGCGCGCGGCATGGGCAGCACGGCATGGCATGCGCACGGCCTGGGCGGCCTGGCATGCAGCCGGCCTGGCATGCCCGCGGCGTGGGCAGCACGGCATGGCATGCGCACGGCCTGGGCGGCCTGGCATGCAGCCGGCCTGGCATGCCCGCGGCGTGGGCAGCACGGCATGGCATGCGCACGGCCTGGGCGGCCTGGCATGCAGCTGGCCTGGGCAGCACGGCATGGCATGCGCACGGCCTGGGCGGCCTGGCATGCAGCCGGCCAGGGCAGCCTGGCCTGGCATGCCCGCGGCGTGGGCAGCGTGGCCTGTGCGAATACCGCGCGCGTGGTCTTTTGACCACGGTGCGCGTGTTGCGCGCATGGTCGCGCACGCCTTTGCACGCCTTCGCACGCAACGCACGTCTAGTGATAAGAACCGCAGCCAAGGCAGCCCAGCCCCAAGGCCATGGCCAGCAGCATGGCATGCCACGGCCAAGGCAGGCCAGCCAAAGCCAGCAGCATGCCATGCCAAGGCCAAGGCCAGCAGCATGCCATGCCACGGCCAAGGCAGCCCAGCCAAAGCCAGCAGCATGCCATGCCAAGGCCAAGGCCAGCAGCATGGCATGCCACGGCCAAGGCAGGCCAGCCAAAGCCAGCAGCATGCCATGCCAAGGCCAAGGCCAGCAGCATGCCATGCCACGGCCAAGGTAGCCCAGCCAAAGCCAGCAGCTTGCCATGCCAAGGCCAAGGCCAGCAGCATGCCATGCCACGGCCAAGGCAGCCCAGCCAAAGCCAGCAGCATGCCATGCCAAGGCCAAGGCCAGCAGCATGCCATGCCACGGCCAAGGCAGCCCAGCCAAGGCCAGCAGCTTGCCATGCCAAGGCCAAGTCCAGCAGCATGCCATGCCACGGCCAAGGCAGCCCAGCCAAAGCCAGCAGCATGCCATGCCAAGGCCAAGGCCAGCAGCATGCCATGCCACGGCCAAGGCAGCCCAGCCGAAGCCAGCAGCATGCCATGCCAAGGCCAAGGCCAGCAGCATGCCATGCCACGGCCAAGGCAGCCCAGCCGAAGCCAGCAGCATGCCATGCCAAGGCCAAGGCCAGCAGCATGCCTTGCCACGGCCAAGGCAGGCCTGCCAAAGCCAGCAGCATGCCATGCCAAGGCCAAGGCCAGCAGCATGCCATGCCACGGCCAAGGCAGCCCAGCCAAAGCCAGCAGCATGCCATGCCAAGGCCTAGGCCAGCAGCATGCCATGCCACGGCCAAGGCAGCCCAGCCAAAGCCAGCAGCATGCCATGCCAAGGCCAAGGCCAGCAGCATGCCATGCCACGGCCAAGGCAGCCCAGCCAAAGCCAGCAGCATGCCATGCCAAGGCCAAGGCCAGCAGCATGCCATGCCACGGCCAAGGCAGCCCAGCCAAGGCCAGCAGCATGCCCTGCCACGGCCAAGGCAGCCCAGCCAAAGCCAGCAGCTTGCCATGCCAAGGCCAAGGCCAGCAGCATGCCATGCCACGGCCAAGGCAGCCCAGCCAAAGCCAGCAGCATGCCATGCCAAGGCCAAGGCCAGCAGCATGCCATGCCACGGCCAAGGCAGCCCAGCCAAAGCCAGCAGCATGCCATGCCAAGGCCAAGGCCAGCAGCATGCCATGCCACGGCCAAGGCAGCCCAGCCAAAGCCAGCAGCATGCCATGCCAAGGCCTAGGCCAGCAGCATGCCTTGCCACGGCCAAGGCAGGCCTGCCAAAGCCAGCAGCATGCCATGCCAAGGCCAAGGCCAGCAGCATGCCATGCCACGGCCAAGGCAGCCCAGCCAAAGCCAGCAGCATGCCATGCCAAGGCCAAGGCAGCCCAGCCAAAGCCAGCAGCATGCCATGCCACGGCCAAGGCAGCCCAGCCAAGGCCAGCAGCATGCCCTGCCACGGCCAAGGCAGCCCAGCCAAAGCCAGCAGCTTGCCATGCCAAGGCCAAGGCCAGCAGCATGCCATGCCACGGCCAAGGCAGCCCAGCCAAAGCCAGCAGCATGCCATGCCAAGGCCAAGGCCAGCAGCATGCCATGCCACGGCCAAGGCAGCCCAGCCAAAGCCAGCAGCATGCCATGCCAAGGCCAAGGCCAGCAGCATGCCATGCCACGGCCAAGGCAGCCCAGCCAAAGCCAGCAGCATGCCATGCCAAGGCCTAGGCCAGCAGCATGCCTTGCCACGGCCAAGGCAGGCCTGCCAAAGCCAGCAGCATGCCATGCCAAGGCCAAGGCCAGCAGCATGCCATGCCACGGCCAAGGCAGCCCAGCCAAAGCCAGCAGCTTGCCATGCCAAGGCCAAGTCCAGCAGCATGCCATGCCACGGCCAAGGCAGCCCAGCCAAAGCCAGCAACATGCCATGCCAAGGCCAAGGCCAGCAGCATGCCATGCCACGGCCAAGGCAGCCCAGCCAAAGCCAGCAGCATGCCATGCCAAGGCCAAGGCCAGCAGCATGCCATGCCACGGCCAAGGCAGCCCAGCCAAAGCCAGCAGCATGCCATGCCAAGGCCTAGGCCAGCAGCATGCCTTGCCACGGCCAAGGCAGGCCTGCCAAAGCCAGCAGCATGCCATGCCAAGGCCAAGGCCAGCAGCATGCCATGCCACGGCCAAGGCAGCCCAGCCAAAGCCAGCAGCATGCCATGCCAAGGCCTAGGCCAGCAGCATGCCATGCCACGGCCAAGGCAGCCCAGCCAAAGCCAGCAGCATGCCATGCCAAGGCCTAGGCCAGCAGCATGCCATGCCACGGCCAAGGCAGGCCTGCCAAAGCCAGCAGCATGCCATGCCAAGGCCAAGGCCAGCAGCATGCCATGCCACGGCCAAGGCAGCCCAGCCAAAGCCAGCAGCATGCCATGCCAAGGCCTAGGCCAGCAGCATGCCATGCCACGGCCAAGGCAGCCCAGCCAAAGCCAGCAGCATGCCATGCCAAGGCCTAGGCCAGCAGCATGCCATGCCACGGCCAAGGCAGGCCAGCCAAAGCCAGCAGCATGCCATGCCAAGGCCAAGGCCAGCAGCATGCCATGCCACGGCCAAGGCAGCCCAGCCAAAGCCAGCAGCTTGCCATGCCAAGGCCAAGGCCAGCAGCATGCCATGCCACGGCCAAGGCAGCCCAGCCAAAGCCAGCAGCATGCCATGCCAAGGCCAAGGCCAGCAGCATGCCATGCCACGGCCAAGGCAGCCCAGCCAAGGCCAGCAGCATGCCCTGCCACGGCCAAGGCAGCCCAGCCAAAGCCAGCAGCTTGCCATGCCAAGGCCAAGGCCAGCAGCATGCCATGCCACGGCCAAGGCAGCCCAGCCAAAGCCAGCAGCATGCCATGCCAAGGCCAAGGCCAGCAGCATGCCATGCCACGGCCAAGGCAGCCCAGCCAAAGCCAGCAGCATGCCATGCCAAGGCCAAGGCCAGCAGCATGCCATGCCACGGCCAAGGCAGCCCAGCCAAAGCCAGCAGCATGCCATGCCAAGGCCTAGGCCAGCAGCATGCCTTGCCACGGCCAAGGCAGGCCTGCCAAAGCCAGCAGCATGCCATGCCAAGGCCAAGGCCAGCAGCATGCCATGCCACGGCCAAGGCAGCCCAGCCAAAGCCAGCAGCATGCCATGCCAAGGCCTAGGCCAGCAGCATGCCATGCCACGGCCAAGACAGCCCAGCCAAAGCCAGCAGCATGCCATGCCAAGGCCTAGGCCAGCAGCATGCCATGCCACGGCCAAGGCAGGCCTGCCAAAGCCAGCAGCATGCCATGCCAAGGCCAAGGCCAGCAGCATGCCATGCCACGGCCAAGGCAGCCCCGCCAAAGCCAGTAGCATGCCATGCCAAGGCCTAGGCCAGCAGCATGCCATGCCACGGCCAAGGCAGCCCAGCCAAAGCCAGCAGCATGCCATGCCAAGGCCTAGGCCAGCAGCATGCCATGCCACGGCCAAGGCAGGCCAGCCAAAGCCTGCAGCATGCCATGCCAAGGCCAAGGCCAGCAGCATGCCATGCCACGGCCAAGGCAGCCCAGCCAAAGCCAGCAGCATGCCATGCCAAGGCCTAGGCCAGCAGCATGCCATGCCACGGCCAAGGCAGGCCTGCCAAAGCCAGCAGCATGCCATGCCAAGGCCAAGGCCAGCAGCATGCCATGCCACGGCCAAGGCAGCCCAGCCAAAGCCAGCAGCTTGCCATGCCAAGGCCAAGGCCAGCAGCATGCCATGCCACGGCCAAGGCAGCCCAGCCAAAGCCAGCAGCATGCCATGCCAAAGCCAAGGCCAGCAGCATGCCATGCCACGGCCAAGACAGCCCAGCCAAAGCCAGCAGCATGCCATGCCAAGGCCAAGGCCAGCAGCATGCCATGCCACGGCCAAGGCAGCGCAGCCAAGGCCAGCAGCATGCCATGCCACGGCCAAGGCAGCCCAACCAAAGCCAGCAGCTTGCCATGCCAAGGCCAAGGCCAGCAGCATGCCATGCCACGGCCAAGGCAGCCCAGCCAAAGCCAGCAGCATGCCATGCCAAGGCCAAGGCCAGCAGCATGCCATGCCACGGCCAAGGCAGCCCAGCCAAAGCCAGCAGCATGCCATGCCAAGGCCAAGGCCAGCAGCATGCCATGCCACGGCCAAGGCAGCCCAGCCAAAGCCAGCAGCATGCCATGCCAAGGCCTAGGCCAGCAGCATGCCATGCCACGGCCAAGGCAGGCCTGCCAAAGCCAGCAGCATGCCATGCCAAGGCCAAGGCCAGCAGCATGCCATGCCACGGCCAAGGCAGCCCAGCCAAAGCCAGCAGCATGCCATGCCAAGGCCTAGGCCAGCAGCATGCCATGCCACGGCCAAGGCAGCCCAGCCAAAGCCAGCAGCATGCCATGCCAAGGCCAAGGCCAGCAGAATGCCATGCCACGGCCAAGGCAGGCCAGCCAAAGCCAGCAGCATGCCATGCCAAGGCCAAGGCCAGCAGCATGCCATGCCACGGCCAAGGCAGCCCAGGCAAAGCCAGCAGCATGCCATGCCAAGGCCTAGGCCAGCAGCATGCCATGCCACGGCCAAGGCAGGCCAGCCAAAGCCAGCAGCATGCCATGCCAAGGCCAAGGCCAGCAGCATGCCATGCCACGGCCAAGGCAGCCCAGCCAAAGCCAGCAGCATGCCAGGCCAAGGCCTTGGCCAGCAGCATGCCATGCCACGGCCAAGGCAGGCCTGCCAAAGCCAGCAGCATGCCATGCCAAGGCCAAGGCCAGCAGCATGCCATGCCACGGCCAAGGCAGCCCAGCCAAAGCCAGCAGCATGCCATGCCAAGGCCTAGGCCAGCAGCATGCCATGCCACGGCCAAGGCAGCCCAGCCAAAGCCAGCAGCATGCCATGCCAAGGCCAAGGCCAGCAGCATGCCATGCCACGGCCAAGGCAGCCCAGCCAAAGCCAGCAGCATGCCATGCCAAGGCCTAGGCCAGCAGCATGCCATGCCACGGCCAAGGCAGCCCAGCCAAAGCCAGCAGCATGCCATGCCAAGGCCAAGGCCAGCAGCATGCCATGCCACGGCCAAGGCAGCCCAGCCAAAGCCAGCAGCATGCCATGCCAAGGCCTAGGCCAGCAGCATGCCATGCCACGGCCAAGGCCGCCCAGCCAAAGCCAGCAGCATGCCATGCCAAGGCCAAGGCCAGCAGCATGCCATGCCACGGCCAAGGCAGCCCAGCCAAAGCCAGCAGCATGCCATGCCAAGGCCTAGGCCAGCAGCATGCCATGCCACGGCCAAGGCAGCCCAGCCAAAGCCAGCACCATGCCATGCCAAGGCCAAGGCCAGCAGCATGCCATGCCACGGCCAAGGCAGCCCAGCCAAAGCCAGCAGCATGCCATGCCAAGGCCTAGGCCAGCAGCATGCCATGCCACAGCCAAGGCAGGCCTGCCAAAGCCAGCAGCATGCCATGCCAAGGCCAAGGCCAGCAACATGCCATGCCACGGCCAAGGCAGCCCAGCCAAAGCCAGCAGCATGCCATGCCAAGGCCTAGGCCAGCAGCATGCCATGCCACGGCCAAGGCAGCCCAGCCAAAGCCAGCAGCATGCCATGCCAAGGCCTAGGCCAGCAGCATGCCATGCCACGGCCAAGGCAGCCCAGCCAAAGCCAGCAGCATGCCATGCCAAGGCCAAGGCCAGCAGCATGCCATGCCACGGCCAAGGCAGCCCAGCCAAAGCCAGCAGCATGCCATGCCAAGGCCTAGGCCAGCAGCATGCCATGCCACGGCCAAGGCAGGCCTGCCAAAGCCAGCAGCATGCCATGTCAAGGCCAAGGCCAGCAGCATGCCATGCCACGGCCAAGGCAGGCCAGCCAAAGCCAGCAGCATGCCATGCCATGGCCTATGCCAGCAGCATGCCATGCCACGGCCAAGGCAGGCCAGCCAAAGCCAGCAGCATGCCATGCCAAGGCCTAGGCCAGCAGCATGCCATGCCACGGCCAAGGCAGGCCAGCCAAAGCCAGCAGCATGCCATGCCAAGGCCAAGGCCAACAGCATGCCATGCCACGGCCAACGCAGCCCAGCCAAAGCCGGCGGCATGCCATGCCAAGGCCAAGGCCAGCAGCATGCCATGCCACGACCAAGGCTGCCAGCCAAAGCCAGCAGCATGCCATGCCAAGGCCTAGGCCAGCAGCATGCCATGCCACGGCCAAGGCAGCCCAGCCAAAGCCGCCAGCATGCCATGCCAAGGCCAAGGCCAAGGCCAGCAGCATGCCATGCCACGGCCAAGGCCAAGGCCAAGGCAGCCCATCCGAAGCCAGCAACATTCCATGGCAAGGCCAACGCAGCCCAGCCAAAGCCGGCGGCATGCCATGCCAAGGCCAAGGCCAGCCGCATGTCTTGCCACGGCCTTGTCCCGCAGCGTGGCGTGCCTTTGCCTTGGGCTAGAACATCGCATGCCACGCCCTTGGCAAGCAATCCTGTCCCTCGTGTAATTGCCATTTGGTTTGGCTTTGACTTACGTATATGTTGCCCTGCGAAATGCTTGTCCCTCGGGTAATAGCCGTTTGGTTGCCTTTGACTTGCGAACCCGTTGCTAGTGCTTTCCCCAGTGGAAGCTTGTTGGGAAAAGTATGTCCCTCGGAAGTTGCCTGTTGCGTTTGTTATTTGCATTCGAGCTATCCGATGCTTGCTGGGTTTCTCTAAGAGTTTTTGCACGTTCGTCGGGCTTTTTAATTATTTATTTACTCATAAAAATTATAATAAAATAAATTAAAAATAAAAAAATAATTAAAAAAATTACTATAATTACTAGTGCCTCATCTTATAATTGTTGGAATTTTTCTAGAATTTTTTGAGTATTTTTAGTAATTTTTATTATTTTTTAAGTATTAAAATTGAAATAAATTAAAATAAAATATTCCGGTGGCCAAATATTTTTTTATAATTTTTTTTATGGTGTATTAAATTATTTCATACAACTTTCATGTTGAAAGTTTTGGCAAAAAACCATTACTTTTTAAAAAAACCCCATTATGACTCCTCGAACATGCTTGATGTTTCCTCCTGCCAGATTGAAAAGGGCTTAACAGGCTATTATAAGGGGGGGGCACCTCCCTTAAGGCTGGCCAGCATGGCCAGGCCACAGGCCACGCCTATGCCTAGGCGGGCGCTTGGCACATGCCATCGCTTGGCTTGTGGCATTGGCTTGTGGCATCGAAACTACATAGCCAAGCACGGGATGCGTCGAGTGGCGGCCCGCGGCGGTGGCGGTGGCACGTTGGCCTAGGCCAGCATGCCATGCCACAGCCTTGGCCAGCAACATGGCATGCCAAAGCCTTGGCCAGCAACATGGCATGCCAAAGCCTTGGCCAGCAGCATGCCATGCCTTGGCCTTGGCAAGCATGTCATGCCACGGCCTTGGCCAGCAGCATGCCATGCCACGGCCTTGGCCAGCAGCATGCCATGCCCCGGCCTTGGCCAGCAGCATGCCATGCCACGGCCTTGGCCAGCAGCATGCCATGCCACGGCCTTGGCCAGCAGCATGCCATGCCACAGCCTTGGCCAGCAACATGGCATGCCAAAGCCTTGGCCAGCAGCATGCCATGCCTTGGCCTTGGCAAGCATGTCATGCCACGGCCTTGGCCAGCTGCATGCCATGCCACGGCCTTGGCCAGCAGCATGCCATGCCACGGCCTTGGCCAGCATGCCATGCCACGGCCTTGGCCAGCAGCATGCCATGCCACAGCCTTGGCCAGCAACATGGCATGCCAAAGCCTTGGCCAGCAGCACGCCATGCCCCGGCCTTGGCAAGCTTGTCATGCCACGGCCATGGCCAGCAGCGTGCTATGCCCCGGCCTTGGCCAGCAGCTTGCCATGCCACGACCTTGGCCAGCAGCTTGCCATGCCCCGGCCTTGGCCAGCATGTCATGCCGCGGCCTTGGCCAGCAGCATGCCATGCCACGGCCTTGGCCAGCAACATGGCATGCCGCG
>NW_028129474.1:14655000-14670000 GCF_055761805.1 Camellia sinensis
CCACGGCCTCGGCCCGCATGCCATGCCACGGCCTCGGCCCGCATGCCTTGCCACGGCGTTGCCCAACATGCCACGCCACGGCCTCGGCCCGCATGCCATGCCATGCCACGGCCCGCATGTCTTTGCCACGGCATTGCCAAACATTCCATGCCACGGCCTCGACCAGCATGCCATGCCACGGCGTCGCCCAACATGCCATGCCACGGCCACGGCCCGCATGCCATGCCACGGCCTCGGCCCGCATGCCTTGCTACGGCGTTGCCCAACATGCCATGCCACGGCCTCGGACCGCATGCCTTGCCACCGCGTTGCCCAGCATGCCATGCCACCGCGTTGCCCGTCGTGCCATGCCTTAGCCTTGGCCAACATGTCGAGCCACGGCCTCGGCCCGCATGCCATGCTACGGCGTCGCCCAACATGCCATGCCACGGCCTCGGCCCGCATGCCTTGCTACGGCGTCGCCCAACATGCCATGCCACGGCCTCGGCCCGCATGCCATGCCACGGCCTCGGCCCGCATGCCATGCCACGGCCTCGGCCCGCATGCCATGCCACGGCCTCGGCCCGCATGCCATGCCACGGCCTCGGCCCGCATGCCATGCCACGGCCTCGGCCCGCATGACATGCCACGGCCTCGGCCCGCATGCCATGCCACGGCCTCGGCCCGCATGCCCTGCCACGGCGTTGCCCAACATGCCATGCCACGTCCTCGGCCCGCATGCCATGACATGCCACGGCCCGCATGTGTTGCCACGGCGTTGCCAAACATGCCATGCCACGGCCTCGGCCCGCATGCCATGCCACGGCGTCGCCCAACATGCCATGCCACGGCCACGGCCCGCATGCCATGCCACGGCCTCGGCCCGCATGCCTTGCTACGGCGTTGCCCAACATGCCATGCCACGGCCTCGGCCCGCATGCCTTGCCACGGCGTTGCCCAACATGCCATGCCACGGCCTCGGCCCGCATGCCATGCCATGCCACGGCCCGCATGTCTTGCCAAGGCGTTGCCAAACATGCCTTGCCACGGCCTCGGCCCGCATGCCATGCCACGGCGTCGCCCAACATGCCATGCCACGGCCTCGGCCCGCATGCCTTGCAACGGCGTCGCCCAACATGCCATGCCACGGCCTCGGCCCGCATGCCATGCCACGGCCTCGGCCCGCATGCCATGCCACGGCCTCGGCCCGCATGCCATGCCACGGCCTCGGCCCGCATGACATGCCACGGCCTCGGCCCGCATGACATGCCACGGCCTCGGCCCGCATGCCCTGCCACGGCCTCGGCCCGCATGCCTTGCCACGGCGTTGCCCAACATGCCACGCCACGGCCTCGGCCCGCATGCCATGCCATGCCACGGCCCGCATGTCTTGCCACGGCGTTGCGAAACATGCCATGCCACGGCCTCGGCCCGCATGCCATGCCACGGCGTCGCCCAACATGCCATGCCACGGCCACGGCCCGCATGCCATGCCACGGCCTCGGCCCGCATGCCTTGCTACGGCGTTGCCCAACATGCCATGCCACGGCCTCGGCCCGCATGCCTTGCCACCGCGTTGCCCAGCATGCCATGCCACCGCGTTGCCCGTGGTGCCATGCCTTAGCCTTGGCCAACATGTCGAGCCACGGCCTTGGCCAACATGTCGAGCCACGGCCTCGGCCCGCATGCCTTGCTACGGCGTCGCCCAACATGCCATGCCACGGCCTCGGCCCGCATGCCTTGCTACGGCGTCGCCCAACATGCCATGCCACGGCCTCGGCCCGCATGCCATGCCACGTCCTCGGCCCGCATGCCATGCCACGGCCTCGGCCCGCATGCCATGCCCCGGCTTCGGCCCGCATGCCATGCCACGGCCTCGGCCCGCATGACATGCCACGACCTCGGCCCGCATGCCATGCCACGGCCTCGGCCCGCATGCCTTGCTACGGCCACGGCCTCGGCCCGCATGCCATGACAAGCCACGGCCCGCATGTCTTGCCACGGCGTTGCCAAACATGCCATGCCACGGCCTCGGCCCGCATGCCATGCCACGGCGTCGCCCAACATGCCATGCCGCGGCCACGGCCCGCATGCCATGCCACGGCCTCGGCCCGCATGCCTTGCTACGGCGTTGCCCAACATGGCATGCCACGGCCTCGGCCCGCATGCCATGCCACGGCCTCGGCCCGCATGTCTTGCCACGGCGTTGCCAAACATGCCATGCCACGGCCTCGGCCCGCATGCCATGCCACGGCGTCGCCCAACATGCCATGCCACGGCCACGGCCACGGCCCGCGTGCCATGCCACGGCCTCGGCCCGCATGCCTTGCTACGGCGTTGCCCGACATGCCATGCCACGGCCTCGGCCCGCATGCCTTGCCACCGCGTTGCCCAGCATGCCATGCCACCGCGTTGCCCGGCGTGCCATGCCTTAGCCTTGGCCAACATGTCGAGCCACGGCCTCGGCCCGCATGCCTTGCTACGGCGTCGCCCAACATGCCATGCCACGGCCTCGCCCCGCATGCCATGCCACGGCCTCGCCCCGCATGCCATGCCACGGCCTCGGCCCGCATGACATGCCACGGCCTCGGCCCGCATGCCATGCCACGGCCTCGGCCCGCATGCCTTGCCACGGCGTTGCCCAACATGCCACGCCACGGCCTCGGCCCGCATGCCATGCCACGCCACGGCCCGCATGTCATGCCACGGCGTTGCCAAACATGCCATGCCACGGCCCCGGCCCGCATGCCTTGCTACGGCGTCGTCCAACATGCCATGCCACGGCCTCGGCCCGCATGCCATGCCACGGCCTCGGCCCGCATGCCATGCCACGGCCTCGGCCCGCATGACATGCCACGGCCTCGGCCCGCATGCCATGCCACGGCCTCGGCCCGCATGCCTTGCCACGGCGTTGCCCAACATGCCATGCCACGGCCCGCATGTCTTGCCACGGCGTTGCCAAACATGCCATGCCACGGCCTCGGCCCGCATGCCATGCCACGGCGTCGCCCAACATGCCATGCCGCGGCCACGGCCCGCATGCCATGCCACGGCCTCGGCCCGCATGCCTTGCTACGGCGTTGCCCAACATGGCATGCCACGGCCTCGGCCCGCATGTCTTGCCACGGCGTTGCCAAACATGCCATGCCACGGCCTCGGCCCGCATGCCATGCCACGGCGTCGCCCAACATGCCATGCCACGGCCACGGCCACGGCCCGCATGCCATGCCACGGCCTTGGCCCGCATGCCTTGCTACGGCGTTGCCCGACATGCCATGCCACGGCCTCGGCCCGCATGCCTTGCCACCGCGTTGCCCAGCATGCCATGCCACCGCGTTGCCCGGCGTGCCATGCCTTAGCCTTGGCCAACATGTCGAGCCACGGCCTCGGCCCGCATGCCTTGCTACGGCGTCGCCCAACATGCCATGCCACGGCCTCGGCCCGCATGCCATGCCACGGCCTCGGCCCGCATGCCTTGGTACGGCGTCGCCCAACATGCCATGCCACGGCCTCGACCCGCATTACATGCCACGGCCTCGGCCCGCATTACATGCCACGGCCTCGGCCCGCATGACATGCCACGGCCTCGGCCCGTATGCCATGCCACGGCCTCGGCCCGCATGCCATGCCATGCCACGGCCCGCATGTCTTGCCACGGCGTTGCCAAACATGCCATGCCACGGCCTCGGCCGGCATGCCATGCCACGGCGTCGCCCAACATGCCATGCCACGGCCACGGCCCGCATGCCATGCCACGGCCTCGGCCCGCATGCCTTGCTACGGCGTTGCCCAACATGCCATGCCACGGCCTCGGCCCGCATGCCTTGCCACCGCGTTGCCCAGCATGCCATGCCACCGCGTTGACCGGCGTGCCATGCCTTAGCCTTGGCCAACATGTCGAGCCACGGCCTGGGCCAAACTTGCCATGACACGGCCTCGGCCCGCATGCCATGCCACGGCCTCGGCCCGCATGACATGCCACGGCCTCGGCCCGCATGCCTTGCTACGGCGTCGCCCAACATTCCATGCCACGGCCTCGGCCCGCATGCCAAGCCACGGCCTCGGCCCGCATGACATGCCACGGCCTCGGCCCGCATGCCTTGCCACGACGTCGCCCAACTTGCCATGCCACGGCCTCGGCCCGCATGCCATGCCACGGCCTCGGCTCGCATGACATGCCACGGCCTCGGCCCGCATGCCTTGCTACGGCGTCGCCCAACATGCCATGCCACGGCCTCGGCCCGCATGCCATGCCACGGCCTCGGCCCGCATGACATGCCACGGCCTCGGACCGCATGCCTTGCTACGGCGTCGCCCAACATGCCATGCCACGGCCCCGGCCCGCATGCCTTGCCACCGCGTTGCCCGGCATGCCATGCCACCGCGTTGCCCGGCGTGCCATGCCTTAGCCTTGGCCAACATGTCGTGCCACGGCCTCGGCCCGCATGCCATGCCATGCCACGGCCCGCATGTCTTGCCACGGCGTTGCAAACATGCCATGCCACGGCCTCGGCCCGCATGCCTTGCTACGGCGTCGCCCAACATGCCATGCCACGGCCTCGGTCAGCATGCCATGCCATGGCACCGCCTTGTCCAGCTCGCCGTGCCGCAGCGTTGGCCAGCATGCCTTGGCCGGCATGCCATGCCAATGCCTTGGGCCAACATGGCGTGCCACGGGCTGGGCCATGCCGGTCCGTTGCCCGGCATGCCACGGCCGTGGCGGCATGGCAAGCCACGGCCTCGGCCAGCATGCCATGCCCCGGCCTCGCCCAGCATGCCATGGCACGGTCTTGGTCAGCATGCCATGCCATGGCACCGCCTTGTGCAACGTTGGCCAGCATGCCTTGGCCGGCATGCCATGCCAATGCCTTGGGCCAACATGGCGTGCCACGGGCTGGGCGAGCATGGCATGCCACGGGCTGGGCGAGCATGCCACGCCACGGCCTTGGCTAGCAGCAAGGCATGCCACGGCCTCGGCGAGCATGCCATGCCATGCCAAGGCCAAGGCCAAGGCCAAAGCCAAGGCCAAGGCCAAGGCCAAGGCAGTGGGCAAGGCCAAGTCCCTGTGCAAGGCATGGCCAAGGCCAAGGCCATGGCATGCCACCGCCTCGATCGATCTTTTTGAACATGATTCTTTTATAATCTTACCCAAACCGTGCAACACAATTAAAAATGCACTACAATCAATTTTAAATGTCATTCCCTATTTTTTTGCAATTTTTCTGGAGCTTTTCGAATTTTTAAAGCCCTTATTTGGCATAAAAAAATCAAAATAAAATTAAAAAAATGAAAAAAATAATTTAATAATTTCTATAATTACTAGTGAATCATCCTTTAATTATGGGAATTTTTCCATAATTTTTTGACCATTTTTATTAATTTTTATTATTTTTTAAGTATTAATATCGAAATAAATTAAAATAAAATATTTTCGGTAAAAAAATATTTTTTTTAATTTTTTTTATGGTGTATTAAATTATTTCCTACAACTTTCATGTTGAAAGTTTTGGCAAAAAACCATTACTTTTTAAAAAAACCCCATTATGACTCCTCGAACATGCTTGATGTTTCCTCCTGCCAGACTGAAAAGGGCTTAACAGGCTATTATAAGGGGGGGGCACCTCCCTTGCCCAGGGCAAGGCAGTGGCAGGTACGCCCCATGTTGGGCGCGGCCTGGGCTGCGGCCTTGGGTTACATGCACTGCGGCTCGACCGCGGCCTGGGCTGCGGCCTGGGGCGGCTCGGCCGCGGCCTTGGGCGGCCTGGACCGCGGCCTTGGGCGGCCTTGCGCGGCCTGGGCGCGGCCTGGGCGCGGCCTTGCGCGGCCTGGGCGCGGCCTTGGGCGGCCTGGGCGCGGCCTTGCGCGGCCTGGGCGCGGCCTTGGGCGGCCTGGCCGCGGCCTTGCGCGGCCTGGGCGCGGCCTTGGGCAGCATGGCGTGGCATCCGCGCGGGCGTGGGCGGCCTGGCATGCGCGCGGCATGGGCAGCACGGCATAGCATGCGCACGGCCTGGGCGGCCTGGCATGCAGCCGGCCTGGCATGCCCGCGGCGTGGGCAGCACGGCATGGCATGCGCACGGCCTGGGCGGCCTGGCATGCAGCCGGCCTGGCATGCCCGCGGCGTGGGCAGCACGGCATGGCATGCGCACGGCCTGGGCGGCCTGGCATGCAGCTGGCCTGGGCAGCACGGCATGGCATGCGCACGGCCTGGGCGGCCTGGCATGCAGCCGGCCAGGGCAGCCTGGCCTGGCATGCCCGCGGCGTGGGCAGCGTGGCCTGTGCGAATACCGCGCGCGTGGTCTTTTGACCACGGTGCGCGTGTTGCGCGCATGGTCGCGCACGCCTTTGCACGCCTTCGCACGCAACGCACGTCTAGTGATAAGAACCGCAGCCAAGGCAGCCCAGCCCCAAGGCCATGGCCAGCAGCATGGCATGCCACGGCCAAGGCAGGCCAGCCAAAGCCAGCAGCATGCCATGCCAAGGCCAAGGCCAGCAGCATGCCATGCCACGGCCAAGGCAGCCCAGCCAAAGCCAGCAGCATGCCATGCCACGGCCAAGGCAGGCCAGCCAAAGCCAGCAGCATGCCATGCCAAGGCCAAGGCCAGCAGCATGCCATGCCACGGCCAAGGTAGCCCAGCCAAAGCCAGCAGCTTGCCATGCCAAGGCCAAGGCCAGCAGCATGCCATGCCACGGCCAAGGCAGCCCAGCCAAAGCCAGCAGCATGCCATGCCAAGGCCAAGGCCAGCAGCATGCCATGCCACGGCCAAGGCAGCCCAGCCAAGGCCAGCAGCATGCCATGCCACGGCCAAGGCAGCCCAGCCAAAGCCAGCAGCTTGCCATGCCAAGGCCAAGTCCAGCAGCATTCCATGCCACGGCCAAGGCAGCCCAGCCAAAGCCAGCAGCATGCCATGCCAAGGCCAAGGCCAGCAGCATGCCATGCCACGGCCAAGGCAGCCCAGCCAAAGCCAGCAGCATGCCATGCCAAGGCCAAGGCCAGCAGCATGCCATGCCACGGCCAAGGCAGCCCAGCCAAAGCCAGCAGCATGCCATGCCAAGGCCAAGGCCAGCAGCATGCCTTGCCACGGCCAAGGCAGGCCTGCCAAAGCCAGCAGCATGCCATGCCAAGGCCAAGGCCAGCAGCATGCCATGCCACGGCCAAGGCAGCCCAGCCAAAGCCAGCAGCATGCCATGCCAAGGCCTAGGCCAGCAGCATGCCATGCCACGGCCAAGGCAGCCCAGCCAAAGCCAGCAGCATGCCATGCCAAGGCCAAGGCCAGCAGCATGCCATGCCACGGCCAAGGCAGCCCAGCCAAAGCCAGCAGCATGCCATGCCAAGGCCAAGGCCAGCAGCATGCCATGCCACGGCCAAGGCAGCCCAGCCAAGGCCAGCAGCATGCCCTGCCACGGCCAAGGCAGCCCAGCCAAAGCCAGCAGCTTGACATGCCAAGGCCAAGGCCAGCAGCATGCCATGCCACGGCCAAGGCAGCCCAGCCAAAGCCAGCAGCATGCCATGCCAAGGCCAAGGCCAGCAGCATGCCATGCCACGGCCAAGGCAGCCCAGCCAAAGCCAGCAGCATGCCATGCCAAGGCCAAGGCCAGCAGCATGCCATGCCACGGCCAAGGCAGCCCAGCCAAAGCCAGCAGCATGCCATGCCAAGGCCTAGGCCAGCAGCATGCCTTGCCACGGCCAAGGCAGGCCTGCCAAAGCCAGCAGCATGCCATGCCAAGGCCAAGGCCAGCAGCATGCCATGCCACGGCCAAGGCAGCCCAGCCAAAGCCAGCAGCATGCCATGCCAAGGCCAAGGCAGCCCAGCCAAAGCCAGCAGCATGCCATGCCACGGCCAAGGCAGCCCAGCCAAGGCCAGCAGCATGCCCTGCCACGGCCAAGGCAGCCCAGCCAAAGCCAGCAGCTTGCCATGCCAAGGCCAAGGCCAGCAGCATGCCATGCCACGGCCAAGGCAGCCCAGCCAAAGCCAGCAGCATGCCATGCCAAGGCCAAGGCCAGCAGCTGCCATGCCAAGGCCAAGGCCAGCAGCATGCCATGCCACGGCCAAGGCAGCCCAGCCAAAGCCAGCAGCATGCCATGCCAAGGCCAAGGCCAGCAGCATGCCATGCCACGGCCAAGGCAGCCCAGCCAAAGCCAGCAGCATGCCATGCCAAGGCCTAGGCCAGCAGCATGCCTTGCCACGGCCAAGGCAGGCCTGCCAAAGCCAGCAGCATGCCATGCCAAGGCCAAGGCCAGCAGCATGCCATGCCACGGCCAAGGCAGCCCAGCCAAAGCCAGCAGCTTGCCATGCCAAGGCCAAGTCCAGCAGCATGCCATGCCACGGCCAAGGCAGCCCAGCCAAAGCCAGCAGCATGCCATGCCAAGGCCAAGGCCAGCAGCATGCCATGCCACGGCCAAGGCAGCCCAGCCAAAGCCAGCAGCATGCCATGCCAAGGCCAAGGCCAGCAGCATGCCATGCCACGGCCAAGGCAGCCCAGCCAAAGCCAGCAGCATGCCATGCCAAGGCCTAGGCCAGCAGCATGCCATGCCAAGGCCTAGGCCAGCAGCATGCCTTGCCACGGCCAAGGCAGGCCTGCCAAAGCCAGCAGCATGCCATGCCAAGGCCAAGGCCAGCAGCATGCCATGCCACGGCCAAGGCAGCCCAGCCAAAGCCAGCAGCATGCCATGCCAAGGCCTAGGCCAGCAGCATGCCATGCCACGGCCAAGGCAGCCCAGCCAAAGCCAGCAGCATGCCATGCCAAGGCCTAGGCCAGCAGCATGCCATGCCACGGCCAAGGCAGGCCTGCCAAAGCCAGCAGCATGCCATGCCAAGGCCAAGGCCAGCAGCATGCCATGCCACGGCCAAGGCAGCCCAGCCAAAGCCAGCAGCATGCCATGCCAAGGCCTAGGCCAGCAGCATGCCATGCCACGGCCAAGGCAGCCCAGCCAAAGCCAGCAGCATGCCATGCCAAGGCCTAGGCCAGCAGCATGCCATGCCACGGCCAAGGCAGGCCAGCCAAAGCCAGCAGCATGCCATGCCAAGGCCAAGGCCAGCAGCATGCCATGCCACGGCCAAGGCAGCCCAGCCAAAGCCAGCAGCTTGCCATGCCAAGGCCAAGGCCAGCAGCATGCCATGCCACGGCCAAGGCAGCCCAGCCAAAGCCAGCAGCATGCCATGCCAAGGCCAAGGCCAGCAGCATGCCATGCCACGGCCAAGGCAGCCCAGCCAAGGCCAGCAGCATGCCCTGCCACGGCCAAGGCAGCCCAGCCAAAGCCAGCAGCTTGCCATGCCAAGGCCAAGGCCAGCAGCATGCCATGCCACGGCCAAGGCAGCCCAGCCAAAGCCAGCAGCATGCCATGCCAAGGCCAAGGCCAGCAGCATGCCATGCCACGGCCAAGGCAGCCCAGCCAAAGCCAGCAGCATGCCATGCCAAGGCCAAGGCCAGCAGCATGCCATGCCACGGCCAAGGCAGCCCAGCCAAAGCCAGCAGCATGCCATGCCAAGGCCTAGGCCAGCAGCATGCCTTGCCACGGCCAAGGCAGGCCTGCCAAAGCCAGCAGCATGCCATGCCAAGGCCAAGGCCAGCAGCATGCCATGCCACGGCCAAGGCAGCCCAGCCAAAGCCAGCAGCATGCCATGCCAAGGCCTAGGCCAGCAGCATGCCATGCCACGGCCAAGGCAGCCCAGCCAAAGCCAGCAGCATGCCATGCCAAGGCCTAGGCCAGCAGCATGCCATGCCACGGCCAAGGCAGGCCTGCCAAAGCCAGCAGCATGCCATGCCAAGGCCAAGGCCAGCAGCATGCCATGCCACGGCCAAGGCAGCCCCGCCAAAGCCAGTAGCATGCCATGCCAAGGCCTAGGCCAGCAGCATGCCATGCCACGGCCAAGGCAGCCCAGCCAAAGCCAGCAGCATGCCATGCCAAGGCCTAGGCCAGCAGCATGCCATGCCACGGCCAAGGCAGGCCAGCCAAAGCCTGCAGCATGCCATGCCAAGGCCAAGGCCAGCAGCATGCCATGCCACGGCCAAGGCAGCCCAGCCAAAGCCAGCAGCATGCCATGCCAAGGCCTAGGCCAGCAGCATGCCATGCCACGGCCAAGGCAGGCCTGCCAAAGCCAGCAGCATGCCATGCCAAGGCCAAGGCCAGCAGCATGCCATGCCACGGCCAAGGCAGCCCAGCCAAAGCCAGCAGCATGCCATGCCAAGGCCAAGGCCAGCAGCATGCCATGCCACGGCCAAGGCAGCCCAGCCAAAGCCAGCAGCATGCCATGCCAAGGCCAAGGCCAGCAGCATGCCATGCCACGGCCAAGGCAGCCCAGCCAAAGCCAGCAGCATGCCATGCCAAGGCCAAGGCCAGCAGCATGCCATGCCACGGCCAAGGCAGCGCAGCCAAGGCCAGCAGCATGCCATGCCACGGCCAAGGCAGCCCAACCAAAGCCAGCAGCTTGCCATGCCAAGGCCAAGGCCAGCAGCATGCCATGCCACGGCCAAGGCAGCCCAGCCAAAGCCAGCAGCATGCCATGCCAAGGCCAAGGCCAGCAGCATGCCATGCCACGGCCAAGGCAGCCCAGCCAAAGCCAGCAGCATGCCATGCCAAGGCCAAGGCCAGCAGCATGCCATGCCACGGCCAAGGCAGCCCAGCCAAAGCCAGCAGCATGCCATGCCAAGGCCTAGGCCAGCAGCATGCCATGCCACGGCCAAGGCAGGCCTGCCAAAGCCAGCAGCATGCCATGCCAAGGCCAAGGCCAGCAGCATGCCATGCCACGGCCAAGGCAGCCCAGCCAAAGCCAGCAGCATGCCATGCCAAGGCCTAGGCCAGCAGCATGCCATGCCACGGCCAAGGCAGCCCAGCCAAAGCCAGCAGCATGCCATGCCAAGGCCAAGGCCAGCAGAATGCCATGCCACGGCCAAGGCAGGCCAGCCAAAGCCAGCAGCATGCCATGCCAAGGCCAAGGCCAGCAGCATGCCATGCCACGGCCAAGGCAGCCCAGGCAAAGCCAGCAGCATGCCATGCCAAGGCCTAGGCCAGCAGCATGCCATGCCACGGCCAAGGCAGGCCAGCCAAAGCCAGCAGCATGCCATGCCAAGGCCAAGGCCAGCAGCATGCCATGCCACGGCCAAGGCAGCCCAGCCAAAGCCAGCAGCATGCCAGGCCAAGGCCTTGGCCAGCAGCATGCCATGCCACGGCCAAGGCAGGCCTGCCAAAGCCAGCAGCATGCCATGCCAAGGCCAAGGCCAGCAGCATGCCATGCCACGGCCAAGGCAGCCCAGCCAAAGCCAGCAGCATGCCATGCCAAGGCCTAGGCCAGCAGCATGCCATGCCACGGCCAAGGCAGCCCAGCCAAAGCCAGCAGCATGCCATGCCAAGGCCAAGGCCAGCAGCATGCCATGCCACGGCCAAGGCAGCCCAGCCAAAGCCAGCAGCATGCCATGCCAAGGCCTAGGCCAGCAGCATGCCATGCCACGGCCAAGGCAGCCCAGCCAAAGCCAGCAGCATGCCATGCCAAGGCCAAGGCCAGCAGCATGCCATGCCACGGCCAAGGCAGCCCAGCCAAAGCCAGCAACATGCCATGCCAAGGCCTAGGCCAGCAGCATGCCATGCCACGGCCAAGGCCGCCCAGCCAAAGCCAGCAGCATGCCATGCCAAGGCCAAGGCCAGCAGCATGCCATGCCACGGCCAAGGCAGCCCAGCCAAAGCCAGCAGCATGCCATGCCAAGGCCTAGGCCAGCAGCATGCCATGCCACGGCCAAGGCAGCCCAGCCAAAGCTAGCACCATGCCATGCCAAGGCCAAGGCCAGCAGCATGCCATGCCACGGCCAAGGCAGCCCAGCCAAAGCCAGCAGCATGCCATGCCAAGGCCTAGGCCAGCAGCATGCCATGCCACGGCCAAGGCAGGCCTGCCAAAGCCAGCAGCATGCCATGCCAAGGCCAAGGCCAGCAACATGCCATGCCACGGCCAAGGCAGCCCAGCCAAAGCCAGCAGCATGCCATGCCAAGGCCTAGGCCAGCAGCATGCCATGCCACGGCCAAGGCAGCCCAGCCAAAGCCAGCAGCATGCCATGCCAAGGCCTAGGCCAGCAGCATGCCATGCCACGGCCAAGGCAGCCCAGCCAAAGCCAGCAGCATGCCATGCCAAGGCCAAGGCCAGCAGCATGCCATGCCACGGCCAAGGCAGCCCAGCCAAAGCCAGCAGCATGCCATGCCAAGGCCTAGGCCAGCAGCATGCCATGCCACGGCCAAGGCAGGCCTGCCAAAGCCAGCAGCATGCCATGTCAAGGCCAAGGCCAGCAGCATGCCATGCCACGGCCAAGGCAGGCCAACCAAAGCCAGCAGCATGCCATGCCATGGCCTATGCCAGCAGCATGCCATGCCACGGCCAAGGCAGGCCAGCCAAAGCCAGCAGCATGCCATGCCAAGGCCTAGGCCAGCAGCATGCCATGCCACGGCCAAGGCAGGCCAGCCAAAGCCAGCAGCATGCCATGCCAAGGCCAAGGCCAGCAGCATGCCATGCCACGGCCAACGCAGCCCAGCCAAAGCCGGCGGCATGCCATGCCAAGGCCAAGGCCAGCAGCATGCCATGCCACGACCAAGGCTGCCAGCCAAAGCCAGCAGCATGCCATGCCAAGGCCTAGGCCAGCAGCATGCCATGCCACGGCCAAGGCAGCCCAGCCAAAGCCGCCAGCATGCCATGCCAAGGCCAAGGCCAAGGCCAGCAGCATGCCATGCCACGGCCAAGGCCAAGGCCAAGGCAGCCCATCCGAAGCCAGCAACATTCCATGGCAAGGCCAACGCAGCCCAGCCAAAGCCGGCGGCATGCCATGCCAAGGCCAAGGCCAGCCGCATGTCTTGCCACGGCCTTGTCCCGCAGCGTGGCGTGCCTTTGCCTTGGGCTAGAACATCGCATGCCACGCCCTTGGCAAGCAATCCTGTCCCTCGTGTAATTGCCATTTGGTTTGGCTTTGACTTACGTATATGTTGCCCTGCGAAATGCTTGTCCCTCGGGTAATAGCCGTTTGGTTGCCTTTGACTTGCGAACCCGTTGCTAGTGCTTTCCCCAGTGGAAGCTTGTTGGGAAAAGTATGTCCCTCGGAAGTTGCCTGTTGCGTTTGTTATTTGCATTCGAGCTATCCGATGCTTGCTGGGTTTCTCTAAGAGTTTTTGCACGTTCGTCGGGCTTTTTAATTATTTATTTACTCATAAAAATTATAATAAAATAAATTAAAAATAAAAAAATAATTAAAAAAATTACTATAATTACTAGTGCCTCATCTTATAATTGTTGGAATTTTTCTAGAATTTTTTGAGTATTTTTAGTAATTTTTATTATTTTTTAAGTATTAAAATTGAAATAAATTAAAATAAAATATTCCGGTGGCCAAATATTTTTTTATAATTTTTTTTATGGTGTATTAAATTATTTCATACAACTTTCATGTTGAAAGTTTTGGCAAAAAACCATTACTTTTTAAAAAAACCCCATTATGACTCCTCGAACATGCTTGATGTTTCCTCCTGCCAGATTGAAAAGGGCTTAACAGGCTATTATAAGGGGGGGGCACCTCCCTTAAGGCTGGCCAGCATGGCCAGGCCACAGGCCACGCCTATGCCTAGGCGGGCGCTTGGCACATGCCATCGCTTGGCTTGTGGCATTGGCTTGTGGCATCGAAACTACATAGCCAAGCACGGGATGCGTCGAGTGGCGGCCCGCGGCGGTGGCGGTGGCACGTTGGCCTAGGCCAGCATGCCATGCCACAGCCTTGGCCAGCAACATGGCATGCCAAAGCCTTGGCCAGCAACATGGCATGCCAAAGCCTTGGCCAGCAGCATGCCATGCCTTGGCCTTGGCAAGCATGTCATGCCACGGCCTTGGCCAGTAGCATGCCATGCCACGGCCTTGGCCAGCAGCATGCCATGCCCCGGCTTTGGCCAGCAGCATGCCATGCCACGGCCTTGGCCAGCAGCATGCCATGCCACGGCCTTGGCCAGCAGCATGCCATGCCACAGCCTTGGCCAGCAACATGGCATGCCAAAGCCTTGGCCAGCAGCATGCCATGCCTTGGCCTTGGCAAGCATGTCATGCCACGGCCTTGGCCAGCTGCATGCCATGCCACGGCCTTGGCCAGCAGCATGCCATGCCACGGCCTTGGCCAGCAGCATGCCATGCCACGGCCTTGGCCAGCAGCATGCCATGCCACAGCCTTGGCCAGCAACATGGCATGCCAAAGCCTTGGCCAGCAGCACGCCATGCCCCGGCCTTGGCAAGCTTGTCATGCCACGGCCATGGCCAGCAGCGTGCTATGCCCCGGCCTTGGCCAGCAGCTTGCCATGCCACGACCTTGGCCAGCAGCTTGCCATGCCCCGGCCTTGGCCAGCATGTCATGCCGCGGCCTTGGCCAGCAGCATGCCATGCCACGGCCTTGGCCAGCAACATGGCATGCCGCGGCCTTGGCCGGCAGCATGCCATGCCGCGGCCTTGGCCGGCAGCATGCCATGCCGCGGCCTTGGCCGGCAGCATGCCATGCCGCGGCCTTTGCCGGCAGCATGCCATGCCGCGGCCTTTGCCAGCAGCATGGCAAGCCCAAGCCTTGGTCAGCAGCAGCATGCCATGCCAATGCCTTGGCCAGCAGCATGCCTTGCCACGGCCTCGTCCAGCAGCATGGCATGCCACGCCACGGCCTCGGCCATCAGCATGCCTTGCCACGGCCTCGGCCATCAGCATGCCTTGCCACGGCCTTGTCCAGCAGCATGGCATGCCCGGCTTTGGCCAGCAGCATGTCATGCCACGGCCTTGGCAAGCATGCCAAGCCACGGCCTTGGCAAGCATGCCATGTCCCTCGGGTAATTGTACAAGTTGCCTTGCGAAATGCATGTCCCTCGGTTAAATTGCCATTTGGTTGGCTTTGGCGTGCGAACGAGTTGCCTGTGCTTTCCTTGTGGAAGCTTGTTGCGAGAAGTATGTCCCTCGAAAGTTGCCTGTTGCGTTTGTTATTTGCATTCGCGCTAACCGGTGCTTGCTCGGCCTGTCTAAATGTTTTCGC
>NW_028129474.1:14680000-14700000 GCF_055761805.1 Camellia sinensis
TGCCATGCCACGGCCTCGGCCCGCATGACATGCCACGGCCTCGGCCCGCATGCCATGCCACGGCCTCGGCCCGCATGCCCTGCCACGGCGTTGCCCAACATGCCATGCCACGTCCTCGGCCCGCATGCCATGACATGCCACGGCCCGCATGTGTTGCCACGGCGTTGCCAAACATGCCATGCCACGGCCTCGGCCCGCATGCCATGCCACGGCGTCGCCCAACATGCCATGCCACGGCCACGGCCCGCATGCCATGCCACGGCCTCGGCCCGCATGCCTTGCTACGGCGTTGCCCAACATGCCATGCCACGGCCTCGGCCCGCATGCCTTGCCACGGCGTTGCCCAACATGCCATGCCACGGCCTCGGCCCGCATGCCATGCCATGCCACGGCCCGCATGTCTTGCCAAGGCGTTGCCAAACATGCCTTGCCACGGCCTCGGCCCGCATGCCATGCCACGGCGTCGCCCAACATGCCATGCCACGGCCTCGGCCCGCATGGCTTGCAACGGCGTCGCCCAACATGCCATGCCACGGCCACGGCCACGGCCCGCATGCCATGCCACGGCCTCGGCCCGCATGCCTTGCTACGGCGTTGCCCAACATGCCATGCCACGGCCTCGGCCCGCATGCCTTGCCACCGCGTTGCCCAGCATGCCATGCCACCGCGTTGACCGGCGTGCCATGCCTTAGCCTTGGCCAACATGTCGAGCCACGGCCTGGGCCAAACTTGCCATGACACGGCCTCGGCCCGCATGACATGCCACGGCCTCGGCCCGCATGCCTTGCTACGGCGTCGCCCAACATTCCATGCCACGGCCTCGGCCCGCATGCCAAGCCACGGCCTCGGCCCGCATGACATGCCACGGCCTCGGCCCGCATGCCTTGCCACGACGTCGCCCAACTTGCCATGCCACGGCCTCGGCCCGCATGCCATGCCACGGCCTCGGCTCGCATGACATGCCACGGCCTCGGCCCGCATGCCTTGCTACGGCGTCGCCCAACATGCCATGCCACGGCCTCGGCCCGCATGCCATGCCACGGCCTCGGCCCGCATGACATGCCACGGCCTCGGACCGCATGCCTTGCTACGGCGTCGCCCAACATGCCATGCCACGGCCCCGGCCCGCATGCCTTGCCACCGCGTTGCCCGGCATGCCATGCCACCGCGTTGCCCGGCGTGCCATGCCTTAGCCTTGGCCAACATGTCGTGCCACGGCCTCGGCCCGCATGCCATGCCATGCCACGGCCCGCATGTCTTGCCACGGCGTTGCAAACATGCCATGCCACGGCCTCGGCCCGCATGCCTTGCTACGGCGTCGCCCAACATGCCATGCCACGGCCTCGGTCAGCATGCCATGCCATGGCACCGCCTTGTCCAGCTCGCCGTGCCGCAGCGTTGGCCAGCATGCCTTGGCCGGCATGCCATGCCAATGCCTTGGGCCAACATGGCGTGCCACGGGCTGGGCCATGCCGGTCCGTTGCCCGGCATGCCACGGCCGTGGCGGCATGGCAAGCCACGGCCTCGGCCAGCATGCCATGCCCCGGCCTCGCCCAGCATGCCATGGCACGGTCTTGGTCAGCATGCCATGCCATGGCACCGCCTTGTGCAACGTTGGCCAGCATGCCTTGGCCGGCATGCCATGCCAATGCCTTGGGCCAACATGGCGTGCCACGGGCTGGGCGAGCATGGCATGCCACGGGCTGGGCGAGCATGCCACGCCACGGCCTTGGCTAGCAGCAAGGCATGCCACGGCCTCGGCGAGCATGCCATGCCATGCCAAGGCCAAGGCCAAGGCCAAAGCCAAGGCCAAGGCCAAGGCCAAGGCAGTGGGCAAGGCCAAGTCCCTGTGCAAGGCATGGCCAAGGCCAAGGCCATGGCATGCCACCGCCTCGATCGATCTTTTTGAACATGATTCTTTTATAATCTTACCCAAACCGTGCAACACAATTAAAAATGCACTACAATCAATTTTAAATGTCATTCCCTATTTTTTTGCAATTTTTCTGGAGCTTTTCGAATTTTTAAAGCCCTTATTTGGCATAAAAAAATCAAAATAAAATTAAAAAAATGAAAAAAATAATTTAATAATTTCTATAATTACTAGTGAATCATCCTTTAATTATGGGAATTTTTCCATAATTTTTTGACCATTTTTATTAATTTTTATTATTTTTTAAGTATTAATATCGAAATAAATTAAAATAAAATATTTTCGGTAAAAAAATATTTTTTTTAATTTTTTTTATGGTGTATTAAATTATTTCCTACAACTTTCATGTTGAAAGTTTTGGCAAAAAACCATTACTTTTTAAAAAAACCCCATTATGACTCCTCGAACATGCTTGATGTTTCCTCCTGCCAGACTGAAAAGGGCTTAACAGGCTATTATAAGGGGGGGGCACCTCCCTTGCCCAGGGCAAGGCAGTGGCAGGTACGCCCCATGTTGGGCGCGGCCTGGGCTGCGGCCTTGGGTTACATGCACTGCGGCTCGACCGCGGCCTGGGCTGCGGCCTGGGGCGGCTCGGCCGCGGCCTTGGGCGGCCTGGACCGCGGCCTTGGGCGGCCTTGCGCGGCCTGGGCGCGGCCTGGGCGCGGCCTTGCGCGGCCTGGGCGCGGCCTTGGGCAGCATGGCGTGGCATCCGCGCGGGCGTGGGCGGCCTGGCATGCGCGCGGCATGGGCAGCACGGCATAGCATGCGCACGGCCTGGGCGGCCTGGCATGCAGCCGGCCTGGCATGCCCGCGGCGTGGGCAGCACGGCATGGCATGCGCACGGCCTGGGCGGCCTGGCATGCAGCCGGCCTGGCATGCCCGCGGCGTGGGCAGCACGGCATGGCATGCGCACGGCCTGGGCGGCCTGGCATGCAGCTGGCCTGGGCAGCACGGCATGGCATGCGCACGGCCTGGGCGGCCTGGCATGCAGCCGGCCAGGGCAGCCTGGCCTGGCATGCCCGCGGCGTGGGCAGCGTGGCCTGTGCGAAAGCCAGCAGCTTGCCATGCCACGGCCAAGTCAGCCCAGCCAAAGCCAGCAGCTTGCCATGCCAAGGCCAAGTCCAGCAGCATGCCATGCCACGGCCAAGGCAGCCCAGCCAAAGCCAGCAGCATGCCATGCCAAGGCCAAGGCCAGCAGCATGCCATGCCACGGCCAAGGCAGCCCAGCCAAAGCCAGCAGCATGCCATGCCAAGGCCAAGGCCAGCAGCATGCCATGCCACGGCCAAGGCAGCCCAGCCAAAGCCAGCAGCATGCCATGCCAAGGCCAAGGCCAGCAGCATGCCTTGCCACGGCCAAGGCAGGCCTGCCAAAGCCAGCAGCATGCCATGCCAAGGCCAAGGCCAGCAGCATGCCATGCCACGGCCAAGGCAGCCCAGCCAAAGCCAGCAGCATGCCATGCCAAGGCCTAGGCCAGCAGCATGCCATGCCACGGCCAAGGCAGCCCAGCCAAAGCCAGCAGCATGCCATGCCAAGGCCAAGGCCAGCAGCATGCCATGCCACGGCCAAGGCAGCCCAGCCAAAGCCAGCAGCATGCCATGCCAAGGCCAAGGCCAGCAGCATGCCATGCCACGGCCAAGGCAGCCCAGCCAAGGCCAGCAGCATGCCCTGCCACGGCCAAGGCAGCCCAGCCAAAGCCAGCAGCTTGCCATGCCAAGGCCAAGGCCAGCAGCATGCCATGCCACGGCCAAGGCAGCCCAGCCAAAGCCAGCAGCATGCCATGCCAAGGCCAAGGCCAGCAGCATGCCATGCCACGGCCAAGGCAGCCCAGCCAAAGCCAGCAGCATGCCATGCCAAGGCCAAGGCCAGCAGCATGCCATGCCACGGCCAAGGCAGCCCAGCCAAAGCCAGCAGCATGCCATGCCAAGGCCTAGGCCAGCAGCATGCCTTGCCACGGCCAAGGCAGGCCTGCCAAAGCCAGCAGCATGCCATGCCAAGGCCAAGGCCAGCAGCATGCCATGCCACGGCCAAGGCAGCCCAGCCAAAGCCAGCAGCTTGCCATGCCAAGGCCAAGTCCAGCAGCATGCCATGCCACGGCCAAGGCAGCCCAGCCAAAGCCAGCAGCATGCCATGCCAAGGCCAAGGCCAGCAGCATGCCATGCCACGGCCAAGGCAGCCCAGCCAAAGCCAGCAGCATGCCATGCCAAGGCCAAGGCCAGCAGCATGCCATGCCACGGCCAAGGCAGCCCAGCCAAAGCCAGCAGCATGCCATGCCAAGGCCTAGGCCAGCAGCATGCCTTGCCACGGCCAAGGCAGGCCTGCCAAAGCCAGCAGCATGCCATGCCAAGGCCAAGGCCAGCAGCATGCCATGCCACGGCCAAGGCAGCCCAGCCAAAGCCAGCAGCATGCCATGCCAAGGCCTAGGCCAGCAGCATGCCATGCCACGGCCAAGGCAGCCCAGCCAAAGCCAGCAGCATGCCATGCCAAGGCCTAGGCCAGCAGCATGCCATGCCACGGCCAAGGCAGGCCTGCCAAAGCCAGCAGCATGCCATGCCAAGGCCAAGGCCAGCAGCATGCCATGCCACGGCCAAGGCAGCCCAGCCAAAGCCAGCAGCATGCCATGCCAAGGCCTAGGCCAGCAGCATGCCATGCCACGGCCAAGGCAGCCCAGCCAAAGCCAGCAGCATGCCATGCCAAGGCCTAGGCCAGCAGCATGCCATGCCACGGCCAAGGCAGGCCAGCCAAAGCCAGCAGCATGCCATGCCAAGGCCAAGGCCAGCAGCATGCCATGCCACGGCCAAGGCAGCCCAGCCAAAGCCAGCAGCTTGCCATGCCAAGGCCAAGGCCAGCAGCATGCCATGCCACGGCCAAGGCAGCCCAGCCAAAGCCAGCAGCATGCCATGCCAAGGCCAAGGCCAGCAGCATGCCATGCCACGGCCAAGGCAGCCCAGCCAAGGCCAGCAGCATGCCCTGCCACGGCCAAGGCAGCCCAGCCAAAGCCAGCAGCTTGCCATGCCAAGGCCAAGGCCAGCAGCATGCCATGCCACGGCCAAGGCAGCCCAGCCAAAGCCAGCAGCATGCCATGCCAAGGCCAAGGCCAGCAGCATGCCATGCCACGGCCAAGGCAGCCCAGCCAAAGCCAGCAGCATGCCATGCCAAGGCCAAGGCCAGCAGCATGCCATGCCACGGCCAAGGCAGCCCAGCCAAAGCCAGCAGCATGCCATGCCAAGGCCTAGGCCAGCAGCATGCCTTGCCACGGCCAAGGCAGGCCTGCCAAAGCCAGAAGCATGCCATGCCAAGGCCAAGGCCAGCAGCATGCCATGCCACGGCCAAGGCAGCCCAGCCAAAGCCAGCAGCATGCCATGCCAAGGCCTAGGCCAGCAGCATGCCATGCCACGGCCAAGGCAGCCCAGCCAAAGCCAGCAGCATGCCATGCCAAGGCCTAGGCCAGCAGCATGCCATGCCACGGCCAAGGCAGGCCAGCCAAAGCCTGCAGCATGCCATGCCAAGGCCAAGGCCAGCAGCATGCCATGCCACGGCCAAGGCAGCCCAGCCAAAGCCAGCAGCATGCCATGCCAAGGCCTAGGCCAGCAGCATGCCATGCCACGGCCAAGGCAGGCCTGCCAAAGCCAGCAGCATGCCATGCCAAGGCCAAGGCCAGCAGCATGCCATGCCACGGCCAAGGCAGCCCAGCCAAAGCCAGCAGCATGCCATGCCAAGGCCAAGGCCAGCAGCATGCCATGCCACGGCCAAGGCAGCCCAGCCAAAGCCAGCAGCATGCCATGCCAAGGCCAAGGCCAGCAGCATGCCATGCCACGGCCAAGGCAGCCCAGCCAAAGCCAGCAGCATGCCATGCCAAGGCCAAGGCCAGCAGCATGCCATGCCACGGCCAAGGCAGCGCAGCCAAGGCCAGCAGCATGCCATGCCACGGCCAAGGCAGCCCAACCAAAGCCAGCAGCTTGCCATGCCAAGGCCAAGGCCAGCAGCATGCCATGCCACGGCCAAGGCAGCCCAGCCAAAGCCAGCAGCATGCCATGCCAAGGCCAAGGCCAGCAGCATGCCATGCCACGGCCAAGGCAGCCCAGCCAAAGCCAGCAGCATGCCATGCCAAGGCCAAGGCCAGCAGCATGCCATGCCACGGCCAAGGCAGCCCAGCCAAAGCCAGCAGCATGCCATGCCAAGGCCTAGGCCAGCAGCATGCCATGCCACGGCCAAGGCAGGCCTGCCAAAGCCAGCAGCATGCCATGCCAAGGCCAAGGCCAGCAGCATGCCATGCCACGGCCAAGGCAGCCCAGCCAAAGCCAGCAGCATGCCATGCCAAGGCCTAGGCCAGCAGCATGTCATGCCACGGCCAAGGCAGCCCAGCCAAAGCCAGCAGCATGCCATGCCAAGGCCAAGGCCAGCAGAATGCCATGCCACGGCCAAGGCAGGCCAGCCAAAGCCAGCAGCATGCCATGCCAAGGCCAAGGCCAGCAGCATGCCATGCCACGGCCAAGGCAGCCCAGGCAAAGCCAGCAGCACGCCATGCCAAGGCCTAGGCCAGCAGCATGCCATGCCACGGCCAAGGCAGGCCAGCCAAAGCCAGCAGCATGCCATGCCAAGGCCAAGGCCAGCAGCATGCCATGCCACGGCCAAGGCAGCCCAGCCAAAGCCAGCAGCATGCCAGGCCAAGGCCTTGGCCAGCAGCATGCCATGCCACGGCCAAGGCAGGCCTGCCAAAGCCAGCAGCATGCCATGCCAAGGCCAAGGCCAGCAGCATGCCATGCCACGGCCAAGGCAGCCCAGCCAAAGCCATCAGCATGCCATGCCAAGGCCTAGGCCAGCAGCATGCCATGCCACGGCCAAGGCAGCCCAGCCAAAGCCAGCAGCATGCCATGCCAAGGCCAAGGCCAGCAGCATGCCATGCCACGGCCAAGGCAGCCCAGCCAAAGCCAGCAGCATGCCATGCCAAGGCCTAGGCCAGCAGCATGCCATGCCACGGCCAAGGCAGCCCAGCCAAAGCCAGCAGCATGCCATGCCAAGGCCATGGCCAGCAGCATGCCATGCCACGGCCAAGGCAGCCCAGCCAAAGCCAGCAGCATGCCATGCCAAGGCCTAGGCCAGCAGCATGCCATGCCACGGCCAAGGCCGCCCAGCCAAAGCCAGCAGCATGCCATGCCAAGGCCAAGGCCAGCAGCATGCCATGCCACGGCCAAGGCAGCCCAGCCAAAGCCAGCAGCATGCCATGCCAAGGCCTAGGCCAGCAGCATGCCATGCCACGGCCAAGGCAGCCCAGCCAAAGCCAGCACCATGCCATGCCAAGGCCAAGGCCAGCAGCATGCCATGCCACGGCCAAGGCAGCCCAGCCAAAGCCAGCAGCATGCCATGCCAAGGCCTAGGCCAGCAGCATGCCATGCCACGGCCAAGGCAGGCCTGCCAAAGCCAGCAGCATGCCATGCCAAGGCCAAGGCCAGCAACATGCCATGCCACGGCCAAGGCAGCCCAGCCAAAGCCAGCAGCATGCCATGCCAAGGCCTAGGCCAGCAGCATGCCATGCCACGGCCAAGGCAGCCCAGCCAAAGCCAGCAGCATGCCATGCCAAGGCCTAGGCCAGCAGCATGCCATGCCACGGCCAAGGCAGCCCAGCCAAAGCCAGCAGCATGCCATGCCAAGGCCAAGGCCAGCAGCATGCCATGCCACGGCCAAGGCAGCCCAGCCAAAGCCAGCAGCATGCCATGCCAAGGCCTAGGCCAGCAGCATGCCATGCCACGGCCAAGGCAGGCCTGCCAAAGCCAGCAGCATGCCATGTCAAGGCCAAGGCCAGCAGCATGCCATGCCACGGCCAAGGCAGGCCAGCCAAAGCCAGCAGCATGCCATGCCATGGCCTATGCCAGCAGCATGCCATGCCACGGCCAAGGCAGGCCAGCCAAAGCCAGCAGCATGCCATGCCAAGGCCTAGGCCAGCAGCATGCCATGCCACGGCCAAGGCAGGCCAGCCAAAGCCAGCAGCATGCCATGCCAAGGCCAAGGCCAGCAGCATGCCATGCCACGGCCAACGCAGCCCAGCCAAAGCCGGCGGCATGCCATGCCAAGGCCAAGGCCAGCAGCATGCCATGCCACGACCAAGGCTGCCAGCCAAAGCCAGCAGCATGCCATGCCAAGGCCTAGGCCAGCAGCATGCCATGCCACGGCCAAGGCAGCCCAGCCAAAGCCGCCAGCATGCCATGCCAAGGCCAAGGCCAAGGCCAGCAGCATGCCATGCCACGGCCAAGGCCAAGGCCAAGGCAGCCCATCCGAAGCCAGCAACATTCCATGGCAAGGCCAACGCAGCCCAGCCAAAGCCGGCGGCATGCCATGCCAAGGCCAAGGCCAGCCGCATGTCTTGCCACGGCCTTGTCCCGCAGCGTGGCGTGCCTTTGCCTTGGGCTAGAACATCGCATGCCACGCCCTTGGCAAGCAATCCTGTCCCTCGTGTAATTGCCATTTGGTTTGGCTTTGACTTACGTATATGTTGCCCTGCGAAATGCTTGTCCCTCGGGTAATAGCCGTTTGGTTGCCTTTGACTTGCGAACCCGTTGCTAGTGCTTTCCCCAGTGGAAGCTTGTTGGGAAAAGTATGTCCCTCGGAAGTTGCCTGTTGCGTTTGTTATTTGCATTCGAGCTATCCGATGCTTGCTGGGTTTCTCTAAGAGTTTTTGCACGTTCGTCGGGCTTTTTAATTATTTATTTACTCATAAAAATTATAATAAAATAAATTAAAAATAAAAAAATAATTAAAAAAATTACTATAATTACTAGTGCCTCATCTTATAATTGTTGGAATTTTTCTAGAATTTTTTGAGTATTTTTAGTAATTTTTATTATTTTTTAAGTATTAAAATTGAAATAAATTAAAATAAAATATTCCGGTGGCCAAATATTTTTTTATAATTTTTTTTATGGTGTATTAAATTATTTCATACAACTTTCATGTTGAAAGTTTTGGCAAAAAACCATTACTTTTTAAAAAAACCCCATTATGACTCCTCGAACATGCTTGATGTTTCCTCCTGCCAGATTGAAAAGGGCTTAACAGGCTATTATAAGGGGGGGGCACCTCCCTTAAGGCTGGCCAGCATGGCCAGGCCACAGGCCACGCCTATGCCTAGGCGGGCGCTTGGCACATGCCATCGCTTGGCTTGTGGCATTGGCTTGTGGCATCGAAACTACATAGCCAAGCACGGGATGCGTCGAGTGGCGGCCCGCAGCGGTGGCGGTGGCACGTTGGCCTAGGCCAGCATGCCATGCCACAGCCTTGGCCAGCAACATGGCATGCCAAAGCCTTGGCCAGCAACATGGCATGCCAAAGCCTTGGCCAGCAGCATGCCATGCCTTGGCCTTGGCAAGCATGTCATGCCACGGCCTTGGCCAGTAGCATGCCATGCCACGGCCTTGGCCAGCAGCATGCCATGCCCCGGCCTTGGCCAGCAGCATGCCATGCCACGGCCTTGGCCAGCAGCATGCCATGCCACGGCCTTGGCCAGCAGCATGCCATGCCACAGCCTTGGCCAGCAACATGGCATGCCAAAGCCTTGGCCAGCAGCATGCCATGCCTTGGCCTTGGCAAGCATGTCATGCCACGGCCTTGGCCAGCTGCATGCCATGCCACGGCCTTGGCCAGCAGCATGCCATGCCACGGCCTTGGCCAGCAGCATGCCATGCCACGGCCTTGGCCAGCAGCATGCCATGCCACAGCCTTGGCCAGCAACATGGCATGCCAAAGCCTTGGCCAGCAGCACGCCATGCCCCGGCCTTGGCAAGCTTGTCATGCCACGGCCATGGCCAGCAGCGTGCTATGCCCCGGCCTTGGCCAGCAGCTTGCCATGCCACGACCTTGGCCAGCAGCTTGCCATGCCCCGGCCTTGGCCAGCATGTCATGCCGCGGCCTTGGCCAGCAGCATGCCATGCCACGGCCTTGGCCAGCAACATGGCATGCCGCGGCCTTGGCCGGCAGCATGCCATGCCGCGGCCTTTGCCGGCAGCATGCCATGCCGCGGCCTTTGCCAGCAGCATGGCAAGCCCAAGCCTTGGTCAGCAGCAGCATGCCATGCCAATGCCTTGGCCAGCAGCATGCCTTGCCACGGCCTCGTCCAGCAGCATGGCATGCCACGCCACGGCCTCGGCCATCAGCATGCCTTGCCACGGCCTCGGCCATCAGCATGCCTTGCCACGGCCTTGTCCAGCAGCATGGCATGCCCGGCTTTGGCCAGCAGCATGTCATGCCACGGCCTTGGCAAGCATGCCAAGCCACGGCCTTGGCAAGCATGCCATGTCCCTCGGGTAATTGTACAAGTTGCCTTGCGAAATGCATGTCCCTCGGTTAAATTGCCATTTGGTTGGCTTTGGCGTGCGAACGAGTTGCCTGTGCTTTCCTTGTGGAAGCTTGTTGCGAGAAGTATGTCCCTCGAAAGTTGCCTGTTGCGTTTGTTATTTGCATTCGCGCTAACCGGTGCTTGCTCGGCCTCTCTAAATGTTTTCGCGCGTTCGTCGGGCTTCTTGGTCCTTCGGGGGGTGATTCGTTTTGGGGGGCTGGTGCACAGTGTACGTCGTGGCGCGTGAGTTGTGTTCGGTTTGTGCGAGTTGGACGGATCCCTGCCTGTGCAGCGAACTCCACTGGTGCATTCCTCCATGTCCCTCGGGTTGTCTTCGACTCGCCTTCGGGTTGCTTGCGCTTCCCTAGTGGAAGGTGCCTTGTGAAAAGCGTGTCCCTCGGGTAATTGCCATTTGGTTGGCTTTGACGTTCGAACGAGTTGCCTATGCTTTCCTAGTGGAAGCTTGTTGCGAAAAGTATGTCCCTCGAAAGTTGCCTGTTGCGTTTGTTATTCGCATTCGCGCTAACCGGTGCTTGCTCGGCCTCTCTAAATGTTTTCGCGCGTTCGTCGGGCTTCTTAGTCCTTCGGGGGGTGATTCGTTTTGGGGGGCTGGTGCACAGTGTACGTCGTGGCGCGTGAGTTGTGTTCGGTTTGTGCGAGTTGGACGGATCCCTGCCTGTGCAGCGAACTCCACTGGTGCATTCCTCCATGTCCCTCGGGTTGTCTTCGACTCGCCTTCGGGTTGCCTGCGCTTCCCTAGTGGAAGGTGCCTTGCGAAAAGCGTGTCCCTCGGGTAATTGCCATTTGGTTGGCTTTGACGTTCGAACGAGTTGCCTATGCTTTCCTAGTGGAAGCTTGTTGCGAAAAGTATGTCCCTCGAAAGTTGCCTGTTGCGCTTGTTACTTGCATTCGCGCTAACCGGTGCTTGCTCGGCCTCTCTAAATGTTTTCGTGCGTTCGTCGGGCTTCTTAGTCCTTCGGGGGGTGATTCGTTTTGGGGGGCTGGTGCACAGTGTACGTCGTGGCGCGTGAGTTGTGTTCGGTTTGTGCGAGTTGGACGGATCCCTGCCTGTGCAGCGAACTCCACTGGTGCATTCCTCCATGTCCCTCGGGTGATCGCCTTTAGGTTGTCTTCGACTCGCCTTCGGGTTGTCTGCGCTTCCCTAGTGGAAGGTGCCTTGCGAAAAGCATGTCCCTCGGGTAATTGCCATTTGGTTGGCTTTGACGTTCGAACGAGTTGCCTGTGCTTTCCTAGTGGAAGCTTGTTGCGAAAAGTATGTCCCTCGAAAGTTGCCTGTTGCGCTTGTTATTTGCGTTCGCGCTAACCGGTGCTTGCTCGGCCTCCCTAAATGTTTTCGCGCGTTCGTCGGGCTTCTTGGTCCTTCGGGGGGTGATTCGTTTTGGGGGGCTGGTGCATAGTGTACGTCGTGGCGCGTGAGTTGTGTTCGGTTTGTGCGAGTTGGACGAATCCCTGCCTGTGCAGCGAACTCCACTGGTGCATTCCTCCATGTCCCTCGGGTAAATGCCTTAAGGTTGTCTTCGACTCGCCTTCGAGTTGCCTACGCTTCTGTCACGACCCGAACCCGCCCCCGTGGGTTAAGGACGTAACCGGCCAGTAATCATGAGATTACCTACGGCCTCAAACTGTTCTAAACGTATTTTAACAGAGTTAATGGGGGCCAAACGGAAGCAAAATTAAAAACTTTGTCCATAGAGCCGTGCTTATATGCACATCAAACAAACCATACTCAGATACGCTAATAACTCACATCAAAAGTACAGCTTCACAAAATTCATTACAGACAGGATCGTCCAAAACGAGTCAACCTATAACAGACTATGTACAGACATGCACTGGGCCCTTGCCAACAAGACAAAACATAGGTACATAGTAAAAGGGCAAGGATGGTCTCATGCGCGAGGCACAAGGCTGACTCTCCCAAAACTCCTGTTGTTCCTAGCAGACTTCACTGGGGCTGGGTTTGGACTTCCCTTGGCTCACCTACAAATACATGAATGAGCGTGAGCGATAGCCCAGTGAATAATATCAAGTATAACAGTTACATAACAATATGTAGATCAACATGCTCCAAACGGCCTTGGGCCCAATTCATACTTCTGTTTAACAGCAAAATATATACATAACTATACGAAATGCAAGTCAAGTAACTGTAGTTCCAAACATTCTGGCCTTTGGCCCATCCGGGTTTCCATTCATGGCAAAACGGCCTTCGGCCCATTCATTCATGTCAAACGGCCTTTGGCCCATTCATTCATGTCAAACGGCCTTTGGCCCATTCATTCATGTCAAACGGCCTTTGGCCCATTCATTCATATCAAACGGCCTTTGGCCCATTCATTCACGTCAAACGGCCTTTGGCCCATTCATTCATATCAAACGGCCTTTGGCCCATTCATTCATCTCAAACGGCCTTTGGCCCATTCATTCATGTCAAACGGCCTTTGGCCCATTCATTCACGTCAAACGGCCTTTGGCCCATTCATTCATTTATTCTTGTCAGACTTTTGTCCACAATCCCAATTAACAACTCATAATATTTATAGGGGAATAACAATTGGGCATTGACAAGTTTTCAAATATTGATATTACTCACAGTGATCGGCTTGTGGATGCGCCCTGGAGCTTGACCCTACACATTTCATGAATACAAAAGGGTCACTAACAGTTCAATCCGTTCTTTAATTCACATATTCCTCTTTAGGCTTTGTTCTTATCTCATTAACTCATTTACAATGCTTAACACATGCCTAGGAGTGCTCACAAGTGAAAGAGAACGGAAAACGAATCACAGAATGCATGAACAAAATTCCAGGAAACAGGGCCCCCGCTCGAGCGTAATATTCTCCGCTCGAGCGGACTCTTAAGGCCTGCAAGGTACTGGTTGCACAAAAGATGCGCTCGAGCTGAAGGTCTGTCTACAAAAATCCACGCTCGAGCGTGAAATGTCCCGCTCGAGCGGGCATCCAACTCTGCAAAAAAATGCTGGGAGCACGATTTTCCCGCTCGAGCGGCCATTACTCCGCTCGAGCGGACCTCAAAATCTGGGTTTCCCAGATCGTGTTCTTGAGCTCCAAATCAGTTTTCCATCTACATTTCTTGCATGCAATGGTTCAAATTACACATTTACACATGCTAACATGCTACTAATGCAGATTACAACATTAGGAAGCTCAATTACATGATTTATCTACATGCATGTCCCAAATTGTCTCAAACCCATCATCAACATGCTCAAATTCAACATTCAAGACTTATACTCCCATGATTTGTACATGCATGTGGGAGATGCTCATCATTCTCAACTTAGATGGTACAAATGGTGACTACAATATGAGCTTTACCCAAAACTCCACATGAATCATGTGTTTCAAGCTCAAACATGCAAATTCAAAGTAATTTCTTACATGCATGAGTTCTAAGACTTCAATCTCAACAAAAATCAACTCATTACATGTTCTTGATCACAAACAACCCTTGAACTTACAGATTACAAGTAAGATTTCATGAAATCACTTACCTAAGAGCTTCAACACTCAAGCCCTAGCCAAATCTTGAGCTAGATCTTCAAATTCCCAAGTCTTGAGCCCAAATTACACAAATCTCTCCCTTTTTCTCTCCATGGCCGGCCTCTCTCTCCCTCTCAATTGTCTAACTCAGATTTTGAGTTTTAAGAGAGCTAAAGGGGAGTGCAATGCAAATATAAAACAAGCCCCACTAATAAATATTTTAATATAAAATAATGGGGTACTTAATTTATCAATTTAATCAGTTTAAATTGGCCAGAATCAAATTTCAATTAAATTTCACCGTAGGCCCTAAAAATTATGCCAACCACAATGGCGTAATCAATTTCGGGTTCCGTGGCCGATAAGGCCCTCAATTAAATTTCCAAAACAGACTACTCAAACAGATATTCCTACGGTGAACAGATAAAATTTCAAACCACATATTTTCACATAGTGGAACACAAAATCATATCAAAATACATAATCACATCATGTTAAGGACTAATTAACATACTACGGAACAGGGGTGTCACAGTCTTCCCCCCTTTAGGAAGTTTGGTCCTCCAAACTTAACTTACCTTCGTCGGGAAACAAATGTGGATAGCTTAGACGCATTTCCTCCTCTTTTTCCCATGTAGCATCTGTCCCATAGTGTTCCTTCCATTCCACTTTCACCATTGGAATGGATTTGTTTCTCAATTCTTTCACTTGTCGGTCAACAATTCTTTCCGGCCATTCAGCATATTCCATATTTTCGTCAATAGCAATCCGGTGATAATCAATCACATGCAACGGGTCTCGGAGGTAACCCCTCAACATTGACACGTGAAACACATTGTGGATTTGCTCAAATCCCGGTGGCAAAGCAACTCTATAAGCAACTGGACCAAGTTTCTCCAAAATTTGAAACGGCCCAATATAACGGGGCGTCAACTTGCCCTTTTTCCCAAACCTGACTTGGCCTTTCATTGGAGAAACACGGATGAACACATGGTCGCCGACCTCATACTCAAGAGGTCTTCTCCGGACATCTGCATAACTCTTCTGTCGGTCTTGAGCTGTTTTGAGCCTTTGCCGAATAGTTTTGATCTTTTCAGAGGTGTCTTGTACAATTTCAGGCCCGAGCAAAGCTCTGTCCCCGACCTCTGTCCAACAAATAGGTGATCTACACCTCCTACCATACAAAGCCTCGTATGGTGCCATACCGATGCTGGAGTGGAAGCTATTATTATAGGCAAATTCTGCAAGAGGCAGGTAATCTTCCCAACTCCCCTGAAAATCCAAAGCACACATGCGAAGCATATCTTCCAAAGTCTGTATTGTTCGTTCTGACTGCCCATCTGTCTGTGGGTGGAATGCAGTGCTGAACCTTAGTTCTGTTCCCATAGCTTCCTGCAAACTCTTCCACAATCTAGATACAAACTTCGGATCTCTATCCGACACAATGGATACTGGAACTCCATGTAAGCGGACAATTTCATCAACATAAATAGTAGCCAACCTGTAAGCAGTAAATGTAGTTTTGACAGGCAGAAAATGTGCAGATTTAGTCAGTCTATCAACTACAACCCAAACAGAATCCATACCGCGGGAAGTCCGAGGTAGGCCAACAACGAAATCCATGGTCACATGTTCCCACTTCCACTCAGGAATGGGGAGAGGTTGAAGTAGACCGCCTGGTTTCTGATGTTCAGCCTTAACTTGCTGACACTGAAGGCACTTGGACACATGTTCTGCAATCTCTTTCTTCATTTTAGGCCACCAATAGGTTTGTTTCAAATCCCGATACATTTTATTGTTACCCGGATGCATGGCAAATACGGATCTGTGGGCTTCATCTAAGACCCTCTTCTTTAGCTCCGGAATAACTGGAACACATATTCGGTTTCGAAATTTCAACATTCCATTCTCGATACTGAACTCTGCTTTTGGGCTGACTTCAAATTCATCAATTACCTTTCTGAGGAACTCATCCTTTTTCTGTTTTTGCTTGATTTCATCAACAATTGCCGGCTCGGCTGTAATAGCGGCTATCAATCCGCCCTGTTCGCACACTACCACTTCAATTTCAGACTTTTCAAAGTCTTGCAAAATCTCCCTTTGTTCAGTAAGCAAGCAAGCCATACTCCCTGTTGATTTCCTGCTCAAGGCATCAGCCACTGTATTAGCTTTTCCGGGGTGATACTGAATTTCTAGGTCGTAATCTTTTATCAATTCCAGCCATCTTCTCTGACGCATATTCAACTCTTTCTGCGTGAAGAAGTATTTTAGGCTTTTATGATCTGTGTAGACTTCACACTTTGCCCCATACAAATAATGCCGCCAGATTTTCAAAGCAAAAACAACTGCGGCCAATTCTAGGTCATGTGTTGGATAATTCTTCTCATGCGGCCTCAACTGTCGGGAGGCGTAAGCAATAACCTTTCCGTTCTGCATTAACACACAACCCAAACCCTTATAAGATGCGTCACTGAAAATCACAAAATTTTCCGTACCTGAAGGTAGTGTCAAAATTGGTGCAGTGGTCAATCTTGTCTTCAATTCATGAAAGGCTGATTCTCTTTCACTATTCCACTCAAATGGTTGTCCTTTACGTGTCAATTGGGTAAGAGGCACAGCTAATTTCGAAAAGTCCTTTACAAACCTTCTGTAGTACCCAGCTAAGCCCATGAAACTGCGAACTTCTGTCACATTAGTTGGTGTAGGCCAATTCACAATTGCTTCTATTTTCTGCGGGTCCACTGAAATTCCTTCCTTGTTGACCACGTGCCCTAAGAAAATAACCTCATCCAACCAAAATTCACATTTCTTTAACTTAGCAAATAGTTTTCTTTCCCGAAGTATTTGTAAAACAGTCCTCAAATGATGTTCGTGTTCAAGTCTATCTTTAGAGTATATTAAAATATCATCGATGAAGACAACAACAAACTCATCAAGGTAGGTTTTAAAAATTCTATTCATTAAGTCCATAAATGCTGCCGGAGCATTAGTCACTCCAAATGGCATAACAAGAAACTCAAAATGACCATACCTCGTTCTGAATGCGGTTTTCTCAACATCTTCTGCCTTAACCTTCAGCTGATGATACCCGGATCTCAAATCAATCTTAGAAAACACCTGTGATCCCTGCAACTGGTCAAATAAGTCATCAATACGGGGTAAGGGATATTTATTCTTTATCGTTACCTTGTTCAATTCCCGGTAATCAATACATAGGCGTAAGGTACCATCCTTTTTCTTTACAAATAACACTGGTGCGCCCCAAGGCGAAGTACTGGGCCGGATAAACCCTTTATCAAGAAGGTCTTGCAACTGTTCTTTTAATTCTTTCATTTCGGATGTAGCCATCCTGTAGGGAGTTTTAGAAATAGGTTGGGTGCCTGGCACAGTTTCAATAGTAAACTCTATCTCCCTGTCTACCAACTCCCCTGGTAATTCATTTGGAAACACATCTGGGAATTCTCTAACGATGGGAATATCATTCAATTCAACATTCACGGATTGTTCAGTCAATACATAACACAAATAACCCTGGCATCCCTTCCTGATCAATTTACATGCTTTCATTGCAGATATCAAATATGGTGGAGGCACTACCCCATTTCCCACAAACACAATTTCTTTCTGTTCTGGTGGTTTAAATACAACCCTCTTTGTCACACAATCTATAGTGGCACAATATTTGGTCAACCAATCCATGCCCAAAATTACATCAAAGTGTCTAAAGTTTAAGGGCAACAAATCTACATACAGGGTAGCATCCTCAATATGCATGTCACAAAACCGATATATATAGTCACATAACACAGATTCCCCCGATGGAGCAGACACACATAACAAATATGGCAACAATTCTAGGGGTCTTTTCAGTCTAGATGCAAATGCATATGTCACAAATGAATGCGTTGATCCAGAATCAATTAACACAAAAGCATCCTGATTACATATCGAGATAGTACCTGAGACAACGGCATTGGCATTCCGTGTATCACCCGGAACGAGTGCAAAGACTCTCCCTTGTCTCACTGTATCCCCAGTAGTAGCAGATCTCAAAGTGTTTCCCGGCTTCGGGATCGATGCAGTGGAGCTAGCAGCTATCTTCCCACTATTCTGATTACAATCTCGGGCTATATGCCCTTGTTTCCCACACTTAAAACAGGCTCCCGATGCACGGTAACAAACTCCACGGTGCCTTTTGCTACAAGTGTTGCACATGGGAGTCGTGTCTCGGGAAGAACTTGAGGTAGTTGAGGAGCCCGTGTTTTGCTTTTTCAGAAATTTCTTCTTCAAAAAGAAGCCTTGTCTTTTGTTGCCTCTCCATTCGGTTGTTGGCTTAGCTTGTCTAGCTATATTAGCCTCTGATATGATGGCCCGGTCAAGCACCCCAATGTAGGTCTCCAATTTCAGGACATTCACCCGCTCTAGGATGTCACTTCGGAGCCCACCTTCAAAATGCCTTGCCTTCTTATAATCAGTGTCAATTACGTGTGGTGCAAACCTGGCCAACTCAGTAAATTTGGCCTCATACTCAGCTACAGTCATACTGTCTTGTTTGAGTTCCATGAACTCTGCCACTTTCCTGTCCCGGACACACTGCGGGAAGTACTTGTCATAGAAGATTTCCAAAAATTTCGCCCAATCAATATCTCTGTGGTTTTCCCTCATCAACATCCACCATCTTCTCGCTTCATCTTCTAGCATAAAGGTGGCTAGAAGCACTTTCTGTGTATCCGAGCACGGAAACACCTCAAACAGTTTTTCAATCCCAAGTACCCAAGCTTCGGCTTTTAAGGGATCTAGTCCACCATGGAACTGTGGTGGTTTCATTTTCTTGAATTCCTTGGTGAGGGCGATTATCCGATCATCATTTTGATTATCTGGCACAGGTGGTGCCGGAGGTGGAGGTGGAGGTGGCGGATGTGGTTGCTGCCACTGTTGTTGCCACTCCTGTTGCTGTCTCAAAGCTTCTGCCATTTCCTGAATCAGTCTTTCCATTCTGTCCAGTCTGGCAGCAGAGGATTCCTCTAACTCATCACCTCTGGTTCTCACCATCTAATTAAACTTGCATTATATTCCATACCAAAGGTACACAAGTACACATACACTAAGGAGCACATATTTCCAGATAATTCGTAATGCAAGTAGTTCACAACTTACACATATAATTATTCATAACAAAACATTTAAGCATATAATCAATGCTTCCAAACTCGTATTTATCACATGAATGCATCCTAGATCTTATCTAGACGCTTATTGCTCCTTTTGGACAAGTGTGTGAGTTATTAACTCGTGCTCTGATACCACTCTGTCACGACCCGAACCCGCCCCCGTGGGTTAAGGACGTAACCGGCCAGTAATCATGAGATTACCTACGGCCTCAAACTGTTCTAAACGTATTTTAACAGAGTTAATGGGGGCCAAACGGAAGCAAAATTAAAAACTTTGTCCATAGAGCCGTGCTTATATGCACATCAAACAAACCATACTCAGATACGCTAATAACTCACATCAAAAGTACAGCTTCACAAAATTCATTACAGACAGGATCGTCCAAAACGAGTCAACCTATAACAGACTATGTACAGACATGCACTGGGCCCTTGCCAACAAGACAAAACATAGGTACATAGTAAAAGGGCAAGGATGGTCTCATGCGCGAGGCACAAGGCTGACTCTCCCAAAACTCCTGTTGTTCCTAGCAGACTTCACTGGGGCTGGGTTTGGACTTCCCTTGGCTCACCTACAAATACATGAATGAGCGTGAGCGATAGCCCAGTGAATAATATCAAGTATAACAGTTACATAACAATATGTAGATCAACATGCTCCAAACGGCCTTGGGCCCAATTCATACTTCTGTTTAACAGCAAAATATATACATAACTATACGAAATGCAAGTCAAGTAACTGTAGTTCCAAACATTCTGGCCTTTGGCCCATCCGGGTTTCCATTCATGGCAAAACGGCCTTCGGCCCATTCATTCATGTCAAACGGCCTTTGGCCCATTCATTCATGTCAAACGGCCTTTGGCCCATTCATTCATGTCAAACGGCCTTTGGCCCATTCATTCATATCAAACGGCCTTTGGCCCATTCATTCACGTCAAACGGCCTTTGGCCCATTCATTCATATCAAACGGCCTTTGGCCCATTCATTCATATCAAACGGCCTTTGGCCCATTCATTCATGTCAAACGGCCTTTGGCCCAT
>NW_028129474.1:14710000-14722500 GCF_055761805.1 Camellia sinensis
GAGCCACGGCCTCGGCCCGCATGCCATGCTACGGCGTCGCCCAACATGCCATGCCACGGCCTCGGCCCGCATGCCTTGCTACGGCGTCGCCCAACATGCCATGCCACGGCCTCGGCCCGCATGCCATGCCACGGCCTCGGCCCGCATGCCATGCCACGGCCTCGGCCCGCATGCCATGCCACGGCCTCGGCCCGCATGCCATGCCACGGCCTCGGCCCGCATGCCATGCCACGGCCTCGGCCCGCATGACATGCCACGGCCTCGGCCCGCATGCCATGCCACGGCCTCGGCCCGCATGCCCTGCCACGGCGTTGCCCAACATGCCATGCCACGTCCTCGGCCCGCATGCCATGACATGCCACGGCCCGCATGTGTTGCCACGGCGTTGCCAAACATGCCATGCCACGGCCTCGGCCCGCATGCCATGCCACGGCGTCGCCCAACATGCCATGCCACGGCCACGGCCCGCATGCCATGCCACGGCCTCGGCCCGCATGCCTTGCTACGGCGTTGCCCAACATGCCATGCCACGGCCTCGGCCCGCATGCCTTGCCACGGCGTTGCCCAACATGCCATGCCACGGCCTCGGCCCGCATGCCATGCCATGCCACGGCCCGCATGTCTTGCCAAGGCGTTGCCAAACATGCCTTGCCACGGCCTCGGCCCGCATGCCATGCCACGGCGTCGCCCAACATGCCATGCCACGGCCTCGGCCCGCATGCCTTGCAACGGCGTCGCCCAACATGCCATGCCACGGCCTCGGCCCGCATGCCATGCCACGGCCTCGGCCCGCATGCCATGCCACGGCCTCGGCCCGCATGCCATGCCACGGCCTCGGCCCGCATGACATGCCACGGCCTCGGCCCGCATGACATGCCACGGCCTCGGCCCGCATGCCCTGCCACGGCCTCGGCCCGCATGCCTTGCCACGGCGTTGCCCAACATGCCACGCCACGGCCTCGGCCCGCATGCCATGCCATGCCACGGCCCGCATGTCTTGCCACGGCGTTGCGAAACATGCCATGCCACGGCCTCGGCCCGCATGCCATGCCACGGCGTCGCCCAACATGCCATGCCACGGCCACGGCCCGCATGCCATGCCACGGCCTCGGCCCGCATGCCTTGCTACGGCGTTGCCCAACATGCCATGCCACGGCCTCGGCCCGCATGCCTTGCCACCGCGTTGCCCAGCATGCCATGCCACCGCGTTGCCCGTGGTGCCATGCCTTAGCCTTGGCCAACATGTCGAGCCACGGCCTTGGCCAACATGTCGAGCCACGGCCTCGGCCCGCATGCCTTGCTACGGCGTCGCCCAACATGCCATGCCACGGCCTCGGCCCGCATGCCTTGCTACGGCGTCGCCCAACATGCCATGCCACGGCCTCGGCCCGCATGCCATGCCACGTCCTCGGCCCGCATGCCATGCCACGGCCTCGGCCCGCATGCCATGCCCCGGCTTCGGCCCGCATGCCATGCCACGGCCTCGGCCCGCATGACATGCCACGACCTCGGCCCGCATGCCATGCCACGGCCTCGGCCCGCATGCCTTGCTACGGCCACGGCCTCGGCCCGCATGCCATGACAAGCCACGGCCCGCATGTCTTGCCACGGTGTTGCCAAACATGCCATGCCACGGCCTCGGCCCGCATGCCATGCCACGGCGTCGCCCAACATGCCATGCCGCGGCCACGGCCCGCATGCCATGCCACGGCCTCGGCCCGCATGCCTTGCTACGGCGTTGCCCAACATGGCATGCCACGGCCTCGGCCCGCATGCCATGCCACGGCCTCGGCCCGCATGTCTTGCCACGGCGTTGCCAAACATGCCATGCCACGGCCTCGGCCCGCATGCCATGCCACGGCGTCGCCCAACATGCCATGCCACGGCCACGGCCACGGCCCGCGTGCCATGCCACGGCCTCGGCCCGCATGCCTTGCTACGGCGTTGCCCGACATGCCATGCCACGGCCTCGGCCCGCATGCCTTGCCACCGCGTTGCCCAGCATGCCATGCCACCGCGTTGCCCGGCGTGCCATGCCTTAGCCTTGGCCAACATGTCGAGCCACGGCCTCGGCCCGCATGCCTTGCTACGGCGTCGCCCAACATGCCATGCCACGGCCTCGCCCCGCATGCCATGCCACGGCCTCGCCCCGCATGCCATGCCACGGCCTCGGCCCGCATGACATGCCACGGCCTCGGCCCGCATGCCATGCCACGGCCTCGGCCCGCATGCCTTGCCACGGCGTTGCCCAACATGCCACGCCACGGCCTCGGCCCGCATGCCATGCCACGCCACGGCCCGCATGTCATGCCACGGCGTTGCCAAACATGCCATGCCACGGCCCCGGCCCGCATGCCTTGCTACGGCGTCGTCCAACATGCCATGCCACGGCCTCGGCCCGCATGCCATGCCACGGCCTCGGCCCGCATGCCATGCCACGGCCTCGGCCCGCATGCCATGCCACGGCCTCGGCCCGCATGACATGCCACGGCCTCGGCCCGCATGCCATGCCACGGCCTCGGCCCGCATGCCTTGCCACGGCGTTGCCCAACATGCCATGCCACGGCCCGCATGTCTTGCCACGGCGTTGCCAAACATGCCATGCCACGGCCTCGGCCCACATGCCATGCCACGGCGTCGCCCAACATGCCATGCCGCGGCCACGGCCCGCATGCCATGCCACGGCCTCGGCCCGCATGCCTTGCTACGGCGTTGCCCAACATGGCATGCCACGGCCTCGGCCCGCATGTCTTGCCACGGCGTTGCCAAACATGCCATGCCACGGCCTCGGCCCGCATGCCATGCCACGGCGTCGCCCAACATGCCATGCCACGGCCACGGCCACGGCCCGCATGCCATGCCACGGCCTCGGCCCGCATGCCTTGCTACGGCGTTGCCCGACATGCCATGCCACGGCCTCGGCCCGCATGCCTTGCCACCGCGTTGCCCAGCATGCCATGCCACCGCGTTGCCCGGCGTGCCATGCCTTAGCCTTGGCCAACATGTCGAGCCACGGCCTCGGCCCGCATGCCTTGCTACGGCGTCGCCCAACATGCCATGCCACGGCCTCGGCCCGCATGCCATGCCACGGCCTCGGCCCGCATGCCTTGGTACGGCGTCGCCCAACATGCCATGCCACGGCCTCGACCCGCATTACATGCCACGGCCTCGGCCCGCATTACATGCCACGGCCTCGGCCCGCATGACATGCCACGGCCTCGGCCCGCATGCCATGCCACGGCCTCGGGCCGCATGCCATGCCATGCCACGGCCCGCATGTCTTGCCACGGCGTTGCCAAACATGCCATGCCACGGCCTCGGCCGGCACGCCATGCCACGGCGTCGCCCAACATGCCATGCCACGGCCACGGCCCGCATGCCATGCCACGGCCTCGGCCCGCATGCCTTGCTACGGCGTTGCCCAACATGCCATGCCACGGCCTCGGCCCGCATGCCTTGCCACCGCGTTGCCCAGCATGCCATGCCACCGCGTTGACCGGCGTGCCATGCCTTAGCCTTGGCCAACATGTCGAGCCACGGCCTGGGCCAAACTTGCCCTGACACGGCCTCGGCCCGCATGCCATGCCACGGCCTCGGCCCGCATGACATGCCACGGCCTCGGCCCGCATGCCTTGCTACGGCGTCGCCCAACATTCCATGCCACGGCCTCGGCCCGCATGCCAAGCCACGGCCTCGGCCCGCATGACATGCCACGGCCTCGGCCCGCATGCCTTGCCACGACGTCGCCCAACTTGCCATGCCACGGCCTCGGCCCGCATGCCATGCCACGGCCTCGGCTCGCATGACATGCCACGGCCTCGGCCCGCATGCCTTGCTATGGCGTCGCCCAACATGCCATGCCACGGCCTCGGCCCGCATGCCATGCCACGGCCTCGGCCCGCATGACATGCCACGGCCTCGGACCGCATGCCTTGCTACGGCGTCGCCCAACATGCCATGCCACGGCCCCGGCCCGCATGCCTTGCCACCGCGTTGCCCGGCATGCCATGCCACCGCGTTGCCCGGCGTGCCATGCCTTAGCCTTGGCCAACATGTCGTGCCACGGCCTCGGCCCGCATGCCATGCCATGCCACGGCCCGCATGTCTTGCCACGGCGTTGCAAACATGCCATGCCACGGCCTCGGCCCGCATGCCTTGCTACGGCGTCGCCCAACATGCCATGCCACGGCCTCGGTCAGCATGCCATGCCATGGCACCGCCTTGTCCAGCTCGCCGTGCCGCAGCGTTGGCCAGCATGCCTTGGCCGGCATGCCATGCCAATGCCTTGGGCCAACATGGCGTGCCACGGGCTGGGCCATGCCGGTCCGTTGCCCGGCATGCCACGGCCGTGGCGGCATGGCAAGCCACGGCCTCGGCCAGCATGCCATGCCCCGGCCTCGCCCAGCATGCCATGGCACGGTCTTGGTCAGCATGCCATGCCATGGCACCGCCTTGTGCAACGTTGGCCAGCATGCCTTGGCCGGCATGCCATGCCAATGCCTTGGGCCAACATGGCGTGCCACGGGCTGGGCGAGCATGGCATGCCACGGGCTGGGCGAGCATGCCACGCCACGGCCTTGGCTAGCAGCAAGGCATGCCACGGCCTCGGCGAGCATGCCATGCCATGCCAAGGCCAAGGCCAAGGCCAAAGCCAAGGCCAAGGCCAAGGCCAAGGCAGTGGGCAAGGCCAAGTCCCTGTGCAAGGCATGGCCAAGGCCAAGGCCATGGCATGCCACCGCCTCGATCGATCTTTTTGAACATGATTCTTTTATAATCTTACCCAAACCGTGCAACACAATTAAAAATGCACTACAATCAATTTTAAATGTCATTCCCTATTTTTTTGCAATTTTTCTGGAGCTTTTCGAATTTTTAAAGCCCTTCTTTGGCATAAAAAAATCAAAATAAAATTAAAAAAATGAAAAAAATAATTTAATAATTTCTATAATTACTAGTGAATCATCCTTTAATTATGGGAATTTTTCCATAATTTTTTGACCATTTTTATTAATTTTTATTATTTTTTAAGTATTAATATCGAAATAAATTAAAATAAAATATTTTCGGTAAAAAAATATTTTTTTTAATTTTTTTTATGGTGTATTAAATTATTTCCTACAACTTTCATGTTGAAAGTTTTGGCAAAAAACCATTACTTTTTAAAAAAACCCCATTATGACTCCTCGAACATGCTTGATGTTTCCTCCTGCCAGACTGAAAAGGGCTTAACAGGCTATTATAAGGGGGGGGCACCTCCCTTGCCCAGGGCAAGGCAGTGGCAGGTACGCCCCATGTTGGGCGCGGCCTGGGCTGCGGCCTTGGGTTACATGCACTGCGGCTCGACCGCGGCCTGGGCTGCGGCCTGGGGCGGCTCGGCCGCGGCCTTGGGCGGCCTGGACCGCGGCCTTGGGCGGCCTTGCGCGGCCTGGGCGCGGCCTTGGGCGGCCTGGGCGCGGCCTTGCGCGGCCTGGGCGCGGCCTTGGGCGGCCTGGCCGCGGCCTTGCGCGGCCTGGGCGCGGCCTTGGGCAGCATGGCGTGGCATCCGCGCGGGCGTGGGCGGCCTGGCATGCGCGCGGCATGGGCAGCACGGCATGGCATGCGCACGGCCTGGGCGGCCTGGCATGCAGCCGGCCTGGCATGCCCGCGGCGTGGGCAGCACGGCATGGCATGCGCACGGCCTGGGCGGCCTGGCATGCAGCCGGCCTGGCATGCCCGCGGCGTGGGCAGCACGGCATGGCATGCGCACGGCCTGGGCGGCCTGGCATGCAGCTGGCCTGGGCAGCACGGCATGGCATGCGCACGGCCTGGGCGGCCTGGCATGCAGCCGGCCAGGGCAGCCTGGCCTGGCATGCCCGCGGCGTGGGCAGCGTGGCCTGTGCGAATACCGCGCGCGTGGTCTTTTGACCACGGTGCGCGTGTTGCGCGCATGGTCGCGCACGCCTTTGCACGCCTTCGCACGCAACGCACGTCTAGTGATAAGAACCGCAGCCAAGGCAGCCCAGCCCCAAGGCCATGGCCAGCAGCATGGCATGCCACGGCCAAGGCAGGCCAGCCAAAGCCAGCAGCATGCCATGCCAAGGCCAAGGCCAGCAGCATGCCATGCCACGGCCAAGGCAGCCCAGCCAAAGCCAGCAGCATGCCATGCCAAGGCCAAGGCCAGCAGCATGGCATGCCACGGCCAAGGCAGGCCAGCCAAAGCCAGCAGCATGCCATGCCAAGGCCAAGGCCAGCAGCATGGCATGCCACGGCCAAGGTAGCCCAGCCAAAGCCAGCAGCTTGCCATGCCAAGGCCAAGGCCAGCAGCATGCCATGCCACGGCCAAGGCAGCCCAGCCAAAGCCAGCAGCTTGCCATGCCAAGGCCAAGTCCAGCAGCATGCCATGCCACGGCCAAGGCAGCCCAGCCAAAGCCAGCAGCATGCCATGCCAAGGCCAAGGCCAGCAGCATGCCATGCCACGGCCAAGGCAGCCCAGCCAAAGCCAGCAGCATGCCATGCCAAGGCCAAGGCCAGCAGCATGCCATGCCACGGCCAAGGCAGCCCAGCCAAAGCCAGCAGCATGCCATGCCAAGGCCAAGGCCAGCAGCATGCCTTGCCACGGCCAAGGCAGGCCTGCCAAAGCCAGCAGCATGCCATGCCAAGGCCAAGGCCAGCAGCATGCCATGCCACGGCCAAGGCAGCCCAGCCAAAGCCAGCAGCATGCCATGCCAAGGCCTAGGCCAGCAGCATGCCATGCCACGGCCAAGGCAGCCCAGCCAAAGCCAGCAGCATGCCATGCCAAGGCCAAGGCCAGCAGCATGCCATGCCACGGCCAAGGCAGCCCAGCCAAAGCCAGCAGCATGCCATGCCAAGGCCTAGGCCAGCAGCATGCCATGCCACGGCCAAGGCAGCCCAGCCAAAGCCAGCAGCATGCCATGCCAAGGCCTAGGCCAGCAGCATGCCTTGCCACGGCCAAGGCAGGCCTGCCAAAGCCAGCAGCATGCCATGCCAAGGCCAAGGCCAGCAGCATGCCATGCCACGGCCAAGGCAGCCCAGCCAAAGCCAGCAGCATGCCATGCCAAGGCCTAGGCCAGCAGCATGCCATGCCACGGCCAAGGCAGCCCAGCCAAAGCCAGCAGCATGCCATGCCAAGGCCTAGGCCAGCAGCATGCCATGCCACGGCCAAGGCAGGCCGGCCAAAGCCAGCAGCATGCCATGCCAAGGCCAAGGCCAGCAGCATGCCATGCCACGGCCAAGGCAGCCCCGCCAAAGCCAGCAGCATGCCATGCCAAGGCCTAGGCCAGCAGCATGCCATGCCACGGCCAAGGCAGCCCAGCCAAAGCCAGCAACATGCCATGCCAAGGCCTAGGCCAGCAGCATGCCATGCCACGGCCAAGGCAGGCCAGCCAAAGCCTGCAGCATGCCATGCCAAGGCCAAGGCCAGCAGCATGCCATGCCACGGCCAAGGCAGCCCAGCCAAAGCCAGCAGCATGCCATGCCAAGGCCTAGGCCAGCAGCATGCCATGCCACGGCCAAGGCAGGCCTGCCAAAGCCAGCAGCATGCCATGCCAAGGCCAAGGCCAGCAGCATGCCATGCCACGGCCAAGGCAGCCCAGCCAAAGCCAGCAGCATGCCATGCCAAGGCCAAGGCCAGCAGCATGCCATGCCACGGCCAAGGCAGCCCAGCCAAAGCCAGCAGCATGCCATGCCAAGGCCAAGGCCAGCAGCATGCCATGCCACGGCCAAGGCAGCCCAGCCAAAGCCAGCAGCATGCCATGCCAAGGCCAAGGCCAGCAGCATGCCATGCCACGGCCAAGGCAGCGCAGCCAAGGCCAGCAGCATGCCATGCCACGGCCAAGGCAGCCCAACCAAAGCCAGCAGCTTGCCATGCCAAGGCCAAGGCCAGCAGCATGCCATGCCACGGCCAAGGCAGCCCAGCCAAAGCCAGCAGCATGCCATGCCAAGGCCAAGGCCAGCAGCATGCCATGCCACGGCCAAGGCAGCCCAGCCAAAGCCAGCAGCATGCCATGCCAAGGCCAAGGCCAGCAGCATGCCATGCCACGGCCAAGGCAGCCCAGCCAAAGCCAGCAGCATGCCATGCCAAGGCCTAGGCCAGCAGCATGCCATGCCACGGCCAAGGCAGGCCTGCCAAAGCCAGCAGCATGCCATGCCAAGGCCAAGGCCAGCAGCATGCCATGCCACGGCCAAGGCAGCCCAGCCAAAGCCAGCAGCATGCCATGCCAAGGCCTAGGCCAGCAGCATGCCATGCCACGGCCAAGGCAGCCCAGCCAAAGCCAGCAGCATGCCATGCCAAGGCCAAGGCCAGCAGAATGCCATGCCACGGCCAAGGCAGGCCAGCCAAAGCCAGCAGCATGCCATGCCAAGGCCAAGGCCAGCAGCATGCCATGCCACGGCCAAGGCAGCCCAGGCAAAGCCAGCAGCATGCCATGCCAAGGCCTAGGCCAGCAGCATGCCATGCCACGGCCAAGGCAGGCCAGCCAAAGCCAGCAGCATGCCATGCCAAGGCCAAGGCCAGCAGCATGCCATGCCACGGCCAAGGCAGCCCAGCCAAAGCCAGCAGCATGCCAGGCCAAGGCCTTGGCCAGCAGCATGCCATGCCACGGCCAAGGCAGGCCTGCCAAAGCCAGCAGCATGCCATGCCAAGGCCAAGGCCAGCAGCATGCCATGCCACGGCCAAGGCAGCCCAGCCAAAGCCAGCAGCATGCCATGCCAAGGCCTAGGCCAGCAGCATGCCATGCCACGGCCAAGGCAGCCCAGCGAAAGCCAGCAGCATGCCATGCCAAGGCCAAGGCCAGCAGCATGCCATGCCACGGCCAAGGCAGCCCAGCCAAAGCCAGCAGCATGCCATGCCAAGGCCTAGGCCAGCAGCATGCCATGCCACGGCCAAGGCAGCCCAGCCAAAGCCAGCAGCATGCCATGCCAAGGCCAAGGCCAGCAGCATGCCATGCCACGGCCAAGGCAGCCCAGCCAAAGCCAGCAGCATGCCATGCCAAGGCCTAGGCCAGCAGCATGCCATGCCACGGCCAAGGCCGCCCAGCCAAAGCCAGCAGCATGCCATGCCAAGGCCAAGGCCAGCAGCATGCCATGCCACGGCCAAGGCAGCCCAGCCAAAGCCACCAGCATGCCATGCCAAGGCCTAGGCCAGCAGCATGCCATGCCACGGCCAAGGCAGCCCAGCCAAAGCCAGCACCATGCCATGCCAAGGCCAAGGCCAGCAGCATGCCATGCCACGGCCAAGGCAGCCCAGCCAAAGCCAGCAGCATGCCATGCCAAGGCCTAGGCCAGCAGCATGCCATGCCACGGCCAAGGCAGGCCTGCCAAAGCCAGCAGCATGCCATGCCAAGGCCAAGGCCAGCAACATGCCATGCCACGGCCAAGGCAGCCCAGCCAAAGCCAGCAGCATGCCATGCCAAGGCCTAGGCCAGCAGCATGCCATGCCACGGCCAAGGCAGCCCAGCCAAAGCCAGCAGCATGCCATGCCAAGGCCTAGGCCAGCAGCATGCCATGCCACGGCCAAGGCAGCCCAGCCAAAGCCAGCAGCATGCCATGCCAAGGCCAAGGCCAGCAGCATGCCATGCCACGGCCATGGCAGCCCAGCCAAAGCCAGCAGCATGCCATGCCAAGGCCTAGGCCAGCAGCATGCCATGCCACGGCCAAGGCAGGCCTGCCAAAGCCAGCAGCATGCCATGTCAAGGCCAAGGCCAGCAGCATGCCATGCCACGGCCAAGGCAGGCCAGCCAAAGCCAGCAGCATGCCATGCCATGGCCTAGGCCAGCAGCATGCCATGCCACGGCCAAGGCAGGCCAGCCAAAGCCAGCAGCATGCCATGCCAAGGCCTAGGCCAGCAGCATGCCATGCCACGGCCAAGGCAGGCCAGCCAAAGCCAGCAGCATGCCATGCCAAGGCCAAGGCCAGCAGCATGCCATGCCACGGCCAACGCAGCCCAGCCAAAGCCGGCGGCATGCCATGCCAAGGCCAAGGCCAGCAGCATGCCATGCCACGACCAAGGCTGCCAGCCAAAGCCAGCAGCATGCCATGCCAAGGCCTAGGCCAGCAGCATGCCATGCCACGGCCAAGGCAGCCCAGCCAAAGCCGCCAGCATGCCATGCCAAGGCCTAGGCCAGCAGCATGCCATGCCACGGCCAAGGCAGCCCAGCCAAAGCCAGCAGCATGCCATGCCAAGGCCAAGGCCAGCAGCATGCCATGCCACGGCCAAGGCAGCCCAGCCAAAGCCAGCAGCATGCCATGCCAAGGCCAAGGCCAGCAGCATGCCATGCCACGGCCAAGGCGGCCCAGCCAAAGCCGCCAGCATGCCATGCCAAGGCCAAGGCCAAGGCCAGCAGCATGCCATGCCACGGCCAAGGCCAGCAGCATGCCATGCCACGGCCAAGGCCAAGGCCAAGGCAGCCCATCCGAAGCCAGCAACATTCCATGGCAAGGCCAACGCAGCCCAGCCAAAGCCGGCGGCATGCCATGCCAAGGCCAAGGCCAGCCGCATGTCTTGCCACGGCCTTGTCCCGCAGCGTGGCGTGCCTTTGCCTTGGGCTAGAACATCGCATGCCACGCCCTTGGCAAGCAATCCTGTCCCTCGTGTAATTGCCATTTGGTTTGGCTTTGACTTACGTATATGTTGCCCTGCGAAATGCTTGTCCCTTGGGTAATAGCCGTTTGGTTGCCTTTGACTTGCGAACCCGTTGCTAGTGCTTTCCCCAGTGGAAGCTTGTTGGGAAAAGTATGTCCCTCGGAAGTTGCCTGTTGCGTTTGTTATTTGCATTCGAGCTATCCGATGCTTGCTGGGTTTCTCTAAGAGTTTTTGCACGTTCGTCGGGCTTTTTAATTATTTATTTACTCATAAAAATTATAATAAAATAAATTAAAAATAAAAAAATAATTAAAAAAATTACTATAATTACTAGTGCCTCATCTTATAATTGTTGGAATTTTTCTAGAATTTTTTGAGTATTTTTAGTAATTTTTATTATTTTTTAAGTATTAAAATTGAAATAAATTAAAATAAAATATTCCGGTGGCCAAATATTTTTTTATAATTTTTTTTATGGTGTATTAAATTATTTCATACAACTTTCATGTTGAAAGTTTTGGCAAAAAACCATTACTTTTTAAAAAAACCCCATTATGACTCCTCGAACATGCTTGATGTTTCCTCCTGCCAGATTGAAAAGGGCTTAACAGGCTATTATAAGGGGGGGGCACCTCCCTTAAGGCTGGCCAGCATGGCCAGGCCACAGGCCACGCCTATGCCTAGTGTCACGACCCACCAACGTGACCAGGCCAAATTGTCCAAGAGAAGGAAATCTCAAGAAAAAGAGACTACTGGAATGGCTTGGAAGCTCCTGGAAGACTTGAGAAAGTATGAAGGCCAAGAAGGATGCTAGAGAGTTCTGGAACTCTCTAGAATAAAGGCTATGGGAGAATTGCCTAGAAGTCTCTAGAATAGTATAGAGCTAGTATAGAGCTAGAAGACTCTAGAATAAAGGTTGTATGTATGTTCTAGAATAGGCTTTTTGAGGATGAGGGAAGGATCTAGAATCCCCTCCATCCATATAGTTCTAGAATAGTCTATTAGATATAATAGGTGGAAGTGTCTAGAACACTCTCCACTATAGTAGTTCTAGAATGATCCTTGTAAGGCTATATAAAGGGGAGGCCCTCATTTGGCCAAACCAACCTATGTAACAACCAAGAACCAAGTATCCAAGTTGTAAGCTTTCTCTCTAGTGCAATACAAAGCTAATATTCTCTAAATCACTCTTGTGTGTGCATTCCCCTAGCTCCCTTCCACAAAAGGCTTACTTAGGTGCAAGCAAGGCGTGCTACAAGCATCTAAGGCCGCACGGTTGGCTTGGAAAGACTGAGGGTTGGTTCAGAAATTCCAAGGCCGTGACACTAGGCGGGCGCTTGGCACATGCCATCGCTTGGCTTGTGACATTGGCTTGTGGCATCGAAACTACATAGCCAAGCACGGGATGCGTCGAGTGGCGGCCCGCGGCGGTGGCGGTGGCACGTTGGCCTAGGCCAGCATGCCATGCCACAGCCTTGGCCAGCAACATGGCATGCCAAAGCCTTGGCCAGCAACATGGCATGCCAAAGCCTTGGCCAGCAGCATGCCATGCCTTGGCCTTGGCAAGCATGTCATGCCACGGCCTTGGCCAGCAGCATGCCATGCCACGGCCTTGGCCAGCAGCATGCCATGCCCCGGCCTTGGCCAGCAGCATGCCATGCCACGGCCTTGGCCAGCAGCATGCCATGCCACAGCCTTGGCCAGCAACATGGCATGCTAAAGCCTTGGCCAGCAGCATGCCATGCCTTGGCCTTGGCAAGCATGTCATGCCACGGCCTTGGCCAGCTGCATGCCATGCCACGGCCTTGGCCAGCAGCATGCCATGCCACGGCCTTGGCCAGCAGCATGCCATGCCACGGCCTTGGCCAGCAGCATGCCATGCCACAGCCTTGGCCAGCAACATGGCATGCCAAAGCCTTGG
>NW_028129474.1:14732500-14742500 GCF_055761805.1 Camellia sinensis
GCATGCCATGCCACGGCCTCGGCCCGCATGACATGCCACGGCCTCGGCCCGCATGACATGCCACGGCCTCGGCCCGCATGCCCTGCCACGGCCTCGGCCCGCATGCCTTGCCACGGCGTTGCCCAACATGCCACGCCACGGCCTCGGCCCGCATGCCATGCCATGCCACGGCCCGCATGTCTTGCCACGGCGTTGCGAAACATGCCATGCCACGGCCTCGGCCCGCATGCCATGCCACGGCGTCGCCCAACATGCCATGCCACGGCCACAGCCCGCATGCCATGCCACGGCCTCGGCCCGCATGCCTTGCTACGGCGTTGCCCAACATGCCATGCCACGGCCTCGGCCCGCATGCCTTGCCACCGCGTTGCCCAGCATGCCATGCCACCGCGTTGCCCGTGGTGCCATGCCTTAGCCTTGGCCAACATGTCGAGCCACGGCCTTGGCCAACATGTCGAGCCACGGCCTCGGCCCGCATGCCTTGCTACGGCGTCGCCCAACATGCCATGCCACGGCCTCGGCCCGCATGCCTTGCTACGGCGTCGCCCAACATGCCATGCCACGGCCTCGGCCCGCATGCCATGCCACGTCCTCGGCCCGCATGCCATGCCACGGCCTCGGCCCGCATGCCATGCCCCGGCTTCGGCCCGCATGCCATGCCACGGCCTCGGCCCGCATGACATGCCACGGCCTCGGCCCGCATGCCATGCCACGGCCTCGGCCCGCATGCCTTGCTACGGCCACGGCCTCGGCCCGCATGCCATGACATGCCACGGCCCGCATGTCTTGCCACGGCGTTGCCAAACATGCCATGCCACGGCCTCGGCCCGCATGCCATGCCACGGCGTCGCCCAACATGCCATGCCGCGGCCACGGCCCGCATGCCATGCCACGGCCTCGGCCCGCATGCCTTGCTACGGCGTTGCCCAACATGGCATGCCACGGCCTCGGCCCGCATGCCATGCCACGGCCTCGGCCCGCATGTCTTGCCACGGCGTTGCCAAACATGCCATGCCACGGCCTCGGCCCGCATGCCATGCCACGGCGTCGCCCAACATGCCATGCCACGGCCACGGCCACGGCCCGCATGCCATGCCACGGCCTCGGCCCGCATGCCTTGCTACGGCGTTGCCCGACATGCCATGCCATGGCCTCGGCCCGCATGCCTTGCCACCGCGTTGCCCAGCATGCCATGCCACCGCGTTGCCCGGCGTGCCATGCCTTAGCCTTGGCCAACATGTCGAGCCACGGCCTCGGCCCGCATGCCTTGCTACGGCGTCGCCCAACATGCCATGCCACGGCCTCGCCCCGCATGCCATGCCACGGCCTCGCCCCGCATGCCATGCCACGGCCTCGGCCCGCATGACATGCCACGGCCTCGGCCCGCATGCCATGCCACGGCCTCGGCCCGCATGCCTTGCCACGGCGTTGCCCAACATGCCACGCCACGGCCTCGGCCCGCATGCCATGCCACGCCACGGCCCGCATGTCATGCCACGGCGTTGCCAAACATGCCATGCCACGGCCCCGGCCCGCATGCCTTGCTACGGCGTCGTCCAACATGCCATGCCACGGCCTCGGCCCGCATGCCATGCCACGGCCTCGGCCCGCATGCCATGCCACGGCCTCGGCCCGCATGCCATGCCACGGCCTCGGCCCGCATGACATGCCACGGCCTCGGCCCGCATGCCATGCCACGGCCTCGGCCCGCATGCCTTGCCACGGCGTTGCCCAACATGCCATGCCACGGCCCGCATGTCTTGCCACGGCGTTGCCAAACATGCCATGCCACGGCCTCGGCCCGCATGCCATGCCACGGCGTCGCCCAACATGCCATGCCGCGGCCACGGCCCGCATGCCATGCCACGGCCTCGGCCCGCATGCCTTGCTACGGCGTTGCCCAACATGGCATGCCACGGCCTCGGCCCGCATGTCTTGCCACGGCGTTGCCAAACATGCCATGCCACGGCCTCGGCCCGCATGCCATGCCACGGCGTCGCCCAACATGCCATGCCACGGCCACGGCCCGCATGCCATGCCACGGCCTCGGCCCGCATGCCTTGCTACGGCGTTGCCCGACATGCCATGCCACGGCCTCGGCCCGCATGCCTTGCCACCGCGTTGCCCAGCATGCCATGCCACCGCGTTGCCCGGCGTGCCATGCCTTAGCCTTGGCCAACATGTCGAGCCACGGCCTCGGCCCGCATGCCTTGCTACGGCGTCGCCCAACATGCCATGCCACGGCCTCGGCCCGCATGCCATGCCACGGCCTCGGCCCGCATGCCTTGGTACGGCGTCGCCCAACATGCCATGCCACGGCCTCGACCCGCATTACATGCCACGGCCTCGGCCCGCATTACATGCCACGGCCTCGGCCCGCATGACATGCCACGGCCTCGGCCCGCATGCCATGCCACGGCCTCGGCCCGCATGCCATGCCATGCCACGGCCCGCATGTCTTGCCACGGCGTTGCCAAACATGCCATGCCACGGCCTCGGCCGGCATGCCATGCCACGGCGTCGCCCAACATGCCATGCCACGGCCACGGCCCGCATGCCATGCCACGGCCTCGGCCCGCATGCCTTGCTACGGCGTTGCCCAACATGCCATGCCACGGCCTCGGCCCGCATGCCTTGCCACCGCGTTGCCCAGCATGCCATGCCACCGCGTTGACCGGCGTGCCATGCCTTAGCCTTGGCCAACATGTCGAGCCACGGCCTGGGCCAAACTTGCCATGACACGGCCTCGGCCCGCATGCCATGCCACGGCCTCGGCCCGCATGACATGCCACGGCCTCGGCCCGCATGCCTTGCTACGGCGTCGCCCAACATTCCATGCCACGGCCTCGGCCCGCATGCCAAGCCACGGCCTCGGCCCGCATGACATGCCACGGCCTCGACCCGCATGCCTTGCCACGACGTCGCCCAACTTGCCATGCCACGGCCTCGGCCCGCATGCCATGCCACGGCCTCGGCTCGCATGACATGCCACGGCCTCGGCCCGCATGCCTTGCTACGGCGTCGCCCAACATGCCATGCCACGGCCTCGGCCCGCATGCCATGCCACGGCCTCGGCCCGCATGACATGCCACGGCCTCGGACCGCATGCCTTGCTACGGCGTCGCCCAACATGCCATGCCACGGCCCCGGCCCGCATGCCTTGCCACCGCGTTGCCCGGCATGCCATGCCACCGCGTTGCCCGGCGTGCCATGCCTTAGCCTTGGCCAACATGTCGTGCCACGGCCTCGGCCCGCATGCCATGCCATGCCACGGCCCGCATGTCTTGCCACGGCGTTGCAAACATGCCATGCCACGGCCTCGGCCCGCATGCCTTGCTACGGCGTCGCCCAACATGCCATGCCACGGCCTCGGTCAGCATGCCATGCCATGGCACCGCCTTGTCCAGCTCGCCGTGCCGCAGCGTTGGCCAGCATGCCTTGGCCGGCATGCCATGCCAATGCCTTGGGCCAACATGGCGTGCCACGGGCTGGGCCATGCCGGTCCGTTGCCCGGCATGCCACGGCCGTGGCGGCATGGCAAGCCACGGCCTCGGCCAGCATGCCATGCCCCGGCCTCGCCCAGCATGCCATGGCACGGTCTTGGTCAGCATGCCATGCCATGGCACCGCCTTGTGCAACGTTGGCCAGCATGCCTTGGCCGGCATGCCATGCCAATGCCTTGGGCCAACATGGCGTGCCACGGGCTGGGCGAGCATGGCATGCCACGGGCTGGGCGAGCATGCCACGCCACGGCCTTGGCTAGCAGCAAAGCATGCCACGGCCTCGGCGAGCATGCCATGCCATGCCAAGGCCAAGGCCAAGGCCAAAGCCAAGGCCAAGGCCAAGGCCAAGGCAGTGGGCAAGGCCAAGTCCCTGTGCAAGGCATGGCCAAGGCCAAGGCCATGGCATGCCACCGCCTCGATCGATCTTTTTGAACATGATTCTTTTATAATCTTACCCAAACCGTGCAACACAATTAAAAATGCACTACAATCAATTTTAAATGTCATTCCCTATTTTTTTGCAATTTTTCTGGAGCTTTTCGAATTTTTAAAGCCCTTATTTGGCATAAAAAAATCAAAATAAAATTAAAAAAATGAAAAAAATAATTTAATAATTTCTATAATTACTAGTGAATCATCCTTTAATTATGGGAATTTTTCCATAATTTTTTGACCATTTTTATTAATTTTTATTATTTTTTAAGTATTAATACCGAAATAAATTAAAATAAAATATTTTCGGTAAAAAAATATTTTTTTTAATTTTTTTTATGGTGTATTAAATTATTTCCTACAACTTTCATGTTGAAAGTTTTGGCAAAAAACCATTACTTTTTAAAAAAACCCCATTATGACTCCTCGAACATGCTTGATGTTTCCTCCTGCCAGACTGAAAAGGGCTTAACAGGCTATTATAAGGGGGGGGGCACCTCCCTTGCCCAGGGCAAGGCAGTGGCAGGTACGCCCCATGTTGGGCGCGGCCTGGGCTGCGGCCTTGGGTTACATGCACTGCGGCTCGACCGCGGCCTGGGCTGCGGCCTGGGGCGGCTCGGCCGCGGCCTTGGGCGGCCTGGACCGCGGCCTTGGGCGGCCTTGCGCGGCCTGGGCGCGGCCTGGGCGCGGCCTTGCGCGGCCTGGGCGCGGCCTTGGGCGGCCTGGGCGCGGCCTTGCGCGGCCTGGGCGCGGCCTTGGGCAGCATGGCGTGGCATCCGCGCGGGCGTGGGCGGCCTGGCATGCGCGCGGCATGGGCAGCACGGCATGGCATGCGCACGGCCTGGGCGGCCTGGCATGCAGCCGGCCTGGCATGCCCGCGGCGTGGGCAGCACGGCATGGCATGCGCACGGCCTGGGCGGCCTGGCATGCAGCCGGCCTGGCATGCCCGCGGCGTGGGCAGCACGGCATGGCATGCGCACGGCCTGGGCGGCCTGGCATGCAGCTGGCCTGGGCAGCACGGCATGGCATGCGCACGGCCTGGGCGGCCTGGCATGTAGCCGGCCAGGGCAGCCTGGCCTGGCATGCCCGCGGCGTGGGCAGCGTGGCCTGTGCGAATACCGCGCGCGTGGTCTTTTGACCACGGTGCGCGTGTTGCGCGCATGGTCGCGCAACGCACGTCTAGTGATAAGAACCGCAGCCAAGGCAGCCCAGCCCCAAGGCCATGGCCAGCAGCATGGCATGCCACGGCCAAGGCAGGCCAGCCAAAGCCAGCAGCATGCCATGCCAAGGCCAAGGCCAGCAGCATGCCATGCCACGGCCAAGGCAGCCCAGCCAAAGCCAGCAGCATGCCATGCCAAGGCCTAGGCCAGCAGCATGCCATGCCACGGCCAAGGCAGCCCAGCCAAAGCCAGCAGCATGCCATGCCAAGGCCAAGGCCAGCAGCATGCCATGCCACGGCCAAGGCAGCCCAGCCAAAGCCAGCAGCATGCCAGGCCAAGGCCTTGGCCAGCAGCATGCCATGCCACGGCCAAGGCAGGCCTGCCAAAGCCAGCAGCATGCCATGCCAAGGCCAAGGCCAGCAGCATGCCATGCCACGGCCAAGGCAGCCCAGCCAAAGCCAGCAGCATGCCATGCCAAGGCCTAGGCCAGCAGCATGCCATGCCACGGCCAAGGCAGCCCAGCCAAAGCCAGCAGCATGCCATGCCAAGGCCAAGGCCAGCAGCATGCCATGCCACGGCCAAGGCAGCCCAGCCAAAGCCAGCAGCATGCCATGCCAAGGCCTAGGCCAGCAGCATGCCATGCCACGGCCAAGGCAGCCCAGCCAAAGCCAGCAGCATGCCATGCCAAGGCCAAGGCCAGCAGCATGCCATGCCACGGCCAAGGCCGCCCAGCCAAAGCCAGCAGCATGCCATGCCAAGGCCAAGGCCAGCAGCATGCCATGCCACGGCCAAGGCAGCCCAGCCAAAGCCAGCAGCATGCCATGCCAAGGCCTAGGCCAGCAGCATGCCATGCCACGGCCAAGGCAGCCCAGCCAAAGCCAGCAACATGCCATGCCAAGGCCAAGGCCAGCAGCATGCCATGCCACGGCCAAGGCAGCCCAGCCAAAGCCAGCAGCATGCCATGCCAAGGCCTAGGCCAGCAGCATGCCATGCCACGGCCAAGGCAGGCCTGCCAAAGCCAGCAGCATGCCATGCCAAGGCCAAGGCCAGCAACATGCCATGCCACGGCCAAGGCAGCCCAGCCAAAGCCAGCAGCATGCCATGCCAAGGCCTAGGCCAGCAGCATGCCATGCCACGGCCAAGGCAGCCCAGCCAAAGCCAGCAGCATGCCATGCCAAGGCCTAGGCCAGCAGCATGCCATGCCACGGCCAAGGCAGCCCAGCCAAAGCCAGCAACATGCCATGCCAAGGCCAAGGCCAGCAGCATGCCATGCCACGGCCAAGGCAGCCCAGCCAAAGCCAGCAGCATGCCATGCCAAGGCCTAGGCCAGCAGCATGCCATGCCACGGCCAAGGCAGCCCAGCCAAAGCCAGCAGCATGCCATGCCAAGGCCTAGGCCAGCAGCATGCCATGCCACGGCCAAGGCAGCCCAGCCAAAGCCAGCAGCATGCCATGCCAAGGCCTAGGCCAGCAGCATGCCATGCCACGGCCAAGGCAGCCCAGCCAAAGCCAGCAACATGCCATGCCAAGGCCTAGGCCAGCAGCATGCCATGCCACGGCCAAGGCAGCCCAGCCAAAGCCAGCAACATGCCATGCCAAGGCCAAGGCCAGCAGCATGCCATGCCACGGCCAAGGCAGCCCAGCCAAAGCCAGCAGCATGCCATGCCAAGGCCTAGGCCAGCAGCATGCCATGCCACGGCCAAGGCAGGCCTGCCAAAGCCAGCAGCATGCCATGCCAAGGCCAAGGCCAGCAACATGCCATGCCACGGCCAAGGCAGCCCAGCCAAAGCCAGCAGCATGCCATGCCAAGGCCTAGGCCAGCAGCATGCCATGCCACGGCCAAGGCAGCCCAGCCAAAGCCAGCAGCATGCCATGCCAAGGCCTAGGCCAGCAGCATGCCATGCCACGGCCAAGGCAGCCCAGCCAAAGCCAGCAGCATGCCATGCCAAGGCCAAGGCCAGCAGCATGCCATGCCACGGCCAAGGCAGCCCAGCCAAAGCCAGCAGCATGCCATGCCAAGGCCTAGGCCAGCAACATGCCATGCCACGGCCAAGGCAGGCCTGCCAAAGCCAGCAGCATGCCATGTCAAGGCCAAGGCCAGCAGCATGCCATGCCACGGCCAAGGCAGGCCAGCCAAAGCCAGCAGCATGCCATGCCATGGCCTAGGCCAGCAGCATGCCATGCCACGGCCAAGGCAGGCCAGCCAAAGCCAGCAGCATGCCATGCCAAGGCCTAGGCCAGCAGCATGCCATGCCACGGCCAAGGCAGGCCAGCCAAAGCCAGCAGCATGCCATGCCAAGGCCAAGGCCAGCAGCATGCCATGCCACGGCCAACGCAGCCCAGCCAAAGCCGGCGGCATGCCATGCCAAGGCCAAGGCCAGCAGCATGCCATGCCACGACCAAGGCTGCCAGCCAAAGCCAGCAGCATGCCATGCCAAGGCCTAGGCCAGCAGCATGCCATGCCACGGCCAAGGCAGCCCAGCCAAAGCCGCCAGCATGCCATGCCAAGGCCAAGGCCAAGGCCAGCAGCATGCCATGCCACGACCAAGGCCAAGGCCAAGGCAGCCCATCCGAAGCCAGCAACATTCCATGGCAAGGCCAACGCAGCCCAGCCAAAGCCGGCGGCATGCCATGCCAAGGCCAAGGCCAGCCGCATGTCTTGCCACGGCCTTGTCCCGCAGCGTGGCGTGCCTTTGCCTTGGGCTAGAACATCGCATGCCACGCCCTTGGCAAGCAATCCTGTCCCTCGTGTAATTGCCATTTGGTTTGGCTTTGACTTACGTATATGTTGCCCTGCGAAATGCTTGTCCCTCGGGTAATAGCCGTTTGGTTGCCTTTGACTTGCGAACCCGTTGCTAGTGCTTTCCCCAGTGGAAGCTTGTTGGGAAAAGTATGTCCCTCGGAAGTTGCCTGTTGCGTTTGTTATTTGCATTCGAGCTATCCGATGCTTGCTGGGTTTCTCTAAGAGTTTTTGCACGTTCGTCGGGCTTTTTAATTATTTATTTACTCATAAAAATTATAATAAAATAAATTAAAAATAAAAAAATAATTAAAAAAATTACTATAATTACTAGTGCCTCATCTTATAATTGTTGGAATTTTTCTAGAATTTTTTGAGTATTTTTAGTAATTTTTATTATTTTTTAAGTATTAAAATTGAAATAAATTAAAATAAAATATTCCGGTGGCCAAATATTTTTTTATAATTTTTTTTATGGTGTATTAAATTATTTCATACAACTTTCATGTTGAAAGTTTTGGCAAAAAACCATTACTTTTTAAAAAAACCCCATTATGACTCCTCGAACATGCTTGATGTTTCCTCCTGCCAGATTGAAAAGGGCTTAACAGGCTATTATAAGGGGGGGGCACCTCCCTTAAGGCTGGCCAGCATGGCCAGGCCACAGGCCACGCCTATGCCTAGGCGGGCGCTTGGCACATGCCATCGCTTGGCTTGTGGCATTGGCTTGTGGCATCGAAACTACATAGCCAAGCACGGGATGCGTCGAGTGGCGGCCCGCGGCGGTGGCGGTGGCACGTTGGCCTAGGCCAGCATGCCATGCCACAGCCTTGGCCAGCAACATGGCATGCCAAAGCCTTGGCCAGCAACATGGCATGCCAAAGCCTTGGCCAGCAGCATGCCATGCCTTGGCCTTGGCAAGCATGTCATGCCACGGCCTTGGCCAGCAGCATGCCATGCCACGGCCTTGGCCAGCAGCATGCCATGCCCCGGCCTTGGCCAGCAGCATGCCATGCCACGGCCTTGGCCAGCAGCATGCCATGCCACGGCCTTGGCCAGCAGCATGCCATGCCACAGCCTTGGCCAGCAACATGGCATGCCAAAGCCTTGGCCAGCAGCATGCCATGCCTTGGCCTTGGCAAGCATGTCATGCCACGGCCTTGGCCAGCTGCATGCCATGCCACGGCCTTGGCCAGCAGCATGCCATGCCACGGCCTTGGCCAGCAGCATGCCATGCCACAGCCTTGGCCAGCAACATGGCATGCCAAAGCCTTGGCCAGCAGCACGCCATGCCCCGGCCTTGGCAAGCTTGTCATGCCACGGCCATGGCCAGCAGCGTGCTATGCCCCGGCCTTGGCCAGCAGCTTGCCATGCCACGACCTTGGCCAGCAGCTTGCCATGCCCCGGCCTTGGCCAGCATGTCATGCCGCGGCCTTGGCCAGCAGCATGCCATGCCACGGCCTTGGCCAGCAACATGGCATGCCGCGGCCTTGGCCGGCAGCATGCCATGCCGCGGCCTTTGCCAGCAGCATGGCAAGCCCAAGCCTTGGTCAGCAGCAACATGCCATGCCAACGCCTTGGCCAGCAGCATGCCTTGCCACGGCCTCGTCCAGCAGCATGGCATGCCACGCCACGGCCTCGGCCATCAGCATGCCTTGCCACGGCCTCGGCCATCAGCATGCCTTGCCACGGCCTTGTCCAGCAGCATGGCATGCCCGGCTTTGGCCAGCAGCATGTCATGCCACGGCCTTGGCAAGCATGCCAAGCCACGGCCTTGGCAAGCATGCCATGTCCCTCGGGTAATTGTACAAGTTGCCTTGCGAAATGCATGTCCCTCGGTTAAATTGCCATTTGGTTGGCTTTGGCGTGCGAACGAGTTGCCTGTGCTTTCCTTGTGGAAGCTTGTTGCGAGAAGTATGTCCCTCGAAAGTTGCCTGTTGCGTTTGTTATTTGCATTCGCGCTAACCGGTGCTTGCTCGGGCTCTCTAAATGTTTTCGCGCGTTCGTCGGGCTTCTTGGTCCTTCGGGGGGTGATTCGTTTTGGGGGGCTGGTGCACAGTGTACGTCGTGGCGCGTGAGTTGTGTTCGGTTTGTGCGAGTTGGACGGATCCCTGCCTGTGCAGCGAACTCCACTGGTGCATTCCTCCATGTCCCTCGGGTTGTCTT
>NW_028129474.1:14752500-14772500 GCF_055761805.1 Camellia sinensis
CGCATGCCATGACATGCCACGGCCCGCATGTGTTGCCACGGCGTTGCCAAACATGCCATGCCACGGCCTCGGCCCGCATGCCATGCCACGGCGTCGCCCAACATGCCATGCCACGGCCACGGCCCGCATGCCATGCCACGGCCTCGGCCCGCATGCCTTGCTACGGCGTTGCCCAACATGCCATGCCACGGCCTCGGCCCGCATGCCTTGCCACGGCGTTGCCCAACATGCCATGCCACGGCCTCGGCCCGCATGCCATGCCATGCCACGGCCCGCATGTCTTGCCAAGGCGTTGCCAAACATGCCTTGCCACGGCCTCGGCCCGCATGCCATGCCACGGCGTCGCCCAACATGCCATGCCACGGCCACGGCCCGCATGCCATGCCACGGCCTCGGCCCGCATGCCTTGCTACGGCGTTGCCCAACATGCCATGCCACGGCCTCGGCCCGCATGCCTTGCCACCGCGTTGCCCAGCATGCCATGCCACCGCGTTGCCCGTCGTGCCATGCCTTAGCCTTGGCCAACATGTCGAGCCACGGCCTCGGCCCGCATGCCATGCTACGGCGTCGCCCAACATGCCATGCCACGGCCTCGGCCCGCATGCCTTGCTACGGCGTCGCCCAACATGCCATGCCACGGCCTCGGCCCGCATGCCATGCCACGGCCTCGGCCCGCATGCCATGCCACGGCCTCGGCCCGCATGCCATGCCACGGCCTCGGCCCGCATGCCATGCCACGGCCTCGGCCCGCATGCCATGCCACGGCCTCGGCCCGCATGCCATGCCACGGCCTCGGCCCGCATGACATGCCACGGCCTCGGCCCGCATGCCATGCCACGGCCTCGGCCCGCATGCCCTGCCACGGCGTTGCCCAACATGCCATGCCACGTCCTCGGCCCGCATGCCATGACATGCCACGGCCCGCATGTGTTGCCACGGCGTTGCCAAACATGCCATGCCACGGCCTCGGCCCGCATGCCATGCCACGGCGTCGCCCAACATGCCATGCCACGGCCACGGCCCGCATGCCATGCCACGGCCTCGGCCCGCATGCCTTGCTACGGCGTTGCCCAACATGCCATGCCACGGCCTCGGCCCGCATGCCTTGCCACGGCGTTGCCCAACATGCCATGCCACGGCCTCGGCCCGCATGCCATGCCATGCCACGGCCCGCATGTCTTGCCAAGGCGTTGCCAAACATGCCTTGCCACGGCCTCGGCCCGCATGCCATGCCACGGCGTCGCCCAACATGCCATGCCACGGCCTCGGCCCGCATGCCTTGCAACGGCGTCGCCCAACATGCCATGCCACGGCCTCGGCCCGCATGCCATGCCACGGCCTCGGCCCGCATGCCATGCCACGGCCTCGGCCCGCATGCCATGCCACGGCCTCGGCCCGCATGACATGCCACGGCCTCGGCCCGCATGCCCTGCCACGGCCTCGGCCCGCATGCCTTGCCACGGCGTTGCCCAACATGCCACGCCACGGCCTCGGCCCGCATGCCATGCCATGCCACGGCCCGCATGTCTTGCCACGGCGTTGCGAAACATGCCATGCCACGGCGTCGCCCAACATGCCATGCCACGGCCACGGCCCGCATGCCATGCCACGGCCTCGGCCCGCATGCCTTGCTACGGCGTTGCCCAACATGCCATGCCACGGCCTCGGCCCGCATGCCTTGCCACCGCGTTGCCCAGCATGCCATGCCACCGCGTTGCCCGTGGTGCCATGCCTTAGCCTTGGCCAACATGTCGAGCCACGGCCTTGGCCAACATGTCGAGCCACGGCCTCGGCCCGCATGCCTTGCTACGGCGTCGCCCAACATGCCATGCCACGGCCTCGGCCCGCATGCCTTGCTACGGCGTCGCCCAACATGCCATGCCACGGCCTCGGCCCGCATGCCATGCCACGTCCTCGGCCCGCCTGCCATGCCACGGCCTCGGCCCGCATGCCATGCCCCGGCTTCGGCCCGCATGCCATGCCACGGCCTCGGCCCGCATGACATGCCACGACCTCGGCCCGCATGCCATGCCACGGCCTCGGCCCGCATGCCTTGCTACGGCCACGGCCTCGGCCCGCATGCCATGACATGCCACGGCCCGCATGTCTTGCCACGGCGTTGCCAAACATGCCATGCCACGGCCTCGGCCCGCATGCCATGCCACGGCGTCGCCCAACATGCCATGCCGCGGCCACGGCCCGCATGCCATGCCACGGCCTCGGCCCGCATGCCTTGCTACGGCGTTGCCCAACATGGCATGCCACGGCCTCGGCCCGCATGCCATGCCACGGCCTCGGCCCGCATGTCTTGCCACGGCGTTGCCAAACATGCCATGCCACGGCCTCGGCCCGCATGCCATGCCACGGCGTCGCCCAACATGCCATGCCACGGCCACGGCCACGGCCCGCGTGCCATGCCACGGCCTCGGCCCGCATGCCTTGCTACGGCGTTGCCCGACATGCCATGCCACGGCCTCGGCCCGCATGCCTTGCCACCGCGTTGCCCAGCATGCCATGCCACCGCGTTGCCCGGCGTGCCATGCCTTAGCCTTGGCCAACATGTCGAGCCACGGCCTCGGCCCGCATGCCTTGCTACGGCGTCGCCCAACATGCCATGCCACGGCCTCGCCCCGCATGCCATGCCACGGCCTCGCCCCGCATGCCATGCCACGGCCTCGGCCCGCATGACATGCCACGGCCTCGGCCCGCATGCCATGCCACGGCCTCGGCCCGCATGCCTTGCCACGGCGTTGCCCAACATGCCACGCCACGGCCTCGGCCCGCATGCCATGCCACGCCACGGCCCGCATGTCATGCCACGGCGTTGCCAAACATGCCATGCCACGGCCCCGGCCCGCATGCCTTGCTACGGCGTCGTCCAACATGCCATGCCACGGCCTCGGCCCGCATGCCATGCCACGGCCTCGGCCCGCATGCCATGCCACGGCCTCGGCCCGCATGCCATGCCACGGCCTCGGCCCGCATGCCATGCCACGGCCTCGGCCCGCATGCCTTGCCACGGCGTTGCCCAACATGCCATGCCACGGCCCGCATGTCTTGCCACGGCGTTGCCAAACATGCCATGCCACGGCCTCGGCCCGCATGCCATGCCACGGCGTCGCCCAACATGCCATGCCGCGGCCACGGCCCGCATGCCATGCCACGGCCTCGGCCCGCATGCCTTGCTACGGCGTTGCCCAACATGGCATGCCACGGCCTCGGCCCGCATGTCTTGCCACGGCGTTGCCAAACATGCCATGCCACGGCCTCGGCCCGCATGCCATGCCACGGCGTCGCCCAACATGCCATGCCACGGCCACGGCCACGGCCCGCATGCCATGCCACGGCCTCGGCCCGCATGCCTTGCTACGGCGTTGCCCGACATGCCATGCCATGGCCTCGGCCCGCATGCCTTGCCACCGCGTTGCCCAGCATGCCATGCCACCGCGTTGCCCGGCGTGCCATGCCTTAGCCTTGGCCAACATGTCGAGCCACGGCCTCGGCCCGCATGCCTTGCTACGGCGTCGCCCAACATGCCATGCCACGGCCTCGGCCCGCATGCCATGCCACGGCCTCGGCCCGCATGCCTTGGTACGGCGTCGCCCAACATGCCATGCCACGGCCTCGACCCGCATTACATGCCACGGCCTCGGCCCGCATTACATGCCACGGCCTCGGCCCGCATGACATGGCACGGCCTCGGCCCGCATGCCATGCCACGGCCTCGGCCCGCATGCCATGCCATGCCACGGCCCGCATGTCTTGCCACGGCGTTGCCAAACATGCCATGCCACGGCCTCGGCCGGCATGCCATGCCACGGCGTCGCCCAACATGCCATGCCACGGCCACGGCCCGCATGCCATGCCACGGCCTCGGCCCGCATGCCTTGCTACGGCGTTGCCCAACATGCCATGCCACGGCCTCGGCCCGCATGCCTTGCCACCGCGTTGCCCAGCATGCCATGCCACCGCGTTGACCGGCGTGCCATGCCTTAGCCTTGGCCAACATGTCGAGCCACGGCCTGGGCCAAACTTGCCATGACACGGCCTCGGCCCGCATGCCATGCCACGGCCTCGGCCCGCATGACATGCCACGGCCTCGGCCCGCATGCCTTGCTACGGCGTCGCCCAACATTCCATGCCACGGCCTCGGCCCGCATGCCAAGCCACGGCCTCGGCCCGCATGACATGCCACGGCCTCGACCCGCATGCCTTGCCACGACGTCGCCCAACTTGCCATGCCACGGCCTCGGCCCGCATGCCATGCCACGGCCTCGGCTCGCATGACATGCCACGGCCTCGGCCCGCATGCCTTGCTACGGCGTCGCCCAACATGCCATGCCACGGCCTCGGCCCGCATGCCATGCCACGGCCTCGGCCCGCATGACATGCCACGGCCTCGGACCGCATGCCTTGCTACGGCGTCGCCCAACATGCCATGCCACGGCCCCGGCCCGCATGCCTTGCCACCGCGTTGCCCGGCATGCCATGCCACCGCGTTGCCCGGCGTGCCATGCCTTAGCCTTGGCCAACATGTCGTGCCACGGCCTCGGCCCGCATGCCATGCCATGCCACGGCCCGCATGTCTTGCCACGGCGTTGCAAACATGCCATGCCACGGCCTCGGCCCGCATGCCTTGCTACGGCGTCGCCCAACATGCCATGCCACGGCCTCGGTCAGCATGCCATGCCATGGCACCGCCTTGTCCAGCTCGCCGTGCCGCAGCGTTGGCCAGCATGCCTTGGCCGGCATGCCATGCCAATGCCTTGGGCCAACATGGCGTGCCACGGGCTGGGCCATGCCGGTCCGTTGCCCGGCATGCCACGGCCGTGGCGGCATGGCAAGCCACGGCCTCGGCCAGCATGCCATGCCCCGGCCTCGCCCAGCATGCCATGGCACGGTCTTGGTCAGCATGCCATGCCATGGCACCGCCTTGTGCAACGTTGGCCAGCATGCCTTGGCCGGCATGCCATGCCAATGCCTTGGGCCAACATGGCGTGCCACGGGCTGGGCGAGCATGGCATGCCACGGGCTGGGCGAGCATGCCACGCCACGGCCTTGGCTAGCAGCAAAGCATGCCACGGCCTCGGCGAGCATGCCATGCCATGCCAAGGCCAAGGCCAAGGCCAAAGCCAAGGCCAAGGCCAAGGCCAAGGCAGTGGGCAAGGCCAAGTCCCTGTGCAAGGCATGGCCAAGGCCAAGGCCAAGGCCATGGCATGCCACCGCCTCGATCGATCTTTTTGAACATGATTCTTTTATAATCTTACCCAAACCGTGCAACACAATTAAAAATGCACTACAATCAATTTTAAATGTCATTCCCTATTTTTTTGCAATTTTTCTGGAGCTTTTCGAATTTTTAAAGCCCTTATTTGGCATAAAAAAATCAAAATAAAATTAAAAAAATGAAAAAAATAATTTAATAATTTCTATAATTACTAGTGAATCATCCTTTAATTATGGGAATTTTTCCATAATTTTTTGACCATTTTTATTAATTTTTATTATTTTTTAAGTATTAATATCGAAATAAATTAAAATAAAATATTTTCGGTAAAAAAATATTTTTTTTAATTTTTTTTATGGTGTATTAAATTATTTCCTACAACTTTCATGTTGAAAGTTTTGGCAAAAAACCATTACTTTTTAAAAAAACCCCATTATGACTCCTCGAACATGCTTGATGTTTCCTCCTGCCAGACTGAAAAGGGCTTAACAGGCTATTATAAGGGGGGGGCACCTCCCTTGCCCAGGGCAAGGCAGTGGCAGGTACGCCCCATGTTGGGCGCGGCCTGGGCTGCGGCCTTGGGTTACATGCACTGCGGCTCGACCGCGGCCTGGGCTGCGGCCTGGGGCGGCTCGGCCGCGGCCTGGGGCGGCTCGGCCGCGGCCTTGGGCGGCCTGGACCGCGGCCTTGGGCGGCCTTGCGCGGCCTGGGCGCGGCCTGGGCGCGGCCTTGCGCGGCCTGGGCGCGGCCTTGGGCGGCCTGGCCGCGGCCTTGCGCGGCCTGGGCGCGGCCTTGGGCAGCATGGCGTGGCATCCGCGCGGGCGTGGGCGGCCTGGCATGCGCGCGGCATGGGCAGCACGGCATGGCATGCGCACGGCCTGGGCGGCCTGGCATGCAGCCGGCCTGGCATGCCCGCGGCGTGGGCAGCACGGCATGGCATGCGCACGGCCTGGGCGGCCTGGCATGCAGCCGGCCTGGCATGCCCGCGGCGTGGGCAGCACGGCATGGCATGCGCACGGCCTGGGCGGCCTGGAATGCAGCTGGCCTGGGCAGCACGGCATGGCATGCGCACGGCCTGGGCGGCCTGGCATGCAGCCGGCCAGGGCAGCCTGGCCTGGCATGCCCGCGGCGTGGGCAGCGTGGCCTGTGCGAATACCGCGCGCGTGGTCTTTTGACCACGGTGCGCGTGTTGCGCGCATGGTCGCGCACGCCTTTGCACGCCTTCGCACGCAACGCACGTCTAGTGATAAGAACCGCAGCCAAGGCAGCCCAGCCCCAAGGCCATGGCCAGCAGCATGGCATGCCACGGCCAAGGCAGGCCAGCCAAAGCCAGCAGCATGCCATGCCAAGGCCAAGGCCAGCAGCATGCCATGCCACGGCCAAGGCAGCCCAGCCAAAGCCAGCAGCATGCCATGCCAAGGCCAAGGCCAGCAGCATGGCATGCCACGGCCAAGGCAGGCCAGCCAAAGCCAGCAGCATGCCATGCCAAGGCCAAGGCCAGCAGCATGCCATGCCACGGCCAAGGTAGCCCAGCCAAAGCCAGCAGCTTGCCATGCCAAGGCCAAGGCCAGCAGCATGCCATGCCACGGCCAAGGCAGCCCAGCCAAAGCCAGCAGCATGCCATGCCAAGGCCAAGGCCAGCAGCATGCCATGCCACGGCCAAGGCAGCCCAGCCAAGGCCAGCAGCATGCCATGCCACGGCCAAGGCAGCCCAGCCAAAGCCAGCAGCTTGCCATGCCAAGGCCAAGTCCAGCAGCATGCCATGCCACGGCCAAGGCAGCCCAGCCAAAGCCAGCAGCATGCCATGCCAAGGCCAAGGCCAGCAGCATGCCATGCCACGGCCAAGGCAGCCCAGCCAAAGCCAGCAGCATGCCATGCCAAGGCCAAGGCCAGCAGCATGCCATGCCACGGCCAAGGCAGCCCAGCCAAAGCCAGCAGCATGCCATGCCAAGGCCAAGGCCAGCAGCATGCCTTGCCACGGTGTCACGGGTTGCCTTGCAAGGCTAACTCCGTGACGTTTCGCTCGCAGTGGTGTGGCCATTTGAGTGCTCAAGAGTGGCCGTTGGAAGTGCCCCAACGTGGCCTAACATTGGCCCCAAGTAGCCCAAGGCATGTATGCCACCAATAGCCAACACAAGACAAAGCCACAGCCTATATAAGTCATTATGACTCCTCAGACATGTATGATGTTTCCTCCTGCCAGATGAAGAAGGGCTTAACAAGCTACTATAAGGGGGTATGGTGTGCTACCTACCTGCCTCCCCACCCAAACTGGGTTTGAAGTGAGCAACCTTGGGGCAACTCAAGGGCGGGCTGTAGGCATCCAGAGGGGTGTCTAGAGTCTCCATGTGGGTTTGGGAGCCCCGTGGACGGTGCGAAGATGTAGGCACTGCGCGTCTCTCCCGAGTGAGAGGTCCACTACGTTGTTTCCACTATGCCACGCAATATGGTATCTTTGGGACTCGTTTTGGACCGAATGGGCTATCGAGGCACCACTAGAGGCCTCGTGTGCCAACTCTAGTGCTTGGTTTGGGTTCGACCTTGCACGAGGGGATCCCGTGGCTTAAGCTAAGCGGTTGGAAGGCGACACCGCATATGTGGGCTATCGAATGAAGGCATCAAGCTATGCAACGACTACGTCCATTGAGGGACTACATTATGCTACGAGCAAGCTACGGATTGAGACGTCGCCTTACTCATGCTACACGTTGGTGCAACGCTAAGGTGCACAATGGCCTTAGGCGGAATCTAGCACGCGTGTTGGCACGGGGACTACGCCGTGGGTAAGAGATTGGCCCTCGGTGTCTTGTGGGCTTCGCATGACCAAGCGGCCATCCAATATGCATCTATTGAGGCATGCTAGACCCTGAGACACTTCGAGATGCTATTAAAGACCCAACGTGCAATGTTGGCTTGTCAGCTAAGTTGAGGACCTTCGCTAGCACATTGTTGTGTGGCTAGGCGCCTTGATGACATGAACCTAAGTTGGGCGAGCACCTTGCTTGAAGTAAGCTTGGCGCTATGAAGCGACTTATGCCGTGCTTGGTGCACTTGAGGCGTCAGGCCTACTTGTGGCATCCGGGTGAAGACGGAGCTTCCTTGTGAAGTTGTTTTGCTTGACAAAGCATTGGGACCTAATGTTCAAACGGGTGAGATCATCAACACTCGATTTGTCAACGAGCAATGGCGGGCTTAAACTTGGTGGAGTTTGAGCGCCACACAGGCAAAAATTGATCCGCTGCGCCTCTAAAGGAGTCGGCCTGTGACAGTTGGTATCAGAGCTAGATCACTCATTTGGGGTGAGTTCGATCTAGAGCGGACATGCAGCTATCTTGTGATATCATTCTTCCGTGGACCCCGATGCAGCTGTCTGAAGGAGTATGCATGAAACTCATCCTGGGGGACGTGCTTGACATCCTAGACTCTAAACAAGACCGCCGTTGGTTTTCTGGTCAGGTTTGAACTATGGGAGCTGATTGGTGAAGTCTTGGGGTATCCGTTCCTATTGTGCTATTCTTCAGCGATGCCTTGAATGCAGCAACCGTTCTCGAGGGTGCGAATTGAGCAGCATTGTGGCATCTAGTGTTTCCTTGCTAACTTGGTGTTTCCCTCTCGCTTTGTGGACTTGGTGAGCATTTCTACACTGTGGGCACATTGTGGCGCGAGTAAGCTACATTTGTGGACGGGTTGCTTCCTAACCAGCAGGGTTGGCATGATTGTGTTACTTTGTTGGCTACATAGGGATCTCTACTACAGTTTGGACTTGTGGAATGCTAGTATCAGATTGTGGGCATGTGATCTTCAGTTATTGAGCCTTAGAGACGGATTTTCGTTGGCAGTCGTGCACGTGCTATGGCATTATCACTGGTTTGCTTCAGGGGGCCTATGTTTCGACCGTTCGTGGTGGCATTTACAACTTGTGCTTGTCAGTGGTTTTGCATCTTCAGACGCACGATTGTTGACTTCTTAGAGGGTTCGTTCGGAAAAATATTCAAGACAAAATTTGAGATCTTGACTCCCGTGTGCAGAGGCACCGAGTGTACATGCTTGCTAGAGAGCAGGGTGATGGATGAAATCATCGTTGTTGGAGGACAACCATGTAGCGGGATTGTAAAGTCAGGACGTGAGTTGGTGCCAGGATCAGCGCACCGTTTTGAGCAGCTTCGTTGAGATGGCTAGTTTTGTGGGTGGCAGGAGCGGCGAGCCTTTGAAAGGCGAAATCATTGAGCTTGATCGAGATAGCTGACTCGAGTGAAGGCAGTGGCCGAGATACTGGGCAGCATGAGTTAAATTCTAGCCAGAAGACATAAGTAGAGCCAGAGGGCTTGCCAGAGGGCATGAGCATGAGATTCAGCCGGTGGGCTACACTTTGCCAGAAGGCACGAGTTGAGCAAAGCCAGTGGGCTTCATTTCAGCCGGAGGGCTACACTTCTAATAGAGTATTGAAGTTTTGAGTTATAAGAGCATATTCAGCCGATGGGCTACACTTTGCCAGAGGGCACGAGTTGAGCAAAGCCAATGGGCTTCATTTCAGCCAGAGGGCTACACTTCTATAAGAGCATTGAGTAAATATCCAGCCAGAGGGTTACCCATTGCCAGAGGGCATGAGTTTGAGTTCAGCCAGAGGGCTTCATCTTGCTAGAGAGCATGAGAAAATTTAGGCTTGCAAAGAATGCATTAGCCAGAGGGCTACAACTTGCTAGAGAGCAACAGCCACGAGGGCTTCAGAATTTAAGTTTGCACAGAAGGCATTAGCCAGAGGGCTACAACTTGCCAGAGGGCTTCAGGTAAAAGTGCTTCAGAGATTGAGTTTGCCAGAGGGCATCAGCCAGAAGGCTTTAGAGAGATGAGCTTGTGAATGAGCAGCAGCCAAAGGGCTTTCATTTCGCCAGAGGGCATAGTACAGAGATACTTGAGTCTATTGAAGACATCAGCCAGGGGGCTTTGAGCTTGCCGGAGGGCATTGTTTGATTATTTAGAGGAGCAACTGATGATTTGCATTGAGTCGACGAGGGCGTCGACAACTCGAGTGGAGGAGGAAGTCGCGATGCGACGACCCATTGCGAGTCAGCTCAGATGAGTTTGAGTTTGCTCGGAGGAGCATTGGCAGAGAGGCCATTCGAGAAGAGGGCTAAGAGGAGCATTGCTCGGAGGAGCATTGGCAGAGAGACCATTTTGAGTCAGCTCAGAGGAGCTTGAGTTTAGAGGAACATCGTCCGGAGGAGTCAGCCTAGAGGAGCATGAGTTAGCTCAGAGGAGCTTGAGTTTGCAGAGGAGTTTGCTTGGAGGAGCATTGGCGGAGGCTATTTGAGAAAACGGTTTGGCATTTCAGGAGTATTGGCAAAAGGAGCAGAGTTTAGAGACGCTCAGAGGAGCTTTGGCAGAGGCCATTTGAGAGAAGTCACCAGCAGAGGGTGCAACCAGCAGAGGGTGCAACAAGTGGAGTGCAGTTCAGCTGGGTTTGAGTAGAGAACAATGAGGGGAGCTTGGCTAAGAGAGTTAGACGTTGAAGGTAGGCCATCCACATAGAGGTGTTGGACTGATCAGAGGAGCCGGTACACGCACTGCAGCATCAGCTTTGTGCTACATCAACGAGGACGTTGATGGTTGAAGTGGAGGAGAGTGTCACGGGTTGCCTTGCAAGGCTAACTCCGTGACGTTTCGCTCGCAGTGGTGTGGCCATTTGAGTGCTCAAGAGTGGCCGTTGGAAGTGCCCCAACGTGGCCTAACATTGGCCCCAAGTAGCCCAAGGCATGTATGCCACCAATAGCCAACACAAGACAAAGCCACAGCCTATATAAGTCATTATGACTCCTCAGACATGTATGATGTTTCCTCCTGCCAGATGAAGAAGGGCTTAACAAGCTACTATAAGGGGGTATGGTGTGCTACCTACCTGCCTCCCCACCCAAACTGGGTTTGAAGTGAGCAACCTTGGGGCAACTCAAGGGCGGGCTGTAGGCATCCAGAGGGGTGTCTAGAGTCTCCATGTGGGTTTGGGAGCCCCGTGGACGGTGCGAAGATGTAGGCACTGCGCGTCTCTCCCGAGTGAGAGGTCCACTACGTTGTTTCCACTATGCCACGCAATATGGTATCTTTGGGACTCGTTTTGGACCGAATGGGCTATCGAGGCACCACTAGAGGCCTCGTGTGCCAACTCTAGTGCTTGGTTTGGGTTCGACCTTGCACGAGGGGATCCCGTGGCTTAAGCTAAGCGGTTGGAAGGCGACACCGCATATGTGGGCTATCGAATGAAGGCATCAAGCTATGCAACGACTACGTCCATTGAGGGACTACATTATGCTACGAGCAAGCTACGGATTGAGACGTCGCCTTACTCATGCTACACGTTGGTGCAACGCTAAGGTGCACAATGGCCTTAGGCGGAATCTAGCACGCGTGTTGGCACGGGGACTACGCCGTGGGTAAGAGATTGGCCCTCGGTGTCTTGTGGGCTTCGCATGACCAAGCGGCCATCCAATATGCATCTATTGAGGCATGCTAGACCCTGAGACACTTCGAGATGCTATTAAAGACCCAACGTGCAATGTTGGCTTGTCAGCTAAGTTGAGGACCTTCGCTAGCACATTGTTGTGTGGCTAGGCGCCTTGATGACATGAACCTAAGTTGGGCGAGCACCTTGCTTGAAGTAAGCTTGGCGCTATGAAGCGACTTATGCCGTGCTTGGTGCACTTGAGGCGTCAGGCCTACTTGTGGCATCCGGGTGAAGACGGAGCTTCCTTGTGAAGTTGTTTTGCTTGACAAAGCATTGGGACCTAATGTTCAAACGGGTGAGATCATCAACACTCGATTTGTCAACGAGCAATGGCGGGCTTAAACTTGGTGGAGTTTGAGCGCCACACAGGCAAAAATTGATCCGCTGCGCCTCTAAAGGAGTCGGCCTGTGACACACGGCCAAGGCAGGCCTGCCAAAGCCAGCAGCATGCCATGCCAAGGCCAAGGCCAGCAGCATGCCATGCCACGGCCAAGGCAGCCCAGCCAAAGCCAGCAGCATGCCATGCCAAGGCCTAGGCCAGCAGCATGCCATGCCACGGCCAAGGCAGCCCAGCCAAAGCCAGCAGCATGCCATGCCAAGGCCAAGGCCAGCAGCATGCCATGCCACGGCCAAGGCAGCCCAGCCAAAGCCAGCAGCATGCCATGCCAAGGCCAAGGCCAGCAGCATGCCATGCCACGGCCAAGGCAGCCCAGCCAAGGCCAGGAGCATGCCCTGCCACGGCCAAGGCAGCCCAGCCAAAGCCAGCAGCTTGCCATGCCAAGGCCAAGGCCAGCAGCATGCCATGCCACGGCCAAGGCAGCCCAGCCAAAGCCAGCAGCATGCCATGCCAAGGCCAAGGCCAGCAGCATGCCATGCCACGGCCAAGGCAGCCCAGCCAAAGCCAGCAGCATGCCATGCCAAGGCCAAGGCCAGCAGCATGCCATGCCACGGCCAAGGCAGCCCAGCCAAAGCCAGCAGCATGCCATGCCAAGGCCTAGGCCAGCAGCATGCCTTGCCACGGCCAAGGCAGGCCTGCCAAAGCCAGCAGCATGCCATGCCAAGGCCAAGGCCAGCAGCATGCCATGCCACGGCCAAGGCAGCCCAGCCAAAGCCAGCAGCATGCCATGCCAAGGCCAAGGCAGCCCAGCCAAAGCCAGCAGCATGCCATGCCACGGCCAAGGCAGCCCAGCCAAGGCCAGCAGCATGCCCTGCCACGGCCAAGGCAGCCCAGCCAAAGCCAGCAGCTTGCCATGCCAAGGCCAAGGCCAGCAGCATGCCATGCCACGGCCAAGGCAGCCCAGCCAAAGCCAGCAGCATGCCATGCCAAGGCCAAGGCCAGCAGCATGCCATGCCACGGCCAAGGCAGCCCAGCCAAAGCCAGCAGCATGCCATGCCAAGGCCAAGGCCAGCAGCATGCCATGCCACGGCCAAGGCAGCCCAGCCAAAGCCAGCAGCATGCCATGCCAAGGCCTAGGCCAGCAGCATGCCTTGCCACGGCCAAGGCAGGCCTGCCAAAGCCAGCAGCATGCCATGCCAAGGCCAAGGCCAGCAGCATGCCATGCCACGGCCAAGGCAGCCCAGCCAAAGCCAGCAGCTTGCCATGCCAAGGCCAAGTCCAGCAGCATGCCATGCCACGGCCAAGGCAGCCCAGCCAAAGCCAGCAGCATGCCATGCCAAGGCCAAGGCCAGCAGCATGCCATGCCACGGCCAAGGCAGCCCAGCCAAAGCCAGCAGCATGCCATGCCAAGGCCAAGGCCAGCAGCATGCCATGCCACGGCCAAGGCAGCCCAGCCAAAGCCAGCAGCATGCCATGCCAAGGCCTAGGCCAGCAGCATGCCTTGCCACGGCCAAGGCAGGCCTGCCAAAGCCAGCAGCATGCCATGCCAAGGCCAAGGCCAGCAGCATGCCATGCCACGGCCAAGGCAGCCCAGCCAAAGCCAGCAGCATGCCATGCCAAGGCCTAGGCCAGCAGCATGCCATGCCACGGCCAAGGCAACCCAGCCAAAGCCAGCAGCATGCCATGCCAAGGCCTAGGCCAGCAGCATGCCATGCCACGGCCAAGGCAGGCCTGCCAAAGCCAGCAGCATGCCATGCCAAGGCCAAGGCCAGCAGCATGCCATGCCACGGCCAAGGCAGCCCAGCCAAAGCCAGCAGCATGCCATGCCAAGGCCTAGGCCAGCAGCATGCCATGCCACGGCCAAGGCAGCCCAGCCAAAGCCAGCAGCATGCCATGCCAAGGCCTAGGCCAGCAGCATGCCATGCCACGGCCAAGGCAGGCCAGCCAAAGCCAGCAGCATGCCATGCCAAGGCCAAGGCCAGCAGCATGCCATGCCACGGCCAAGGCAGCCCAGCCAAAGCCAGCAGCTTGCCATGCCAAGGCCAAGGCCAGCAGCATGCCATGCCACGGCCAAGGCAGCCCAGCCAAAGCCAGCAGCATGCCATGCCAAGGCCAACGCCAGCAGCATGCCATGCCACGGCCAAGGCAGCCCAGCCAAGGCCAGCAGCATGCCCTGCCACGGCCAAGGCAGCCCAGCCAAAGCCAGCAGCTTGCCATGCCAAGGCCAAGGCCAGCAGCATGCCATGCCAAGGCCAAGGCCAGCAGCATGCCATGCCAAGGCCTAGGCCAGCAGCATGCCTTGCCACGGCCAAGGCAGGCCTGCCAAAGCCAGCAGCATGCCTTGCCAAGGCCAAGGCCAGCAGCATGCCATGCCACGGCCAAGGCAGCCCAGCCAAAGCCAGCAGCATGCCATGCCAAGGCCTAGGCCAGCAGCATGCCTTGCCACGGCCAAGGCAGGCCTGCCAAAGCCAGCAGCATGCCTTGCCAAGGCCAAGGCCAGCAGCATGCCATGCCACGGCCAAGGCAGCCCAGCCAAAGCCAGCAGCATGCCATGCCAAGGCCTAGGCCAGCAGCATGCCATGCCACGGCCAAGGCAGCCCAGCCAAAGCCAGCAGCATGCCATGCCAAGGCCTAGGCCAGCAGCATGCCATGCCACGGCCAAGGCAGGCCTGCCAAAGCCAGCAGCATGCCATGCCAAGGCCAAGGCCAGCAGCATGCCATGCCACGGCCAAGGCAGCCCAGCCAAAGCCAACAGCATGCCATGCCAAGGCCTAGGCCAGCAGCATGCCATGCCACGGCCAAGGCAGCCCAGCCAAAGCCAGCAGCATGCCATGCCAAGGCCTAGGCCAGCAGCATGCCATGCCACGGCCAAGGCAGGCCAGCCAAAGCCTGCAGCATGCCATGCCAAGGCCAAGGCCAGCAGCATGCCATGCCACGGCCAAGGCAGCCCAGCCAAAGCCAGCAGCATGCCATGCCAAGGCCTAGGCCAGCAGCATGCCATGCCACGGCCAAGGCAGGCCTGCCAAAGCCAGCAGCATGCCATGCCAAGGCCAAGGCCAGCAGCATGCCATGCCACGGCCAAGGCAGCCCAGCCAAAGCCAGCAGCATGCCATGCCAAGGCCAAGGCCAGCAGCATGCCATGCCACGGCCAAGGCAGCCCAGCCAAAGCCAGCAGCATGCCATGCCAAGGCCAAGGCCAGCAGCATGCCATGCCACGGCCAAGGCAGCCCAGCCAAAGCCAGCAGCATGCCATGCCAAGGCCAAGGCCAGCAGCATGCCATGCCACGGCCAAGGCAGCGCAGCCAAGGCCAGCAGCATGCCATGCCACGGCCAAGGCAGCCCAACCAAAGCCAGCAGCTTGCCATGCCAAGGCCAAGGCCAGCAGCATGCCATGCCACGGCCAAGGCAGCCCAGCCAAAGCCAGCAGCATGCCATGCCAAGGCCAAGGCCAGCAGCATGCCATGCCACGGCCAAGGCAGCCCAGCCAAAGCATGCAGCATGCCATGCCAAGGCCAAGGCCAGCAGCATGCCATGCCACGGCCAAGGCAGCCCAGCCAAAGCCAGCAGCATGCCATGCCAAGGCCTAGGCCAGCAGCATGCCATGCCACGGCCAAGGCAGGCCTGCCAAAGCCAGCAGCATGCCATGCCAAGGCCAAGGCCAGCAGCATGCCATGCCACGGCCAAGGCAGCCCAGCCAAAGCCAGCAGCATGCCATGCCAAGGCCTAGGCCAGCAGCATGCCATGCCACGGCCAAGGCAGCCCAGCCAAAGCCAGCAGCATGCCATGCCAAGGCCAAGGCCAGCAGAATGCCATGCCACGGCCAAGGCAGGCCAGCCAAAGCCAGCAGCATGCCATGCCAAGGCCAAGGCCAGCAGCATGCCATGCCACGGCCAAGGCAACCCAGGCAAAGCCAGCAGCATGCCATGCCAAGGCCTAGGCCAGCAGCATGCCATGCCACGGCCAAGGCAGGCCAGCCAAAGCCAGCAGCATGCCATGCCAAGGCCAAGGCCAGCAGCATGCCATGCCACGGCCAAGGCAGCCCAGCCAAAGCCAGCAGCATGCCAGGCCAAGGCCTTGGCCAGCAGCATGCCATGCCACGGCCAAGGCAGGCCTGCCAAAGCCAGCAGCATGCCATGCCAAGGCCAAGGCCAGCAGCATGCCATGCCACGGCCAAGGCAGCCCAGCCAAAGCCAGCAGCATGCCATGCCAAGGCCTAGGCCAGCAGCATGCCATGCCACGGCCAAGGCAGCCCAGCCAAAGCCAGCAGCATGCCATGCCAAGGCCAAGGCCAGCAGCATGCCATGCCACGGCCAAGGCAGCCCAGCCAAAGCCAGCAGCATGCCATGCCAAGGCCTAGGCCAGCAGCATGCCATGCCACGGCCAAGGCAGCCCAGCCAAAGCCAGCAGCATGCCATGCCAAGGCCAAGGCCAGCAGCATGCCATGCCACGGCCAAGGCAGCCCAGCCAAAGCCAGCAGCATGCCATGCCAAGGCCTAGGCCAGCAGCATGCCATGCCACGGCCAAGGCCGCCCAGCCAAAGCCAGCAGCATGCCATGCCAAGGCCAAGGCCAGCAGCATGCCATGCCACGGCCAAGGCAGCCCAGCCAAAGCCAGCAGCATGCCATGCCAAGGCCTAGGCCAGCAGCATGCCATGCCACGGCCAAGGCAGCCCAGCCAAAGCCAGCACCATGCCATGCCAAGGCCAAGGCCAGCAGCATGCCATGCCACGGCCAAGGCAGCCCAGCCAAAGCCAGCAGCATGCCATGCCAAGGCCTAGGCCAGCAGCATGCCATGCCACGGCCAAGGCAGGCCTGCCAAAGCCAGCAGCATGCCATGCCAAGGCCAAGGCCAGCAACATGCCATGCCACGGCCAAGGCAGCCCAGCCAAAGCCAGCAGCATGCCATGCCAAGGCCTAGGCCAGCAGCATGCCATGCCACGGCCAAGGCAGCCCAGCCAAAGCCAGCAGCATGCCATGCCAAGGCCTAGGCCAGCAGCATGCCATGCCACGGCCAAGGCAGCCCAGCCAAAGCCAGCAGCATGCCATGCCAAGGCCAAGGCCAGCAGCATGCCATGCCACGGCCAAGGCAGCCCAGCCAAAGCCAGCAGCATGCCATGCCAAGGCCTAGGCCAGCAGCATGCCATGCCACGGCCAAGGCAGGCCTGCCAAAGCCAGCAGCATGCCATGTCAAGGCCAAGGCCAGCAGCATGCCATGCCACGGCCAAGGCAGGCCAGCCAAAGCCAGCAGCATGCCATGCCATGGCCTAGGCCAGCAGCATGCCATGCCATGGCCAAGGCAGGCCAGCCAAAGCCAGCAGCATGCCATGCCAAGGCCTAGGCCAGCAGCATGCCATGCCACGGCCAAGGCAGGCCAGCCAAAGCCAGCAGCATGCCATGCCAAGGCCAAGGCCAGCAGCATGCCATGCCACGGCCAACGCAGCCCAGCCAAAGCCGGCGGCATGCCATGCCAAGGCCAAGGCCAGCAGCATGCCATGCCACGACCAAGGCTGCCAGCCAAAGCCAGCAGCATGCCATGCCAAGGCCTAGGCCAGCAGCATGCCATGCCACGGCCAAGGCAGCCCAGCCAAAGCCGCCAGCATGCCATGCCAAGGCCAAGGCCAAGGCCAGCAGCATGCCATGCCACGGCCAAGGCCAAGGCCAAGGCAGCCCATCCGAAGCCAGCAACATTCCATGGCAAGGCCAACGCAGCCCAGCCAAAGCCGGCGGCATGCCATGCCAAGGCCAAGGCCAGCCGCATGTCTTGCCACGGCCTTGTCCCGCAGCGTGGCGTGCCTTTGCCTTGGGCTAGAACATCGCATGCCACGCCCTTGGCAAGCAATCCTGTCCCTCGTGTAATTGCCATTTGGTTTGGCTTTGACTTACGTATATGTTGCCCTGCGAAATGCTTGTCCCTCGGGTAATAGCCGTTTGGTTGCCTTTGACTTGCGAACCCGTTGCTAGTGCTTTCCCCAGTGGAAGCTTGTTGGGAAAAGTATGTCCCTCGGAAGTTGCCTGTTGCGTTTGTTATTTGCATTCGAGCTATCCGATGCTTGCTGGGTTTCTCTAAGAGTTTTTGCACGTTCGTCGGGCTTTTTAATTATTTATTTACTCATAAAAATTATAATAAAATAAATTAAAAATAAAAAAATAATTAAAAAAATTACTATAATTACTAGTGCCTCATCTTATAATTGTTGGAATTTTTCTAGAATTTTTTGAGTATTTTTAGTAATTTTTATTATTTTTTAAGTATTAAAATTGAAATAAATTAAAATAAAATATTCCGGTGGCCAAATATTTTTTTATAATTTTTTTTATGGTGTATTAAATTATTTCATACAACTTTCATGTTGAAAGTTTTGGCAAAAAACCATTACTTTTTAAAAAAACCCCATTATGACTCCTCGAACATGCTTGATGTTTCCTCCTGCCAGATTGAAAAGGGCTTAACAGGCTATTATAAGGGGGGGGCACCTCCCTTAAGGCTGGCCAGCATGGCCAGGCCACAGGCCACGCCTATGCCTAGGCGGGCGCTTGGCACATGCCATCGCTTGGCTTGTGGCATTGGCTTGTGGCATCGAAACTACATAGCCAAGCACGGGATGCGTCGAGTGGCGGCCCGCGGCGGTGGCGGTGGCACGTTGGCCTAGGCCAGCATGCCATGCCACAGCCTTGGCCAGCAACATGGCATGCCAAAGCCTTGGCCAGCAACATGGCATGCCAAAGCCTTGGCCAGCAGCATGCCATGCCTTGGCCTTGGCAAGCATGTCATGCCACGGCCTTGGCCAGCAGCATGCCATGCCACGGCCTTGGCCAGCAGCATGCCATGCCCCGGCCTTGGCCAGCAGCATGCCATGCCACGGCCTTGGCCAGCAGCATGCCATGCCACGGCCTTGGCCAGCAGCATGCCATGCCACAGCCTTGGCCAGCAACATGGCATGCCAAAGCCTTGGCCAGCAGCATGCCATGCCTTGGCCTTGGCAAGCATGTCATGCCACGGCCTTGGCCAGCTGCATGCCATGCCACGGCCTTGGCCAGCAGCATGCCATGCCACGGCCTTGGCCAGCAGCATGCCATGCCACGGCCTTGGCCAGCAGCATGCCATGCCACAGCCTTGGCCAGCAACATGGCATGCCAAAGCCTTGGCCAGCAGCACGCCATGCCCCGGCCTTGGCAAGCTTGTCATGCCACGGCCATGGCCAGCAGCGTGCTATGCCCCGGCCTTGGCCAGCAGCTTGCCATGCCACGACCTTGGCCAGCAGCTTGCCATGCCCCGGCCTTGGCCAGCATGTCATGCCGCGGCCTTGGCCAGCAGCATGCCATGCCACGGCCTTGGCCAGCAACATGGCATGCCGCGGCCTTGGCCGGCAGCATGCCATGCCGCGGCCTTGGCCGGCAGCATGCCATGCCGCGGCCTTTGCCGGCAGCATGCCATGCCGCGGCCTTTGCCAGCAGCATGGCAAGCCCAAGCCTTGGTCAGCAGCAGCATGCCATGCCAATGCCTTGGCCAGCAGCATGACTTGCCACGGCCTCGTCCAGCAGCATGGCATGCCACGCCACGGCCTCGGCCATCAGCATGCCTTGCCACGGCCTCGGCCATCAGCATGCCTTGCCACGGCCTTGTCCAGCAGCATGGCATGCCCGGCTTTGGCCAGCAGCATGTCATGCCACGGCCTTGGCAAGCATGCCAAGCCACGGCCTTGGCAAGCATGCCAAGCCACGGCCTTGGCAAGCATGCCATGTCCCTCGGGTAATTGTACAAGTTGCCTTGCGAAATGCATGTCCCTCGGTTAAATTGCCATTTGGTTGGCTTTGGCGTGCGAACGAGTTGCCTGTGCTTTCCTTGTGGAAGCTTGTTGCGAGAAGTATGTCCCTCGAAAGTTGCCTGTTGCGTTTGTTATTTGCATTCGCGCTAACCGGTGCTTGCTCGGCCTCTCTAAA
>NW_028129474.1:14782500-14800000 GCF_055761805.1 Camellia sinensis
CGGCCCGCATGCCATGCCACGGCCTCGGCCCGCATGCCATGCCATGGCCTCGGCCCGCATGCCATGCCACGGCCTCGGCCCGCATGACATGCCACGGCCTCGGCCCGCATGCCATGCCACGGCCTCGGCCCGCATGCCCTGCCACGGCGTTGCCCAACATGCCATGCCACGTCCTCGGCCCGCATGCCATGACATGCCACGGCCCGCATGTGTTGCCACGGCGTTGCCAAACATGCCATGCCACGGCCTCGGCCCGCATGCCATGCCACGGCGTCGCCCAACATGCCATGCCACGGCCTCGGCCCGCATGTGTTGCCACGGCGTTGCCAAACATGCCATGCCACGGCCTCGGCCCGCATGCCATGCCACGGCCTCGGCCCGCATGCCATGCCACGGCCTCGGCCCGCATGCCATGCCACGGCCTCGGCCCGCATGCCATGCCACGGCCTCGGCCCGCATGCCATGCCACGGCCTCGGCCCGCATGACATGCCACGGCCTCGGCCCGCATGCCATGCCACGGCCTCGGCCCGCATGCCCTGCCACGGCGTTGCCCAACATGCCATGCCACGTCCCCGGCCCGCATGCCATGACATGCCACGGCCCGCATGTGTTGCCACGGCGTTGCCAAACATGCCATGCCACGGCCTCGGCCCGCATGCCATGCCACGGCGTCGCCCAACATGCCATGCCACGGCCACGGCCCGCATGCCATGCCACGGCCTCGGCCCGCATGCCTTGCTACGGCGTTGCCCAACATGCCATGCCACGGCCTCGGCCCGCATGCCTTGCCACGGCGTTGCCCAACATGCCATGCCACGGCCTCGGCCCGCATGCCATGCCATGCCACGGCCCGCATGTCTTGCCAAGGCGTTGCCAAACATGCCTTGCCACGGCCTCGGCCCGCATGCCATGCCACGGCGTCGCCCAACATGCCATGCCACGGCCTCGGCCCGCATGCCTTGCAACGGCGTCGCCCAACATGCCATGCCACGGCCTCGGCCCGCATGCCATGCCACGGCCTCGGCCCGCATGCCATGCCACGGCCTCGGCCCGCATGCCATGCCACGGCCTCGGCCCGCATGCCATGCCACGGCCTCGGCCCGCATGACATGCCACGGCCTCGGCCCGCATGCCCTGCCACGGCCTCGGCCCGCATGCCTTGCCACGGCGTTGCCCAACATGCCACGCCACGGCCTCGGCCCGCATGCCATGCCATGCCACGGCCCGCATGTCTTGCCACGGCGTTGCGAAACATGCCATGCCACGGCCTCGGCCCGCATGCCATGCCACGGCGTCGCCCAACATGCCATGCCACGGCCACGGCCCGCATGCCATGCCACGGCCTCGGCCCGCATGCCTTGCTACGGCGTTGCCCAACATGCCATGCCACGGCCTCGGCCCGCATGCCTTGCCACCGCGTTGCCCAGCATGCCATGCCACCGCGTTGCCCGTGGTGCCATGCCTTAGCCTTGGCCAACATGTCGAGCCACGGCCTTGGCCAACATGTCGAGCCACGGCCTCGGCCCGCATGCCTTGCTACGGCGTCGCCCAACATGCCATGCCACGGCCTCGGCCCGCATGCCTTGCTACGGCGTCGCCCAACATGCCATGCCACGGCCTCGGCCCGCATGCCATGCCACGTCCTCGGCCCGCATGCCATGCCACGGCCTCGGCCCGCATGCCATGCCCCGGCTTCGGCCCGCATGCCATGCCACGGCCTCGGCCCGTATGACATGCCACGACCTCGGCCCGCATGCCATGCCACGGCCTCGGCCCGCATGCCTTGCTACGGCCACGGCCTCGGCCCGCATGCCATGACATGCCACGGCCCGCATGTCTTGCCACGGCGTTGCCAAACATGCCATGCCACGGCCTCGGCCCGCATGCCATGCCACGGCGTCGCCCAACATGCCATGCCGCGGCCACGGCCCGCATGCCATGCCACGGCCTCGGCCCGCATGCCTTGCTACGGCGTTGCCCAACATGGCATGCCACGGCCTCGGCCCGCATGCCATGCCACGGCCTCGGCCCGCATGTCTTGCCACGGCGTTGCCAAACATGCCATGCCACGGCCTCGGCCCGCATGCCATGCCGCGGCGTCGCCCAACATGCCATGCCACGGCCACGGCCACGGCCCGCGTGCCATGCCACGGCCTCGGCCCGCATGCCTTGCTACGGCGTTGCCCGACATGCCATGCCACGGCCTCGGCCCGCATGCCTTGCCACCGCGTTGCCCAGCATGCCATGCCACCGCGTTGCCCGGCGTGCCATGCCTTAGCCTTGGCCAACATGTCGAGCCACGGCCTCGGCCCGCATGCCTTGCTACGGCGTCGCCCAACATGCCATGCCACGGCCTCGCCCCGCATGCCATGCCACGGCCTCGCCCCGCATGCCATGCCACGGCCTCGCCCCGCATGACATGCCACGGCCTCGGCCCGCATGCCATGCCACGGCCTCGGCCCGCATGCCTTGCCACGGCGTTGCCCAACATGCCACGCCACGGCCTCGGCCCGCATGCCATGCCACGCCACGGCCCGCATGTCATGCCACGGCGTTGCCAAACATGCCATGCCACGGCCCCGGCCCGCATGCCTTGCTACGGCGTCGTCCAACATGCCATGCCACGGCCTCGGCCCGCATGCCATGCCACGGCCTCGGCCCGCATGCCATGCCACGGCCTCGGCCCGCATGCCATGCCACGGCCTCGGCCCGCATGCCATGCCACGGCCTCGGCCCGCATGCCATGCCACGGCCTCGGCCCGCATGCCTTGCCACGGCCTCGGCCCGCATGCCATGCCACGGCCTCGGCCCGCATGCCATGCCACGGCCTCGGCCCGCATGCCATGCCACGGCCTCGGCCCGCATGCCATGCCACGGCATCGGCCCGCATGCCATGCCACGGCCTCGGCCCGCATGCCATGCCACGGCCTCGGCCCGCATGCCATGCCACGGCCTCGGCCCGCATGCCATGCCACGGCCTCGGCCCGCATGCCTTGCCACGGCGTTGCCCAACATGCCACGCCACGGCCTCGGCCCGCATGCCATGCCATGCCACGGCCCGCATGTCTTTGCCACGGCATTGCCAAACATGCCATGCCACGGCCTCGACCAGCATGCCATGCCACGGCGTCGCCCAACATGCCATGCCACGGCCACGGCCCGCATGCCATGCCACGGCCTCGGCCCGCATGCCTTGCTACGGCGTTGCCCAACATGCCATGCCACGGCCTCGGCCCGCATGCCTTGCCACCGCGTTGCCCAGCATGCCATGCCACCGCGTTGCCCGTCGTGCCATGCCTTAGCCTTGGCCAACATGTCGAGCCACGGCCTCGGCCCGCATGCCATGCTACGGCGTCGCCCAACATGCCATGCCACGGCCTCGGCCCGCATGCCTTGCTACGGCGTCGCCCAACATGCCATGCCACGGCCTCGGCCCGCATGCCATGCCACGGCCTCGGCCCGCATGCCATGCCACGGCCTCGGCCCGCATGCCATGCCACGGCCTCGGCCCGCATGCCATGCCACGGCCTCGGCCCGCATGCCATGCCACGGCCTCGGCCCGCATGACATGCCACGGCCTCGGCCCGCATGCCATGCCACGGCCTCGGCCCGCATGCCCTGCCACGGCGTTGCCCAACATGCCATGCCACGTCCTCGGCCCGCATGCCATGACATGCCACGGCCCGCATGTGTTGCCACGGCGTTGCCAAACATGCCATGCCACGGCCACGGCCCGCATGCCATGCCACGGCCTCGGCCCGCATGCCTTGCTACGGCGTTGCCCAACATGCCATGCCACGGCCTCGGCCCGCATGCCTTGCCACGGCGTTGCCCAACATGCCATGCCACGGCCTCGGCCCGCATGCCATGCCATGCCACGGCCCGCATGTCTTGCCAAGGCGTTGCCAAACATGCCTTGCCACGGCCTCGGCCCGCATGCCATGCCACGGCGTCGCCCAACATGCCATGCCACGGCCTCGGCCCGCATGCCTTGCAACGGCGTCGCCCAACATGCCATGCCACGGCCTCGGCCCGCATGCCATGCCACGGCCTCGGCCCGCATGCCATGCCACGGCCTCGGCCCGCATGCCATGCCACGGCCTCGGCCCGCATGACATGCCACGGCCTCGGCCCGCATGACATGCCACGGCCTCGGCCCGCATGCCCTGCCACGGCCTCGGCCCGCATGCCTTGCCACGGCGTTGCCCAACATGCCACGCCACGGCCTCGGCCCGCATGCCATGCCATGCCACGGCCCGCATGTCTTGCCACGGCGTTGCGAAACATGCCATGCCACGGCCTCGGCCCGCATGCCATGCCACGGCGTCGCCCAACATGCCATGCCACGGCCACGGCCCGCATGCCATGCCACGGCCTCGGCCCGCATGCCTTGCTACGGCGTTGCCCAACATGCCATGCCACGGCCTCGGCCCGCATGCCTTGCCACCGCGTTGCCCAGCATGCCATGCCACCGCGTTGCCCGTGGTGCCATGCCTTAGCCTTGGCCAACATGTCGAGCCACGGCCTTGGCCAACATGTCGAGCCACGGCCTCGGCCCGCATGCCTTGCTACGGCGTCGCCCAACATGCCATGCCACGGCCTCGGCCCGCATGCCATGCCACGTCCTCGGCCCGCATGCCATGCCACTGCCTCGGCCCGCATGCCATGCCCCGGCTTCGGCCCGCATGCCATGCCACGGCCTCGGCCCGCATGACATGCCACGACCTCGGCCCGCATGCCATGCCACGGCCTCGGCCCGCATGCCTTGCTACGGCCACGGCCTCGGCCCGCATGCCATGACATGCCACGGCCCGCATGTCTTGCCACGGCGTTGCCAAACATGCCATGCCACGGCCTCGGCCCGCATGCCATGCCACGGCGTCGCCCAACATGCCATGCCGCGGCCACGGCCCGCATGCCATGCCACGGCCTCGGCCCGCATGCCTTGCTACGGCGTTGCCCAACATGGCATGCCACGGCCTCGGCCCGCATGCCATGCCACGGCCTCGGCCCGCATGTCTTGCCACGGCGTTGCCAAACATGCCATGCCACGGCCTCGGCCCGCATGCCATGCCACGGCGTCGCCCAACATGCCATGCCACGGCCACGGCCACGGCCCGCGTGCCATGCCACGGCCTCGGCCCGCATGCCTTGCTACGGCGTTGCCCGACATGCCATGCCACGGCCTCGGCCCGCATGCCTTGCCACCGCGTTGCCCAGCATGCCATGCCACCGCGTTGCCCGGCGTGCCATGCCTTAGCCTTGGCCAACATGTCGAGCCACGGCCTCGGCCCGCATGCCTTGCTACGGCGTCGCCCAACATGCCATGCCACGGCCTCGCCCCGCATGCCATGCCACGGCCTCGCCCCGCATGCCATGCCACGGCCTCGGCCCGCATGACATGCCACGGCCTCGGCCCGCATGCCATGCCACGGCCTCGGCCCGCATGCCTTGCCACGGCGTTGCCCAACATGCCACGCCACGGCCTCGGCCCGCATGCCATGCCACGCCACGGCCCGCATGTCATGCCACGGCGTTGCCAAACATGCCATGCCACGGCCCCGGCCCGCATGCCTTGCTACGGCGTCGTCCAACATGCCATGCCACGGCCTCGGCCCGCATGCCATGCCACGGCCTCGGCCCGCATGCCATGCCACGGCCTCGGCCCGCATGCCATGCCACGGCCTCGGCCCGCATGCCATGCCACGGCCTCGGCCCGCATGACATGCCACGGCCTCGGCCCACATGCCTTGCCACGGCGTTGCCCAACATGCCATGCCACGGCCCGCATGTCTTGCCACGGCGTTGCCAAACATGCCATGCCACGGCCTCGGCCCGCATGCCATGCCACGGCGTCGCCCAACATGCCATGCCGCGGCCACGGCCCGCATGCCATGCCACGGCCTCGGCCCGCATGCCTTGCTACGGCGTTGCCCAACATGGCATGCCACGGCCTCGGCCCGCATGTCTTGCCACGGCGTTGCCAAACATGCCATGCCACGGCCTCGGCCCGCATGCCATGCCACGGCGTCGCCCAACATGCCATGCCACGGCCACGGCCACGGCCCGCATGCCATGCCACGGCCTCGGCCCGCATGCCTTGCTACGGCGTTGCCCGACATGCCATGCCACGGCCTCGGCCCGCATGCCTTGCCACCGCGTTGCCCAGCATGCCATGCCACCGCGTTGCCCGGCGTGCCATGCCTTAGCCTTGGCCAACATGTCGAGCCACGGCCTCGGCCCGCATGCCTTGCTACGGCGTCGCCCAACATGCCATGCCACGGCCTCGGCCCGCATGCCATGCCACGGCCTCGGCCCGCATGCCTTGGTACGGCGTCGCCCAACATGCCATGCCACGGCCTCGACCCGCATTACATGCCACGGCCTCGGCCCGCATTACATGCCACGGCCTCGGCCCGCATGACATGCCACGGCCTCGGCCCGCATGCCATGCCACGGCCTCGGCCCGCATGCCATGCCATGCCACGGCCCGCATGTCTTGCCACGGCGTTGCCAAACATGCCATGCCACGGCCTCGGCCGGCATGCCATGCCACGGCGTCGCCCAACATGCCATGCCACGGCCACGGCCCGCATGCCATGCCACGGCCTCGGCCCGCATGCCTTGCTACGGCGTTGCCCAACATGCCATGCCACGGCCTCGGCCCGCATGCCTTGCCACCGCGTTGCCCAGCATGCCATGCCACCGCGTTGACCGGCGTGCCATGCCTTAGCCTTGGCCAACATGTCGAGCCACGGCCTGGGCCAAACTTGCCATGACACGGCCTCGGCCCGCATGCCATGCCACGGCCTCGGCCCGCATGCCTTGCTACGGCGTCGCCCAACATTCCATGCCACGGCCTCGGCCCGCATGCCAAGCCACGGCCTCGGCCCGCATGACATGCCACGGCCTCGGCCCGCATGCCTTGCCACGACGTCGCCCAACTTGCCATGCCACGGCCTCGGCCCGCATGCCATGCCACGGCCTCGGCTCGCATGACATGCCACGGCCTCGGCCCGCATGCCTTGCTACGGCGTCGCCCAACATGCCATGCCACGGCCTCGGCCCGCATGCCATGCCACGGCCTCGGCCCGCATGACTGCCACGGCCTCGGACCGCATGCCTTGCTACGGCGTCGCCCAACATGCCATGCCACGGCCCCGGCCCGCATGCCTTGCCACCGCGTTGCCCGGCATGCCATGCCACCGCGTTGCCCGGCGTGCCATGCCTTAGCCTTGGCCAACATGTCGTGCCACGGCCTCGGCCCGCATGCCATGCCATGCCACGGCCCGCATGTCTTGCCACGGCGTTGCAAACATGCCATGCCACGGCCTCGGCCCGCATGCCTTGCTACGGCGTCGCCCAACATGCCATGCCACGGCCTCGGTCAGCATGCCATGCCATGGCACCGCCTTGTCCAGCTCGCCGTGCCGCAGCGTTGGCCAGCATGCCTTGGCCGGCATGCCATGCCAATGCCTTGGGCCAACATGGCGTGCCACGGGCTGGGCCATGCCGGTCCGTTGCCCGGCATGCCACGGCCGTGGCGGCATGGCAAGCCACGGCCTCGGCCAGCATGCCATGCCCCGGCCTCGCCCAGCATGCCATGGCACGGTCTTGGTCAGCATGCCATGCCATGGCACCGCCTTGTGCAACGTTGGCCAGCATGCCTTGGCCGGCATGCCATGCCAATGCCTTGGGCCAACATGGCGTGCCACGGGCTGGGCGAGCATGGCATGCCACGGGCTGGGCGAGCATGCCACGCCACGGCCTTGGCTAGCAGCAAGGCATGCCACGGCCTCGGCGAGCATGCCATGCCATGCCAAGGCCAAGGCCAAGGCCAAAGCCAAGGCCAAGGCCAAGGCCAAGGCAGTGGGCAAGGCCAAGTCCCTGTGCAAGGCATGGCCAAGGCCAAGGCCATGGCATGCCACCGCCTCGATCGATCTTTTTGAACATGATTCTTTTATAATCTTACCCAAACCGTGCAACACAATTAAAAATGCACTACAATCAATTTTAAATGTCATTCCCTATTTTTTTGCAATTTTTCTGGAGCTTTTCGAATTTTTAAAGCCCTTATTTGGCATAAAAAAATCAAAATAAAATTAAAAAAATGAAAAAAATAATTTAATAATTTCTATAATTACTAGTGAATCATCCTTTAATTATGGGAATTTTTCCATAATTTTTTGACCATTTTTATTAATTTTTATTATTTTTTAAGTATTAATATCGAAATAAATTAAAATAAAATATTTTCGGTAAAAAAATATTTTTTTTAATTTTTTTTATGGTGTATTAAATTATTTCCTACAACTTTCATGTTGAAAGTTTTGGCAAAAAGCCATTACTTTTTAAAAAAACCCCATTATGACTCCTCGAACATGCTTGATGTTTCCTCCTGCCAGACTGAAAAGGGCTTAACAGGCTATTATAAGGGGGGGGCACCTCCCTTGCCCAGGGCAAGGCAGTGGCAGGTACGCCCCATGTTGGGCGCGGCCTGGGCTGCGGCCTTGGGTTACATGCACTGCGGCTCGACCGCGGCCTGGGCTGCGGCCTGGGGCGGCTCGGCCGCGGCCTTGGGCGGCCTGGACCGCGGCCTTGGGCGGCCTTGCGCGGCCTGGGCGCGGCCTGGGCGCGGCCTTGCGCGGCCTGGGCGCGGCCTTGGGCGGCCTGGCCGCGGCCTTGCGCGGCCTGGGCGCGGCCTTGGCCAGCATGGCGTGGCATCCGCGCGGGCGTGGGCGGCCTGGCATGCGCGCGGCATGGGCAGCACGGCATGGCATGCGCACGGCCTGGGCGGCCTGGCATGCAGCCGGCCTGGCATGCCCGCGGCGTGGGCAGCACGGCATGGCATGCGCACGGCCTGGGCGGCCTGGCATGCAGCCGGCCTGGCATGCCCGCGGCGTGGGCAGCACGGCATGGCATGCGCACGGCCTGGGCGGCCTGGCATGCAGCTGGCCTGGGCAGCACGGCATGGCATGCGCACGGCCTGGGCGGCCTGGCATGCAGCCGGCCAGGGCAGCCTGGCCTGGCATGCCCGCGGCGTGGGCAGCGTGGCCTGTGCGAATACCGCGCGCGTGGTCTTTTGACCACGGTGCGCGTGTTGCGCGCATGGTCGCGCACGCCTTTGCACGCCTTCGCACGCAACGCACGTCTAGTGATAAGAACCGCAGCCAAGGCAGCCCAGCCCCAAGGCCATGGCCAGCAGCATGGCATGCCACGGCCAAGGCAGGCCAGCCAAAGCCAGCAGCATGCCATGCCAAGGCCAAGGCAGCCCAGCCAAAGCCAGCAGCATGCCATGCCAAGGCCAAGGCCAGCAGCATGGCATGCCACGGCCAAGGCAGGCCAGCCAAAGCCAGCAGCATGCCATGCCAAGGCCAAGGCCAGCAGCATGCCATGCCACGGCCAAGGTAGCCCAGCCAAAGCCAGCAGCTTGCCATGCCAAGGCCAAGGCCAGCAGCATGCCATGCCACGGCCAAGGCAGCCCAGCCAAAGCCAGCAGCATGCCATGCCAAGGCCAAGGCCAGCAGCATGCCATGCCACGGCCAAGGCAGCCCAGCCAAGGCCAGCAGCATGCCATGCCACGGCCAAGGCAGCCCAGCCAAAGCCAGCAGCTTGCCATGCCAAGGCCAAGTCCAGCAGCATGCCATGCCACGGCCAAGGCAGCCCAGCCAAAGCCAGCAGCATGCCATGCCAAGGCCAAGGCCAGCAGCATGCCATGCCACGGCCAAGGCAGCCCAGCCAAAGCCAGCAGCATGCCATGCCAAGGCCAAGGCCAGCAGCATGCCATGCCACGGCCAAGGCAGCCCAGCCAAAGCCAGCAGCATGCCATGCCAAGGCCAAGGCCAGCAGCATGCCTTGCCACGGCCAAGGCAGGCCTGCCAAAGCCAGCAGCATCCCATGCCAAGGCCAAGGCCAGCAGCATGCCATGCCACGGCCAAGGCAGCCCAGCCAAAGCCAGCAGCATGCCATGCCAAGGCCTAGGCCAGCAGCATGCCATGCCACGGCCAAGGCAGCCCAGCCAAAGCCAGCAGCATGCCATGCCAAGGCCAAGGCCAGCAGCATGCCATGCCACGGCCAAGGCAGCCCAGCCAAAGCCAGCAGCATGCCATGCCAAGGCCAAGGCCAGCAGCATGCCATGCCACGGCCAAGGCAGCCCAGCCAAGGCCAGCAGCATGCCCTGCCACGGCCAAGGCAGCCCAGCCAAAGCCAGCAGCTTGCCATGCCAAGGCCAAGGCCAGCAGCATGCCATGCCACGGCCAAGGCAGCCCAGCCAAAGCCAGCAGCATGCCATGCCAAGGCCAAGGCCAGCAGCATGCCATGCCACGGCCAAGGCAGCCCAGCCAAAGCCAGCAGCATGCCATGCCAAGGCCAAGGCCAGCAGCATGCCATGCCACGGCCAAGGCAGCCCAGCCAAAGCCAGCAGCATGCCATGCCAAGGCCTAGGCCAGCAGCATGCCTTGCCACGGCCAAGGCAGGCCTGCCAAAGCCAGCAGCATGCCATGCCAAGGCCAAGGCCAGCAGCATGCCATGCCACGGCCAAGGCAGCCCAGCCAAAGCCAGCAGCATGCCATGCCAAGGCCAAGGCAGCCCAGCCAAAGCCAGCAGCATGCCATGCCACGGCCAAGGCAGCCCAGCCAAGGCCAGCAGCATGCCCTGCCACGGCCAAGGCAGCCCAGCCAAAGCCAGCAGCTTGCCATGCCAAGGCCAAGGCCAGCAGCATGCCATGCCACGGCCAAGGCAGCCCAGCCAAAGCCAGCAGCATGCCATGCCAAGGCCAAGGCCAGCAGCATGCCATGCCACGGCCAAGGCAGCCCAGCCAAAGCCAGCAGCATGCCATGCCAAGGCCAAGGCCAGCAGCATGCCATGCCACGGCCAAGGCAGCCCAGCCAAAGCCAGCAGCATGCCATGCCAAGGCCTAGGCCAGCAGCATGCCTTGCCACGGCCAAGGCAGGCCTGCCAAAGCCAGCAGCATGCCATGCCAAGGCCAAGGCCAGCAGCATGCCATGCCACGGCCAAGGCAGCCCAGCCAAAGCCAGCAGCTTGCCATGCCAAGGCCAAGTCCAGCAGCATGCCATGCCACGGCCAAGGCAGCCCAGCCAAAGCCAGCAGCATGCCATGCCAAGGCCAAGGCCAGCAGCATGCCATGCCACGGCCAAGGCAGCCCAGCCAAAGCCAGCAGCATGCCATGCCAAGGCCAAGGCCAGCAGCATGCCATGCCACGGCCAAGGCAGCCCAGCCAAAGCCAGCAGCATGCCATGCCAAGGCCTAGGCCAGCAGCATGCCTTGCCACGGCCAAGGCAGGCCTGCCAAAGCCAGCAGCATGCCATGCCAAGGCCAAGGCCAGCAGCATGCCATGCCACGGCCAAGGCAGCCCAGCCAAAGCCAGCAGCATGCCATGCCAAGGCCTAGGCCAGCAGCATGCCATGCCACGGCCAAGGCAGCCCAGCCAAAGCCAGCAGCATGCCATGCCAAGGCCTAGGCCAGCAGCATGCCATGCCACGGCCAAGGCAGGCCTGCCAAAGCCAGCAGCATGCCATGCCAAGGCCAAGGCCAGCAGCATGCCATGCCACGGCCAAGGCAGCCCAGCCAAAGCCAGCAGCATGCCATGCCAAGGCCTAGGCCAGCAGCATGCCATGCCACGGCCAAGGCAGCCCAGCCAAAGCCAGCAGCATGCCATGCCAAGGCCTAGGCCAGCAGCATGCCATGCCACGGCCAAGGCAGGCCAGCCAAAGCCAGCAGCATGCCATGCCAAGGCCAAGGCCAGCAGCATGCCATGCCACGGCCAAGGCAGCCCAGCCAAAGCCAGCAGCTTGCCATGCCAAGGCCAAGGCCAGCAGCATGCCATGCCACGGCCAAGGCAGCCCAGCCAAAGCCAGCAGCATGCCATGCCAAGGCCAAGGCCAGCAGCAAGCCATGCCACGGCCAAGGCAGCCCAGCCAAGGCCAGCAGCATGCCCTGCCACGGCCAAGGCAGCCCAGCCAAAGCCAGCAGCTTGCCATGCCAAGGCCAAGGCCAGCAGCATGCCATGCCACGGCCAAGGCAGCCCAGCCAAAGCCAGCAGCATGCCATGCCAAGGCCAAGGCCAGCAGCATGCCATGCCACGGCCAAGGCAGCCCAGCCAAAGCCAGCAGCATGCCATGCCAAGGCCAAGGCCAGCAGCATGCCATGCCACGGCCAAGGCAGCCCAGCCAAAGCCAGCAGCATGCCATGCCAAGGCCTAGGCCAGCAGCATGCCTTGCCACGGCCAAGGCAGGCCTGCCAAAGCCAGCAGCATGCCATGCCAAGGCCAAGGCCAGCAGCATGCCATGCCACGGCCAAGGCAGCCCAGCCAAAGCCAGCAGCATGCCATGCCAAGGCCTAGGCCAGCAGCATGCCATGCCACGGCCAAGGCAGCCCAGCCAAAGCCAGCAGCATGCCATGCCAAGGCCTAGGCCAGCAGCATGCCATGCCACGGCCAAGGCAGGCCTGCCAAAGCCAGCAGCATGCCATGCCAAGGCCAAGGCCAGCAGCATGCCATGCCACGGCCAAGGCAGCCCCGCCAAAGCCAGCAGCATGCCATGCCAAGGCCTAGGCCAGCAGCATGCCATGCCACGGCCAAGGCAGCCCAGCCAAAGCCAGCAGCATGCCATGCCAAGGCCTAGGCCAGCAGCATGCCATGCCACGGCCAAGGCAGGCCAGCCAAAGCCTGCAGCATGCCATGCCAAGGCCAAGGCCAGCAGCATGCCATGCCACGGCCAAGGCAGCCCAGCCAAAGCCAGCAGCATGCCATGCCAAGGCCTAGGCCAGCAGCATGCCATGCCACGGCCAAGGCAGGCCTGCCAAAGCCAGCAGCATGCCATGCCAAGGCCAAGGCCAGCAGCATGCCATGCCACGGCCAAGGCAGCCCAGCCAAAGCCAGCAGCATGCCATGCCAAGGCCAAGGCCAGCAGCATGCCATGCCACGGCCAAGGCAGCCCAGCCAAAGCCAGCAGCATGCCATGCCAAGGCCAAGGCCAGCAGCATGCCATGCCACGGCCAAGGCAGCCCAGCCAAAGCCAGCAGCATGCCATGCCAAGGCCAAGGCCAGCAGCATGCCATGCCACGGCCAAGGCAGCGCAGCCAAGGCCAGCAGCATGCCATGCCACGGCCAAGGCAGCCCAACCAAAGCCAGCAGCTTGCCATGCCAAGGCCAAGGCCAGCAGCATGTCATGCCACGGCCAAGGCAGCCCAGCCAAAGCCAGCAGCATGCCATGCCAAGGCCAAGGCCAGCAGCATGCCATGCCACGGCCAAGGCAGCCCAGCCAAAGCCAGCAGCATGCCATGCCAAGGCCAAGGCCAGCAGCATGCCATGCCACGGCCAAGGCAGCCCAGCCAAAGCCAGCAGCATGCCATGCCAAGGCCTAGGCCAGCAGCATGCCATGCCACGGCCAAGGCAGGCCTGCCAAAGCCAGCAGCATGCCATGCCAAGGCCAAGGCCAGCAGCATGCCATGCCACGGCCAAGGCAGCCCAGCCAAAGCCAGCAGCATGCCATGCCAAGGCCTAGGCCAGCAGCATGCCATGCCACGGCCAAGGCAGCCCAGCCAAAGCCAGCAGCATGCCATGCCAAGGCCAAGGCCAGCAGAATGCCATGCCACGGCCAAGGCAGGCCAGCCAAAGCCAGCAGCATGCCATGCCAAGGCCAAGGCCAGCAGCATGCCATGCCACGGCCAAGGCAGCCCAGGCAAAGCCAGCAGCATGCCATGCCAAGGCCTAGGCCAGCAGCATGCCATGCCACGGCCAAGGCAGGCCAGCCAAAGCCAGCAGCATGCCATGCCAAGGCCAAGGCCAGCAGCATGCCATGCCACGGCCAAGGCAGCCCAGCCAAAGCCAGCAGCATGCCAGGCCAAGGCCTTGGCCAGCAGCATGCCATGCCACGGCCAAGGCAGGCCTGCCAAAGCCAGCAGCATGCCATGCCAAGGCCAAGGCCAGCAGCATGCCATGCCACGGCCAAGGCAGCCCAGCCAAAGCCAGCAGCATGCCATGCCAAGGCCTAGGCCAGCAGCATGCCATGCCACGGCCAAGGCAGCCCAGCCAAAGCCAGCAGCATGCCATGCCAAGGCCAAGGCCAGCAGCATGCCATGCCACGGCCAAGGCAGCCCAGCCAAAGCCAGCAGCATGCCATGCCAAGGCCTAGGCCAGCAGCATGCCATGCCACGGCCAAGGCAGCCCAGCCAAAGCCAGCAGCATGCCATGCCAAGGCCAAGGCCAGCAGCATGCCATGCCACGGCCAAGGCAGCCCAGCCAAAGCCAGCAGCATGCCATGCCAAGGCCTAGGCCAGCAGCATGCCATGCCACGGCCAAGGCCGCCCAGCCAAAGCCAGCAGCATGCCATGCCAAGGCCAAGGCCAGCAGCATGCCATGCCACGGCCAAGGCAGCCCAGCCAAAGCCAGCAGCATGCCATGCCAAGGCCTAGGCCAGCAGCATGCCATGCCACGGCCAAGGCAGCCCAGCCAAAGCCAGCACCATGCCATGCCAAGGCCAAGGCCAGCAGCATGCCATGCCACGGCCAAGGCAGCCCAGCCAAAGCCAGCAGCATGCCATGCCAAGGCCTAGGCCAGCAGCATGCCATGCCACGGCCAAGGCAGGCCTGCCAAAGCCAGCAGCATGCCATGCCAAGGCCAAGGCCAGCAACATGCCATGCCACGGCCAAGGCAGCCCAGCCAAAGCCAGCAGCATGCCATGCCAAGGCCTAGGCCAGCAGCATGCCATGCCACGGCCAAGGCAGCCCAGCCAAAGCCAGCAGCATGCCATGCCAAGGCCTAGGCCAGCAGCATGCCATGCCACGGCCAAGGCAGCCCAGCCAAAGCCAGCAGCATGCCATGCCAAGGCCAAGGCCAGCAGCATGCCATGCCACGGCCAAGGCAGCCCAGCCAAAGCCAGCAGCATGCCATGCCAAGGCCTAGGCCAGCAGCATGCCATGCCACGGCCAAGGCAGGCCTGCCAAAGCCAGCAGCATGCCATGTCAAGGCCAAGGCCAGCAGCATGCCATGCCACGGCCAAGGCAGGCCAGCCAAAGCCAGCAGCATGCCATGCCACGGCCAAGGCAGGCCAGCCAAAGCCAGCAGCATGCCATGCCAAGGCCTAGGCCAGCAGCATGCCATGCCACGGCCAAGGCAGGCCAGCCAAAGCCAGCAGCATGCCATGCCAAGGCCAAGGCCAGCAGCATGCCATGCCACGGCCAACGCAGCCCAGCCAAAGCCGGCGGCATGCCATGCCAAGGCCAAGGCCAGCAGCATGCCATGCCACGACCAAGGCTGCCAGCCAAAGCCAGCAGCATGCCATGCCAAGGCCTAGGCCAGCAGCATGCCATGCCACGGCCAAGGCAGCCCAGCCAAAGCCGCCAGCATGCCATGCCAAGGCCAAGGCCAAGGCCAGCAGCATGCCATGCCACGGCCAAGGCCAAGGCCAAGGCAGCCCATCCGAAGCCAGCAACATTCCATGGCAAGGCCAACGCAGCCCAGCCAAAGCCGGCGGCATGCCATGCCAAGGCCAAGGCCAGCCGCATGTCTTGCCACGGCCTTGTCCCGCAGCGTGGCGTGCCTTTGCCTTGGGCTAGAACATCGCATGCCACGCCCTTGGCAAGCAATCCTGTCCCTCGTGTAATTGCCATTTGGTTTGGCTTTGACTTACGTATATGTTGCCCTGCGAAATGCTTGTCCCTCGGGTAATAGCCGTTTGGTTGCCTTTGACTTGCGAACCCGTTGCTAGTGCTTTCCCCAGTGGAAGCTTGTTGGGAAAAGTATGTCCCTCGGAAGTTGCCTGTTGCGTTTCTTATTTGCATTCGAGCTATCCGATGCTTGCTGGGTTTCTCTAAGAGTTTTTGCACGTTCGTCGGGCTTTTTAATTATTTATTTACTCATAAAAATTATAATAAAATAAATTAAAAATAAAAAAATAATTAAAAAAATTACTATAATTACTAGTGCCTCATCTTATAATTGTTGGAATTTTTCTAGAATTTTTTGAGTATTTTTAGTAATTTTTATTATTTTTTAAGTATTAAAATTGAAATAAATTAAAATAAAATATTCCGGTGGCCAAATATTTTTTTATAATTTTTTTTATGGTGTATTAAATTATTTCATACAACTTTCATGTTGAAAGTTTTGGCAAAAAACCCTTACTTTTTAAAAAAACCCCATTATGACTCCTCGAACATGCTTGATGTTTCCTCCTGCCAGATTGAAAAGGGCTTAACAGGCTATTATAAGGGGGGGGCACCTCCCTTAAGGCTGGCCAGCATGGCCAGGCCACAGGCCACGCCTATGCCTAGGCGGGCGCTTGGCACATGCCATCGCTTGGCTTGTGGCATTGGCTTGTGGCATCGAAACTACATAGCCAAGCACGGGATGCGTCGAGTGGCGGCCCGCGGTGGTGGCGGTGGCACGTTGGCCTAGGCCAGCATGCCATGCCACAGCCTTGGCCAGCAACATGGCATGCCAAAGCCTTGGCCAGCAACATGGCATGCCAAAGCCTTGGCCAGCAGCATGCCATGCCTTGGCCTTGGCAAGCATGTCATGCCACGGCCTTGGCCAGCAGCATGCCATGCCACGGCCTTGGCCAGCAGCATGCCATGCCCCGGCCTTGGCCAGCAGCATGCCATGCCACGGCCTTGGCCAGCAGCATGCCATGCCACGGCCTTGGCCAGCAGCATGCCATGCCACAGCCTTGGCCAGCAACATGGCATGCCAAAGCCTTGGCCAGCAGCATGCCATGCCTTGGCCTTGGCAAGCATGTCATGCCACGGCCTTGGCCAGCTGCATGCCATGCCACGGCCTTGGCCAGCAGCATGCCATGCCACGGCCTTGGCCAGCAGCATGCCATGCCACGGCCTTGGCCAGCAGCATGCCATGCCACAGCCTTGGCCAGCAACATGGCATGCCAAAGCCTTGGCCAGCAGCACGCCATGCCCCGGCCTTGGCAAGCTTGTCATGCCACGGCCATGGCCAGCAGCGTGCTATGCCCCGGCCTTGGCCAGCAGCTTGCCATGCCACGACCTTGGCCAGCAGCTTGCCATGCCCCGGCCTTGGCCAGCATGTCATGCCGCGGCCTTGGCCAGCAGCATGCCATGCCACGGCCTTGGCCAGCAACATGGCATGCCGCGGCCTTGGCCGGCAGCATGCCATGCCGCGGCCTTGGCCGGCAGCATGCCATGCCGCGGCCTTTGCCGGCAGCATGCCATGCCGCGGCCTTTGCCAGCAGCATGGCAAGCCCAAGCCTTGGTCAGCAGCAGCATGCCATGCCAATGCCTTGGCCAGCAGCATGCCTTGCCACGGCCTCGTCCAGCAGCATGGCATGCCACGCCACGGCCTCGGCCATCAGCATGCCTTGCCACGGCCTCGGCCATCAGCATGCCTTGCCACGGCCTTGTCCAGCAGCATGGCATGCCCGGCTTTGGCCAGCAGCATGTCATGCCACGGCCTTGGCAAGCATGCCAAGCCACGGCCTTGGCAAGCATGCCATGTCCCTCGGGTAATTG
>NW_028129474.1:14810000-14820000 GCF_055761805.1 Camellia sinensis
CCACGGCCTCGGCCCGCATGCCATGCTACGGCGTCGCCCAACATGCCATGCCACGGCCTCGGCCCGCATGCCTTGCTACGGCGTCGCCCAACATGCCATGCCACGGCCTCGGCCCGCATGCCATGCCACGGCCTCGGCCCGCATGCCATGCCACGGCCTCGGCCCGCATGACATGCCACGGCCTCGGCCCGCATGCCATGCCACGGCCTCGGCCCGCATGCCCTGCCACGGCGTTGCCCAACATGCCATGCCACGTCCTCAGCCCGCATGCCATGACATGCCACGGCCCGCATGTGTTGCCACGGCGTTGCCAAACATGCCATGCCACGGCCTCGGCCCGCATGCCATGCCACGGCGTCGCCCAACATGCCATGCCACGGCCACGGCCCGCATGCCATGCCACGGCCTCGGCCCGCATGCCTTGCTACGGCGTTGCCCAACATGCCATGCCACGGCCTCGGCCCGCATGCCTTGCCACGGCGTTGCCCAACATGCCATGCCACGGCCTCGGCCCGCATGCCATGCCATGCCACGGCCCGCATGTCTTGCCAAGGCGTTGCCAAACATGCCTTGCCACGGCCTCGGCCCGCATGCCATGCCACGGCGTCGCCCAACATGCCATGCCACGGCCTCGGCCCGCATGCCTTGCAACGGCGTCGCCCAACATGCCATGCCACGGCCTCGGCCCGCATGCCATGCCACGGCCTCGGCCCGCATGCCATGCCACGGCCTCGGCCCGCATGACATGCCACGGCCTCGGCCCGCATGACATGCCACGGCCTCGGCCCGCATGCCCTGCCACGGCCTCGGCCCGCATGCCTTGCCACGGCGTTGCCCAACATGCCACGCCACGGCCTCGGCCCGCATGCCATGCCATGCCACGGCCCGCATGTCTTGCCACGGCGTTGCGAAACATGCCATGCCACGGCCTCGGCCCGTATGCCATGCCACGGCGTCGCCCAACATGCCATGCCACGGCCACGGCCCGCATGCCATGCCACGGCCTCGGCCCGCATGCCTTGCTACGGCGTTGCCCAACATGCCATGCCACGGCCTCGGCCCGCATGCCTTGCCACCGCGTTGCCCAGCATGCCATGCCACCGCGTTGCCCGTGGTGCCATGCCTTAGCCTTGGCCAACATGTCGAGCCACGGCCTTGGCCAACATGTCGAGCCACGGCCTCGGCCCGCATGCCTTGCTACGGCGTCGCCCAACATGCCATGCCACGGCCTCGGCCCGCATGCCTTGCTACGGCGTCGCCCAACATGCCATGCCACGGCCTCGGCCCGCATGCCATGCCACGTCCTCGGCCCGCATGCCATGCCACGGCCTCGGCCCGCATGCCATGCCCCGGCTTCGGCCCGCATGCCATGCCACGGCCTCGGCCCGCATGACATGCCACGACCTCGGCCCGCATGCCATGCCACGGCCTCGGCCCGCATGCCTTGCTACGGCCACGGCCTCGGCCCGCATGCCATGACATGCCACGGCCCGCATGTCTTGCCACGGCGTTGCCAAACATGCCATGCCACGGCCTCGGCCCGCATGCCATGCCACGGCGTCGCCCAACATGCCATGCCGCGGCCACGGCCCGCATGCCATGCCACGGCCTCGGCCCGCATGCCTTGCTACGGCGTTGCCCAACATGGCATGCCACGGCCTCGGCCCGCATGCCATGCCACGGCCTCGGCCCGCATGTCTTGCCACGGCGTTGCCAAACATGCCATGCCACGGCCTCGGCCCGCATGCCATGCCACGGCGTCGCCCAACATGCCATGCCACGGCCACGGCCACGGCCCGCGTGCCATGCCACGGCCTCGGCCCGCATGCCTTGCTACGGCGTTGCCCGACATGCCATGCCACGGCCTCGGCCCGCATGCCTTGCCACCGCGTTGCACAGCATGCCATGCCACCGCGTTGCCCGGCGTGCCATGCCTTTGCCTTGGCCAACATGTCGAGCCACGGCCTCGGCCCGCATGCCTTGCTACGGCGTCGCCCAACATGCCATGCCACGGCCTCGCCCCGCATGCCATGCCACGGCCTCGCCCCGCATGCCATGCCACGGCCTCGGCCCGCATGACATGCCACGGCCTCGGCCCGCATGCCATGCCACGGCCTCGGCCCGCAAGCCTTGCCACGGCGTTGCCCAACATGCCACGCCACGGCCTCGGCCCGCATGCCATGCCACGCCACGGCCCGCATGTCATGCCACGGCGTTGCCAAACATGCCATGCCACGGCCCCGGCCCGCATGCCTTGCTACGGCGTCGTCCAACATGCCATGCCACGGCCTCGGCCCGCATGCCATGCCACGGCCTCGGCCCGCATGCCATGCCACGGCCTCGGCCCGCATGCCATGCCACGGCCTCGGCCCGCATGCCATGCCACGGCCTCGGCCCGCATGACATGCCACGGCCTCGGCCCGCATGCCATGCCACGGCCTCGGCCCGCATGCCTTGCCACGGCGTTGCCCAACATGCCATGCCACGGCCCGCATGTCTTGCCACGGCGTTACCAAACATGCCATGCCACGGCCTCGGCCCGCATGCCATGCCACGGCGTCGCCCAACATGCCATGCCGCGGCCACGGCCCGCATGCCATGCCACGGCCTCGGCCCGCATGCCTTGCTACGGCGTTGCCCAACATGGCATGCCACGGCCTCGGCCCGCATGTCTTGCCACGGCGTTGCCCAACATGCCATGCCACGGCCCGCATGTCTTGCCACGGCGTTACCAAACATGCCATGCCACGGCCTCGGCCCGCATGCCATGCCACGGCGTCGCCCAACATGCCATGCCGCGGCCACGGCCCGCATGCCATGCCACGGCCTCGGCCCGCATGCCTTGCTACGGCGTTGCCCAACATGGCATGCCACGGCCTCGGCCCGCATGTCTTGCCACGGCGTTGCCAAACATGCCATGCCACGGCCTCGGCCCGCATGCCATGCCACGGCGTCGCCCAACATGCCATGCCACGGCCACGGCCACGGCCCGCATGCCATGCCACGGCCTCGGCCCGCATGCCTTGCTACGGCGTTGCCCGACATGCCATGCCACGGCCTCGGCCCGCATGCCTTGCCACCGCGTTGCCCAGCATGCCATGCCACCGCGTTGCCCGGCGTGCCATGCCTTAGCCTTGGCCAACATGTCGAGCCACGGCCTCGGCCCGCATGCCTTGCTACGGCGTCGCCCAACATGCCATGCCACGGCCTCGGCCCGCATGCCATGCCACGGCCTCGGCCCGCATGCCTTGGTACGGCGTCGCCCAACATGCCATGCCACGGCCTCGACCCGCATTACATGCCACGGCCTCGGCCCGCATTACATGCCACGGCCTCGGCCCGCATGACATGCCACGGCCTCGGCCCGCATGCCATGCCACGGCCTCGGCCCGCATGCCATGCCATGCCACGGCCCGCATGTCTTGCCACGGCGTTGCCAAACATGCCATGCCACGGCCTCGGCCGGCATGCCATGCCACGGCGTCGCCCAACATGCCATGCCACGGCCACGGCCCGCATGCCATGCCACGGCCTCGGCCTGCATGCCTTGCTACGGCGTTGCCCAACATGCCATGCCACGGCCTCGGCCCGCATGCCTTGCCACCGCGTTGCCCAGCATGCCATGCCACCGCGTTGACCGGCGTGCCATGCCTTAGCCTTGGCCAACATGTCGAGCCACGGCCTGGGCCAAACTTGCCATGACACGGCCTCGGCCCGCATGCCATGCCACGGCCTCGGCCCGCATGACATGCCACGGCCTCGGCCCGCATGCCTTGCTACGGCGTCGCCCAACATTCCATGCCACGGCCTCGGCCCGCATGCCAAGCCACGGCCTCGGCCCGCATGACATGCCACGGCCTCGGGCCGCATGCCTTGCCACGACGTCGCCCAACTTGCCATGCCACGGCCTCGGCCCGCATGCCATGCCACGGCCTCGGCTCGCATGACATGCCACGGCCTCGGCCCGCATGCCTTGCTACGGCGTCGCCCAACATGCCATGCCACGGCCTCGGCCCGCATGCCATGCCACGGCCTCGGCCCGCATGACATGCCACGGCCTCGGACCGCATGCCTTGCTACGGCGTCGCCCAACATGCCATGCCACGGCCCCGGCCCGCATGCCTTGCCACCGCGTTGCCCGGCATGCCATGCCACCGCGTTGCCCGGCGTGCCATGCCTTAGCCTTGGCCAACATGTCGTGCCACGGCCTCGGCCCGCATGCCATGCCATGCCACGGCCCGCATGTCTTGCCACGGCGTTGCAAACATGCCATGCCACGGCCTCGGCCCGCATGCCTTGCTACGGCGTCGCCCAACATGCCATGCCACGGCCTCGGTCAGCATGCCATGCCATGGCACCGCCTTGTCCAGCTCGCCGTGCCGCAGCGTTGGCCAGCATGCCTTGGCCGGCATGCCATGCCAATGCCTTGGGCCAACATGGCGTGCCACGGGCTGGGCCATGCCGGTCCGTTGCCCGGCATGCCACGGCCGTGGCGGCATGGCAAGCCACGGCCTCGGCCAGCATGCCATGCCCCGGCCTCGCCCAGCATGCCATGGCACGGTCTTGGTCAGCATGCCATGCCATGGCACCGCCTTGTGCAACGTTGGCCAGCATGCCTTGGCCGGCATGCCATGCCAATGCCTTGGGCCAACATGGCGTGCCACGGGCTGGGCGAGCATGGCATGCCACGGGCTGGGCGAGCATGCCACGCCACGGCCTTGGCTAGCAGCAAGGCATGCCACGGCCTCGGCGAGCATGCCATGCCATGCCAAGGCCAAGGCCAAGGCCAAAGCCAAGGCCAAGGCCAAGGCCAAGGCAGTGGGCAAGGCCAAGTCCCTGTGCAAGGCATGGCCAAGGCCAAGGCCATGGCATGCCACCGCCTCGATCGATCTTTTTGAACATGATTCTTTTATAATCTTACCCAAACCGTGCAACACAATTAAAAATGCACTACAATCAATTTTAAATGTCATTCCCTATTTTTTTGCAATTTTTCTGGAGCTTTTCGAATTTTTAAAGCCCTTATTTGGCATAAAAAAATCAAAATAAAATTAAAAAAATGAAAAAAATAATTTAATAATTTCTATAATTACTAGTGAATCATCCTTTAATTATGGGAATTTTTCCATAATTTTTTGACCATTTTTATTAATTTTTATTATTTTTTAAGTATTAATATCGAAATAAATTAAAATAAAATATTTTCGGTAAAAAAATATTTTTTTTAATTTTTTTTATGGTGTATTAAATTATTTCCTACAACTTTCATGTTGAAAGTTTTGGCAAAAAACCATTACTTTTTAAAAAAACCCCATTATGACTCCTCGAACATGCTTGATGTTTCCTCCTGCCAGACTGAAAAGGGCTTAACAGGCTATTATAAGGGGGGGGCACCTCCCTTGCCCAGGGCAAGGCAGTGGCAGGTACGCCCCATGTTGGGCGCGGCCTGGGCTGCGGCCTTGGGTTACATGCACTGCGGCTCGACCGCGGCCTGGGCTGCGGCCTGGGGCGGCTCGGCCGCGGCCTTGGGCGGCCTGGACCGCGGCCTTGGGCGGCCTTGCGCGGCCTGGGCGCGGCCTGGGCGCGGCTTTGCGCGGCCTGGGCGCGGCCTTGGGCGGCCTGGCCGCGGCCTTGCGCGGCCTGGGCGCGGCCTTGGGCAGTATGGCGTGGCATCCGCGCGGGCGTGGGCGGCCTGGCATGCGCGCGGCATGGGCAGCACGGCATGGCATGCGCACGGCCTGGGCGGCCTGGCATGCAGCCGGCCAGGGCAGCCTGGCCTGGCATGCCCGCGGCGTGGGCAGCGTGGCCTGTGCGAATACCGCGCGCGTGGTCTTTTGACCACGGTGCGCGTGTTGCGCGCATGGTCGCGCACGCCTTTGCACGCCTTCGCACGCAACGCACGTCTAGTGATAAGAACCGCAGCCAAGGCAGCCCAGCCCCAAGGCCATGGCCAGCAGCATGGCATGCCACGGCCAAGGCAGGCCAGCCAAAGCCAGCAGCATGCCATGCCAAGGCCAAGGCCAGCAGCATGCCATGCCACGGCCAAGGCAGCCCAGCCAAAGCCAGCAGCATGCCATGCCAAGGCCAAGGCCAGCAGCATGCCATGCCACGGCCAAGGCAGGCCAGCCAAAGCCAGCAGCATGCCATGCCAAGGCCAAGGCCAGCAGCATGCCATGCCACGGCCAAGGTAGCCCAGCCAAAGCCAGCAGCTTGCCATGCCAAGGCCAAGGCCAGCAGCATGCCATGCCACGGCCAAGGCAGCCCAGCCAAAGCCAGCAGCATGCCATGCCAAGGCCAAGGCCAGCAGCATGCCATGCCACGGCCAAGGCAGCCCAGCCAAGGCCAGCAGCATGCCATGCCACGGCCAAGGCAGCCCAGCCAAAGCCAGCAGCTTGCCATGCCAAGGCCAAGTCCAGCAGCATGCCATGCCACGGCCAAGGCAGCCCAGCCAAAGCCAGCAGCATGCCATGCCAAGGCCAAGGCCAGCAGCATGCCATGCCACGGCCAAGGCAGCCCAGCCAAAGCCAGCAGCATGCCATGCCAAGGCCAAGGCCAGCAGCATGCCATGCCACGGCCAAGGCAGCCCAGCCAAAGCCAGCAGCATGCCATGCCAAGGCCAAGGCCAGCAGCATGCCTTGCCACGGCCAAGGCAGGCCTGCCAAAGCCAGCAGCATGCCATGCCAAGGCCAAGGCCAGCAGCATGCCATGCCACGGCCAAGGCAGCCCAGCCAAAGCCAGCAGCATGCCATGCCAAGGCCTAGGCCAGCAGCATGCCATGCCACGGCCAAGGCAGCCCAGCCAAAGCCAGCAGCATGCCATGCCAAGGCCAAGGCCAGCAGCATGCCATGCCACGGCCAAGGCAGCCCAGCCAAAGCCAGCAGCATGCCATGCCAAGGCCAAGGCCAGCAGCATGCCATGCCACGGCCAAGGCAGCCCAGCCAAGGCCAGCAGCATGCCCTGCCACGGCCAAGGCAGCCCAGCCAAAGCCAGCAGCTTGCCATGCCAAGGCCAAGGCCAGCAGCATGCCATGCCACGGCCAAGGCAGCCCAGCCAAAGCCAGCAGCATGCCATGCCAAGGCCAAGGCCAGCAGCATGCCATGCCACGGCCAAGGCAGCCCAGCCAAAGCCAGCAGCATGCCATGCCAAGGCCAAGGCCAGCAGCATGCCATGCCACGGCCAAGGCAGCCCAGCCAAAGCCAGCAGCATGCCATGCCAAGGCCTAGGCCAGCAGCATGCCTTGCCACGGCCAAGGCAGGCCTGCCAAAGCCAGCAGCATGCCATGCCAAGGCCAAGGCCAGCAGCATGCCATGCCACGGCCAAGGCAGCCCAGCCAAAGCCAGCAGCATGCCATGCCAAGGCCAAGGCCAGCAGAATGCCATGCCACGGCCAAGGCAGCCCAGCCAAAGCCGCCAGCATGCCATGCCAAGGCCAAGGCCAAGGCCAGCAGCATGCCATGCCACGGCCAAGGCCAAGGCCAAGGCAGCCCATCCGAGGCCAGCAACATTCCATGGCAAGGCCAACGCAGCCCAGCCAAAGCCGGCGGCATGCCATGCCAAGGCCAAGGCCAGCCGCATGTCTTGCCACGGCCTTGTCCCGCAGCGTGGCGTGCCTTTGCCTTGGGCTAGAACATCGCATGCCACGCCCTTGGCAAGCAATCCTGTCCCTCGTGTAATTGCCATTTGGTTTGGCTTTGACTTACGTATATGTTGCCCTGCGAAATGCTTGTCCCTCGGGTAATAGCCGTTTGGTTGCCTTTGACTTGCGAACCCGTTGCTAGTGCTTTCCCCAGTGGAAGCTTGTTGGGAAAAGTATGTCCCTCGGAAGTTGCCTGTTGCGTTTGTTATTTGCATTCGAGCTATCCGATGCTTGCTGGGTTTCTCTAAGAGTTTTTGCACGTTCGTCGGGCTTTTTAATTATTTATTTACTCATAAAAATTATAATAAAATAAATTAAAAATAAAAAAATAATTAAAAAAATTACTATAATTACTAGTGCCTCATCTTATAATTGTTGGAATTTTTCTAGAATTTTTTGAGTATTTTTAGTAATTTTTATTATTTTTTAAGTATTAAAATTGAAATAAATTAAAATAAAATATTCCGGTGGCCAAATATTTTTTTATAATTTTTTTTATGGTGTATTAAATTATTTCATACAACTTTCATGTTGAAAGTTTTGGCAAAAAACCATTACTTTTTAAAAAAACCCCATTATGACTCCTCGAACATGCTTGATGTTTCCTCCTGCCAGATTGAAAAGGGCTTAACAGGCTATTATAAGGGGGGGGCACCTCCCTTAAGGCTGGCCAGCATGGCCAGGCCACAGGCCACGCCTATGCCTAGGCGGGCGCTTGGCACATGCCATCGCTTGGCTTGTGGCATTGGCTTGTGGCATCGAAACTACATAGCCAAGCACGGGATGCGTCGAGTGGCGGCCCGCGGCGGTGGCGGTGGCACGTTGGCCTAGGCCAGCATGCCATGCCACAGCCTTGGCCAGCAACATGGCATGCCAAAGCCTTGGCCAGCAACATGGCATGCCAAAGCCTTGGCCAGCAGCATGCCATGCCTTGGCCTTGGCAAGCATGTCATGCCACGGCCTTGGCCAGCAGCATGCCATGCCACGGCCTTGGCCAGCAGCATGCCATGCCCCGGCCTTGGCCAGCAGCATGCCATGCCACGGCCTTGGCCAGCAGCATGCCATGCCACGGCCTTGGCCAGCAGCATGCCATGCCACAGCCTTGGCCAGCACCATGGCATGCCAAAGCCTTGGCCAGCAGCATGCCATGCCTTGGCCTTGGCAAGCATGTCATGCCACGGCCTTGGCCAGCTGCATGCCATGCCACGGCCTTGGCCAGCAGCATGCCATGCCACGGCCTTGGCCAGCAGCATGCCATGCCACAGCCTTGGCCAGCAACATGGCATGCCAAAGCCTTGGCCAGCAGCACGCCATGCCCCGGCCTTGGCAAGCTTGTCATGCCACGGCCATGGCCAGCAGCGTGCTATGCCCCGGCCTTGGCCAGCAGCTTGCCATGCCACGACCTTGGCCAGCAGCTTGCCATGCCCCGGCCTTGGCCAGCATGTCATGCCGCGGCCTTGGCCAGCAGCATGCCATGCCACGGCCTTGGCCAGCAACATGGCATGCCGCGGCCTTGGCCGGCAGCATGCCATGCCGCGGCCTTGGCCGGCAGCATGCCATGCCGCGGCCTTTGCCGGCAGCATGCCATGCCGCGGCCTTTGCCAGCAGCATGGCAAGCCCAAGCCTTGGTCAGCAGCAGCATGCCATGCCAATGCCTTGGCCAGCAGCATGCCTTGCCACGGCCTCGTCCAGCAGCATGGCATGCCACGCCACGGCCTCGGCCATCAGCATGCCTTGCCACGGCCTCGGCCATCAGCATGCCTTGCCACGGCCTTGTCCAGCAGCATGGCATGCCCGGCTTTGGCCAGCAGCATGTCATGCCACGGCCTTGGCAAGCATGCCAAGCCACGGCCTTGGCAAGCATGCCATGTCCCTCGGGTAATTGTACAAGTTGCCTTGCGAAATGCATGTCCCTCGGTTAAATTGCCATTTGGTTGGCTTTGGCGTGCGAACGAGTTGCCTGTGCTTTCCTTGTGGAAGCTTGTTGCGAGAAGTATGTCCCTCGAAAGTTGCCTGTTGCGTTTGTTATTTGCATTCGCGCTAACCGGTGCTTGCTCGGCCTCTCTAAATGTTTTCGCGCGTTCGTCGGGCTTCTTGGTCCTTCGGGGGGTGATTCGTTTTGGGGGGCTGGTGCACAGTGTACGTCGTGGCGCGTGAGTTGTGTTCGGTTTGTGCGAGTTGGACGGATCCCTGCCTGTGCAGCGAACTCCACTGGTGCATTCCTCCATGTCCCTCGGGTTGTCTTCGACTCGCCTTCGGGTTGCTTGCGCTTCCCTAGTGGAAGGTGCCTTGCGAAAAGCGTGTCCCTCGGGTAATTGCCATTTGGTTGGCTTTGACGTTCGAACGAGTTGCCTATGCTTTCCTA
>NW_028129474.1:14830000-14837500 GCF_055761805.1 Camellia sinensis
GCCATGCCGGTCCGTTGCCCGGCATGCCACGGCCGTGGCGGCATGGCAAGCCACGGCCTCGGCCAGCATGCCATGCCCCGGCCTCGCCCAGCATGCCATGGCACGGTCTTGGTCAGCATGCCATGCCATGGCACCGCCTTGTGCAACGTTGGCCAGCATGCCTTGGCCGGCATGCCATGCCAATGCCTTGGGCCAACATGGCGTGCCACGGGCTGGGCGAGCATGGCATGCCACGGGCTGGGCGAGCATGCCACGCCACGGCCTTGGCTAGCAGCAAGGCATGCCACGGCCTCGGCGAGCATGCCATGCCATGCCAAGGCCAAGGCCAAGGCCAAAGCCAAGGCCAAGGCCAAGGCCAAGGCAGTGGGCAAGGCCAAGTCCCTGTGCAAGGCGTGGCCAAGGCCAAGGCCATGGCATGCCACCGCCTCGATCGATCTTTTTGAACATGATTCTTTTATAATCTTACCCAAACCGTGCAACACAATTAAAAATGCACTACAATCAATTTTAAATGTCATTCCCTATTTTTTTGCAATTTTTCTGGAGCTTTTCGAATTTTTAAAGCCCTTATTTGGCATAAAAAAATCAAAATAAAATTAAAAAAATGAAAAAAATAATTTAATAATTTCTATAATTACTAGTGAATCATCCTTTAATTATGGGAATTTTTCCATAATTTTTTGACCATTTTTATTAATTTTTATTATTTTTTAAGTATTAATATCGAAATAAATTAAAATAAAATATTTTCGGTAAAAAAATATTTTTTTTAATTTTTTTTATGGTGTATTAAATTATTTCCTACAACTTTCATGTTGAAAGTTTTGGCAAAAAACCATTACTTTTTAAAAAAACCCCATTATGACTCCTCGAACATGCTTGATGTTTCCTCCTGCCAGACTGAAAAGGGCTTAACAGGCTATTATAAGGGGGGGGCACCTCCCTTGCCCAGGGCAAGGCAGTGGCAGGTACGCCCCATGTTGGGCGCGGCCTGGGCTGCGGCCTTGGGTTACATGCACTGCGGCTCGACCGCGGCCTGGGCTGCGGCCTGGGGCGGCTCGGCCGCGGCCTTGGGCGGCCTGGACCGCGGCCTTGGGTGGCCTTGCGCGGCCTGGGCGCGGCCTGGGCGCGGCCTTGCGCGGCCTGGGCGCGGCCTTGGGCGGCCTGGGCGCGGCCTTGCGCGGCATGGGCGCGGCCTTGCGCGGCCTTGGGCGGCCTGGGCGCGGCCTTGCGCGGCCATGCCAAGGCCAAGGCCAGCAGCATGCCATGCCACGGCCAAGGCAGCCCAGCCAAAGCCAGCAGCATGCCATGCCAAGGCCAAGGCCAGCAGCATGCCATGCCACGGCCAAGGCAGCCCAGCCAAAGCCAGCAGCATGCCATGCCAAGGCCTAGGCCAGCAGCATGCCTTGCCACGGCCAAGGCAGGCCTGCCAAAGCCAGCAGCATGCCATGCCAAGGCCAAGGCCAGCAGCATGCCATGCCACGGCCAAGGCAGCCCAGCCAAAGCCAGCAGCATGCCATGCCAAGGCCTAGGCCAGCAGCATGCCATGCCACGGCCAAGGCAGCCCAGCCAAAGCCAGCAGCATGCCATGCCAAGGCCTAGGCCAGCAGCATGCCATGCCACGGCCAAGGCAGGCCTGCCAAAGCCAGCAGCATGCCATGCCAAGGCCAAGGCCAGCAGCATGCCATGCCACGGCCAAGGCAGCCCAGCCAAAGCCAGCAGCATGCCATGCCAAGGCCTAGGCCAGCAGCATGCCATGCCACGGCCAAGGCAGCCCAGCCAAAGCCAGCAGCATGCCATGCCAAGGCCTAGGCCAGCAGCATGCCATGCCACGGCCAAGGCAGGCCAGCCAAAGCCTGCAGCATGCCATGCCAAGGCCAAGGCCAGCAGCATGCCATGCCAGGGCCAAGGCAGCCCAGCCAAAGCCAGCAGCATGCCATGCCAAGGCCTAGGCCACCAGCATGCCATGCCACGGCCAAGGCAGGCCTGCCAAAGCCAGCAGCATGCCATGCCAAGGCCAAGGCCAGCAGCATGCCATGCCACGGCCAAGGCAGCCCAGCCAAAGCCAGCAGCATGCCATGCCAAGGCCAAGGCCAGCAGCATGCCATGCCACGGCCAAGGCAGCCCAGCCAAAGCCAGCAGCATGCCATGCCAAGGCCAAGGCCAGCAGCATGCCATGCCACGGCCAAGGCAGCCCAGCCAAAGCCAGCAGCATGCCATGCCAAGGCCAAGGCCAGCAGCATGCCATGCCACGGCCAAGGCAGCGCAGCCAAGGCCAGCAGCATGCCATGCCACGGCCAAGGCAGCCCAACCAAAGCCAGCAGCTTGCCATGCCAAGGCCAAGGCCAGCAGCATGCCATGCCACGGCCAAGGCAGCCCAGCCAAAGCCAGCAGCATGCCATGCCAAGGCCAAGGCCAGCAGCATGCCATGCCACGGCCAAGGCAGCCCAGCCAAAGCCAGCAGCATGCCATGCCAAGGCCAAGGCCAGCAGCATGCCATGCCACGGCCAAGGCAGCCCAGCCAAAGCCAGCAGCATGCCATGCCAAGGCCTAGGCCAGCAGCATGCCATGCCACGGCCAAGGCAGGCCTGCCAAAGCCAGCAGCATGCCATGCCAAGGCCAAGGCCAGCAGCATGCCATGCCACGGCCAAGGCAGCCCAGCCAAAGCCAGCAGCATGCCATGCCAAGGCCTAGGCCAGCAGCATGCCATGCCACGGCCAAGGCAGCCCAGCCAAAGCCAGCAGCATGCCATGCCAAGGCCAAGGCCAGCAGAATGCCATGCCACGGCCAAGGCAGGCCAGCCAAAGCCAGCAGCATGCCATGCCAAGGCCAAGGCCAGCAGCATGCCATGCCACGGCCAAGGCAGCCCAGGCAAAGCCAGCAGCATGCCATGCCAAGGCCTAGGCCAGCAGCATGCCATGCCACGGCCAAGGCAGGCCAGCCAAAGCCAGCAGCATGCCATGCCAAGGCCAAGGCCAGCAGCATGCCATGCCACGGCCAAGGCAGCCCAGCCATAGCCAGCAGCATGCCAGGCCAAGGCCTTGGCCAGCAGCATGCCATGCCACGGCCAAGGCAGGCCTGCCAAAGCCAGCAGCATGCCATGCCAAGGCCAAGGCCAGCAGCATGCCATGCCACGGCCAAGGCAGCCCAGCCAAAGCCAGCAGCATGCCATGCCAAGGCCTAGGCCAGCAGCATGCCATGCCACGGCCAAGGTAGCCCAGCCAAAGCCAGCAGCATGCCATGCCAAGGCCAAGGCCAGCAGCATGCCATGCCACGGCGAAGGCAGCCCAGCCAAAGCCAGCAGCATGCCATGCCAAGGCCTAGGCCAGCAGCATGCCATGCCACGGCCAAGGCAGCCCAGCCAAAGCCAGCAGCATGCCATGCCAAGGCCAAGGCCAGCAGCATGCCATGCCACGGCCAAGGCAGCCCAGCCAAAGCCAGCAGCATGCCATGCCAAGGCCTAGGCCAGCAGCATGCCATGCCACGGCCAAGGCCGCCCAGCCAAAGCCAGCAGCATGCCATGCCAAGGCCAAGGCCAGCAGCATGCCATGCCACGGCCAAGGCAGCCCAGCCAAAGCCAGCACCATGCCATGCCAAGGCCAAGGCCAGCAGCATGCCATGCCACGGCCAAGGCAGCCCAGCCAAAGCCAGCAGCATGCCATGCCAAGGCCTAGGCCAGCAGCATGCCATGCCACGGCCAAGGCAGGCCTGCCAAAGCCAGCAGCATGCCATGCCAAGGCCAAGGCCAGCAACATGCCATGCCACGGCCAAGGCAGCCCAGCCAAAGCCAGCAGCATGCCATGCCAAGGCCTAGGCCAGCAGCATGCCATGCCACGGCCAAGGCAGCCCAGCCAAAGCCAGCAGCATGCCATGCCAAGGCCTAGGCCAGCAGCATGCCATGCCACGGCCAAGGCAGCCCAGCCAAAGCCAGCAGCATGCCATGCCAAGGCCAAGGCCAGCAGCATGCCATGCCACGGCCAAGGCAGCCCAGCCAAAGCCAGCAGCATGCCATGCCAAGGCCTAGGCCAGCAGCATGCCATGCCACGGCCAAGGCAGGCCTGCCAAAGCCAGCAGCATGCCATGTCAAGGCCAAAGCCAGCAGCATGCCATGCCACGGCCAAGGCAGGCCAGCCAAAGCCAGCAGCATGCCATGCCATGGCTTAGGCCAGCAGCATGCCATGCCACGGCCAAGGCAGGCCAGCCAAAGCCAGCAGCATGCCATGCCAAGGCCTAGGCCAGCAGCATGCCATGCCACGGCCAAGGCAGGCCAGCCAAAGCCAGCAGCATGCCATGCCAAGGCCAAGGCCAGCAGCATGCCATGCCACGGCCAACGCAGCCCAGCCAAAGCCGGCGGCATGCCATGCCAAGGCCAAGGCCAGCAGCATGCCATGCCACGACCAAGGCTGCCAGCCAAAGCCAGCAGCATGCCATGCCAAGGCCTAGGCCAGCAGCATGCCATGCCACGGCCAAGGCAGCCCAGCCAAAGCCGCCAGCATGCCATGCCAAGGCCAAGGCCAAGGCCAGCAGCATGCCATGCCACGGCCAAGGCCAAGGCCAAGGCAGCCCATCCGAAGCCAGCAACATTCCATGGCAAGGCCAACGCAGCCCAGCCAAAGCCGGCGGCATGCCATGCCAAGGCCAAGGCCAGCCGCATGTCTTGCCACGGCCTTGTCCCGCAGCGTGGCGTGCCTTTGCCTTGGGCTAGAACATCGCATGCCACGCCCTTGGCAAGCAATCCTGTCCCTCGTGTAATTGCCATTTGGTTTGGCTTTGACTTACGTATATGTTGCCCTGCGAAATGCTTGTCCCTCGGGTAATAGCCGTTTGGTTGCCTTTGACTTGCGAACCCGTTGCTAGTGCTTTCCCCAGTGGAAGCTTGTTGGGAAAAGTATGTCCCTCGGAAGTTGCCTGTTGCGTTTGTTATTTGCATTCGAGCTATCCGATGCTTGCTGGGTTTCTCTAAGAGTTTTTGCACGTTCGTCGGGCTTTTTAATTATTTATTTACTCATAAAAATTATAATAAAATAAATTAAAAATAAAAAAATAATTAAAAAAATTACTATAATTACTAGTGCCTCATCTTATAATTGTTGGAATTTTTCTAGAATTTTTTGAGTATTTTTAGTAATTTTTATTATTTTTTAAGTATTAAAATTGAAATAAATTAAAATAAAATATTCCGGTGGCCAAATATTTTTTTATAATTTTTTTTATGGTGTATTAAATTATTTCATACAACTTTCATGTTGAAAGTTTTGGCAAAAAACCATTACTTTTTAAAAAAACCCCATTATGACTCCTCGAACATGCTTGATGTTTCCTCCTGCCAGATTGAAAAGGGCTTAACAGGCTATTATAAGGGGGGGGCACCTCCCTTAAGGCTGGCCAGCATGGCCAGGCCACAGGCCACGCCTACGCCTAGGCGGGCGCTTGGCACATGCCATCGCTTGGCTTGTGGCATTGGCTTGTGGCATCGAAACTACATAGCCAAGCACGGGATGCGTCGAGTGGCGGCCCGCGGCGGTGGCGGTGGCACGTTGGCCTAGGCCAGCATGCCATGCCACAGCCTTGGCCAGCAACATGGCATGCCAAAGCCTTGGCCAGCAACATGGCATGCCAAAGCCTTGGCCAGCAGCATGCCATGCCTTGGCCTTGGCAAGCATGTCATGCCACGGCCTTGGCCAGCAGCATGCCATGCCACGGCCTTGGCCAGCAGCATGCCATGCCCCGGCCTTGGCCAGCAGCATGCCATGCCACGGCCTTGGCCAGCAGCATGCCATGCCACGGCCTTGGCCAGCAGCATGCCATGCCACAGCCTTGGCCAGCAGCATGCCATGCCTTGGCCTTGGCCAGCATGCCATGCCTTGGCCTTGGCCAGCTGCATGCCATGCCACGGCCTTGGCCAGCTGCATGCCATGCCACGGCCTTGGCCAGCAGCATGCCATGCCACGGCCTTGGCCAGCAGCATGCCATGCCACAGCCTTGGCCAGCAACATGGCATGCCAAAGCCTTGGCCAGCAGCATGGCATGCCCCGGCCTTGGCAAGCTTGTCATGCCACGGCCATGGCCAGCAGCGTGCTATGCCCCGGCCTTGGCCAGCAGCTTGCCATGCCACGACCTTGGCCAGCAGCTTGCCATGCCCCGGCCTTGGCCAGCATGTCATGCCGCGGCCTTGGCCAGCAGCATGCCATGCCACGGCCTTGGCCAGCAACATGGCATGCCGCGGCCTTGGCCGGCAGCATGCCATGCCGCGGCCTTGGCCGGCAGCATGCCATGCCGCGGCCTTTGCCAGCAGCATGGCAAGCCCAAGCCTTAGTCAGCAGCAGCATGCCATGCCAATGCCTTGGCCAGCAGCATGCCTTGCCACGGCCTCGTCCAGCAGCATGGCATGCCACGCCACGGCCTCGGCCATCAGCATGCCTTGCCCCGGCCTCGGCCATCAGCATGCCTTGCCACGGCCTTGTCCAGCAGCATGGCATGCCCGGCTTTGGCCAGCAGCATGTCATGCCACGGCCTTGGCAAGCATGCCAAGCCACGGCCTTGGCAAGCATGCCATGTCCCTCGGGTAATTGTACAAGTTGCCTTGCGAAATGCATGTCCCTCGGTTAAATTGCCATTTGGTTGGCTTTGGCGTGCGAACGAGTTGCCTGTGCTTTCCTTGTGGAAGCTTGTTGCGAGAAGTATGTCCCTCGAAAGTTGCCTGTTGCGTTTGTTATTTGCATTCGCGCTAACCGGTGCTTGCTCGGCCTCTCTAAATGTTTTCGCGCGTTCGTCGGGCTTCTTGGTCCTTCGGGGGGTGATTCGTTTTGGGGGGCTGGTGCACAGTGTACGTCGTGGCGCGTGAGTTGTGTTCGGTTTGTGCGAGTTGGACGGATCCCTGCCTGTGCAGCGAACTCCACTGGTGCATTCCTCCATGTCCCTCGGGTTGTCTTCGACTCGCCTTCGGGTTGCTTGCGCTTCCCTAGTGGAAGGTGCCTTGCGAAAAGCGTGTCCCTCGGGTAATTGCCATTTGGTTGGCTTTGACGTTCGAACGAGTTGCCTATGCTTTCCTAGTGGAAGCTTGTTGCGAAAAGTATGTCCCTCGAAAGTTGCCTGTTGCGTTTGTTATTCGCATTCGCGCTAACCGGTGCTTGCTCGGCCTCTCTAAATGTTTTCGCGCGTTCGTCGGGCTTCTTAGTCCTTCGGGGGGTGATTCGTTTTGGGGGGCTGGTGCACAGTGTACGTCGTGGCGCGTGAGTTGTGTTCGGTTTGTGCGAGTTGGACGGATCCCTGCCTGTGCAGCGAACTCCACTGGTGCATTCCTCCATGTCCCTCGGGTTGTCTTCGACTCGCCTTCGGGTTGCCTGCGCTTCCCTAGTGGAAGGTGCCTTGCGAAAAGCGTGTCCCTCGGGTAATTGCCATTTGGTTGGCTTTGACGTTCGAACGAGTTGCCTATGCTTTCCTAGTGGAAGCTTGTTGCGAAAAGTATGTCCCTCGAAAGTTGCCTGTTGCGCTTGTTAC